>NC_057712.1:81016540-81046917 GCF_004010195.1 Chiloscyllium plagiosum | reverse complement strand
ATGCTACTTTCTCCCCACCCCCACCCTCCTCTCGCTTATCTCTCCACGCTTCAGGCTCTCTGCCTTTATTCCTGATGAAGGGCTTTTGCCCGAAACGTTGATTTTGCTGCTCGCCAGTGACCAGATATCCTAGCCTAATCTAGTCCCATTTGCCAGCATTGGCCATATCCCTCTCCACCCTTCCTATTCATATACCCATCCAGATGTCATTTAAATGTAACAATTGTACTAGCCTCCACCACTTCCTCTGACCGCTCATTCCATACACGCACCACTCTTTGTATGTAAGCGTTGCCCTTAGGTCCCTATTATATCTTTCCCCTCTGACCCTAAACCTATGCCCTCTAGTTCTGAACTCCCCCACCCCAAGGAAAAGATTTTGTCAGTTTATCATATCCATGCCCCTCATGATTTTATAAACCTCGATAAGGTCATCCCTCAGCTTCTGAGCTCCAGGGAAAGCAGCCCCAGCCTGTTCAGCCTCTGCATTTAGCTCAAATTTTCCAACCCTGGCAACATCCATGTAAGTATTTTCTGAACTCTTTCAAGTTTCACAACATCCTTCTGATAAGAAGGAGACTAGAATTGCACACAATATTCCAAAAGTGGCCTATTGTCCTGTACAGCCATAGTGTGACCTCCCAACTCCTGTATTCAGTACTCTGACTCATAAAGGAAAGCATATCAAACACTTTTTTCACTATCCTATCTATCTGCGATTCTATTTCAAGCAGCTATGAACCTGCACTCCAAGATCTCTTTGTTCAATCCTTAGAAGAGTATAAAGACAGTAGGAGTATACTTAAGAGTGAAATCAGGAGGGCAAAAAGGGGCATCAGATAGCTTTGGAAAATAGAGTTAAGGAGAATCCAAAGAGTTTTTACAAATATCTTAAGGACAAAAGAGTAACTAGGAAGAGAATAGGGCCCCTCAAAGATCAGCAAGGCAGCCTATGTGTGGAGCCACAGGAGATGGGGGAGATACTAAACGAGTATTGTGCATCAGTATTTACTGTGGAAAAGGACATGGAAGATATAGAATGTAGGGAAATAGATGGTGACATCTTGAAAAATGTCCACATGACAGAGGAGGAAGTGCTGGATGTCTTGAAACACATATGCGTGGATAAATCTCCAGGACCAGATCAGGTGTACCTTAGAACTTTGTGGAAAGCTAGGGAAGTGATTGCTGCACCTCCCACTGAGATATTTGTATCATCGATAGTCACAGGTGATGTGCCAGAAGACTGGAGGTTGGCAAACATGGTGCCAATATTTAAGAAGGGTGGTAAGGTAGAAGGCCCCCACAACTTCCTCTGGCAGCTCATTCCATACACGTACCACCCTCTGTGTGAAAAAGATGCCCCTTAAGTCTCTTTTATACCTTTCCCCTCTCACCCTAAACCTATGCCCTCTAGTTCTGGACTCCCCGACCACAGGGAAAAGACTTTGCCTATTTACCCTATCCATGCCCCTCATAATTTTGTAAACCTCTATAAGGTCACCCCTCAGCCTTTGACGCTCCAGGGATAACAGCCCTAGCCTGTTCAGCCTCAGCCTATAGCTCAAATCGTCCAACCCTGGCAACATCCTTCTAAATCTTTTCAAGTTTCACAACATCCTTCTGATAGGAAGGAAACCAGAATTACACACAATATTCCAAAAGTGGCCTAACTAATGTCCTGTACAGCCGCAACATGACCTCCCAACTCCTGTACTCAATACTCTGACCAATAAAGAAAAACATACCAAACGCCTTCTTCACTATCCTATCTACCTGCAACTCCACTTTCAAGGAGCTATGAACCTGCACTCCAAGGTCTCTTTGTTCAGCAACACTCCCCAGGACCTTACCATTAAGTGTATAAGTCCTGCTAAGATTTGCTTTCCCAAAATGCAGCACCTCGCATTTATCTGAATTAAACTCCATCTGCCACGTCTCAGCCCATTGGCCCATCTGGTCAAGATCCTGTTGTAATCTGAGGTAACCGTCTTCACTGTGCACTACACCTCCAATTTTTGTGTCATCTGCAAACTTACTAACTGTACCTCTTACGCTCGCACCCAAATCATTTATGTAAATGACAAAAAGTCGAGGACCCAGCACCGATCCTTGTGGCACTCCACTGGTCCCAGGCCTCTAGTCTGAAAAACAACCCTCCATCACCATCCTCTGTCTTCTACCTTTGAGCCAGTTCTGTATCCAAATAGCTAGTTCTCCCTGTATTCTGTGAGATCTAACCTTGCTAACCGGTGTCCCATGGGGAACCTTGTCGAATGCCTTACTGAAGTCCATATAGATCACATCTACTGCTCTGCCCTCATCAATCCTTTTTTGTTACTTCTTCAAAAACCTCACTCAAGTTTGTGAGACATGATTTCCCACCCACAATGCCATGTTGACTATCCCTAATCAGTCCTTGCCTTTCCAAATACATGTGCATTCTGTCCCTCAGTATTCCCTTCAACAAGTTGCCCACCACTAACATCAGGCTCACTGGTCTACAGTTCCCTGGCTTGTCTTTACCGCCCTTCTTAAACATTGACACCATGTTAGCCAACCTCCATCTTCCGGCACCTCACCTGTGACTATTGATGATACAAATATCTCAGTAAGAGGCCCAGCAATCACTTCTCTAGCTTTCCACAGAGTTCTCGGGTACACCTGATCAGGTCCTGGGGATTTATCCACTTTTGTGCATTTCAAGACATCCAGCACTTCCTCCTCTGTAATCTGGACATTTTTCAAGATGTCACCATCTATTTCCCTACAGTCTATATCTTCCATATCCTTTTCTACAGTAAATACTATGCAAAATACTCGTTTAGTATCTCCCCCATCTTCTGTGGCTCCACACAAAGTCTGCCTTGCTGATCTTTGAGGGGCCCTATTCTCCCCCTAGTTACTCTTTTTTTCCTTAATGTATTTGTAAAAACCCTTTGGAGTCTCCTTAATTCTATTTGCCAAAGCCATCTCATGTCTCCTTTTTGCCCTCCTGATTTCTCTCTTAAGTATACTCGATCTATCCTGTCTTTCCCTGACATATGCTTCCTTTTTCTTAACCAAACCCTCAATTTCTTTAGTCATCCAGCATTCGCTATAGTTACCAGCCTTTCCTTTCGCCCTGACAGGAATATACTTTCTCTGGACTCTCGTTATCTCATTTCTCTGAAGGCTTCCCATTTTCCAGTCGTCCCTTTACCGGTGAACATCTGCCTCCAATCAGCTTTCGAAGGTTCTTGCCTAATACTGTCAAAATCGGCTGTTCTCCAATCTAGAGCTTCAACTTTTAGATCTGGTCTATCCTTTTCCATCACTATTTTAAATCTAATAGAATTATGGTCGCTGGCCCCAAAGTGCCCCCCCATTGACACCTCAGTGACCTGCCCTGCCTTATTTCCAAAGAGTCGGTCAAGTTTTGCACCTTCTCTAATAGGTACATCCACATACTGAATCAGAAAATTTTCTTGTACACACTTAAGAAATTCCTTTCCATCTAAACCTTTAACACTATGGCAGTCCCAGTCTATGTTTGGAAAGTTAAAATCCCCTACCATAACCACCCTATTATTTAGATATAGATTAGATTAGATTCCCTACAGTGTGGAAACAGGCCCATCAGCCCAACCAGTCCACACCGACCCTCCGATGAGTAACCCACCCAGACCCATTCCCCTCTGACTAATGCACCTAACACTATGGCAATTTAACCTGGCCAATTCTCCTGACCTGCACATCTTTGGACTGTGGGAGGAAAGGGGAGCACCCGGAGGAAACCCACACAGGCACAAGGAGAATACAGATAGCTGAGATCTCCTTACAAGTTTGTTTCTCAATTTCCCTCTGACTATTGGGGGATCTATAATACAATCCCAATAAGGTTATCATCCCTTTCTTATTTCTCAGTTCCGCCTAAGTTACTTCCCTGGATGTATTTCCAGGAATATTCTCGCTCAGCACAGCTGTAATGCTATCCCTTATCAAAAATGCCACTCCCCCTCCTCTCTTGCCTCGCTTTCTATCCTTCCTGTAGAATTTGTATCCTGGAACATTAAACTGCCAGTCCTGCCCATCCCTGAGCCATGTTTGTGTAATTGCAATGATATCCCAGTCCCATGTTCCTAACCATGCCCTGAGTTCATCTGCCTTTCCTGTTAGGCCCCTTGCATTGAAATAAATCTAGTTTAATTTATTAGTCCTACCTTGTCCCTGCCTGCCCTGACTGTTTGACTCGCTTCTGTTCTCAACTGTACCAGTCTCAGATTGATCTCTTGCCTCGCTATCTCCCCGGGTCCAAGCAGCTCTCGCAAATTTCCCTGCCGGTATATTAGTCCCCTTCTAATTTAGGTGCAATCTGTCCTTCTTGCACAGGTCACTTCTACCCCAAAAGAGATTCCAATGATCCAAAAATGTAAATACTTCTCCCGTACACCAGCTCCTCAGCCATGCATTCATCTGCTCTCTCCTCCTTTTCCTGCCCCCACTAGCTTGTAGCATTGGGAGTAATCCAGATATTACTACTCTTGAGGACCTCCTTTTTAAATTCCTGCCTAACTTTCTGTAATCTCCCTTCAGAATCTCAACCTTTTCCCTTCCTATGTCATTGGTTCCAATGTGGACAATGACCTCTTGCTGGCCCCTCTCCCCTGTGAGAACTTTCTGCACCCTCTCTGAGGCATCCTTGATCCTGACACCGGGGAAGCAACACAATATTCTGCTTTTTCGCTGCTGGCCACAGAAACGTCTGTCTGTACCATGGACTAGAGAATCCCCTAACACAATTGATCTCTTGGAAGCCGATGTACCCCTCGTTACATTAGAGCCAGTCTCAATACCAGAAAACTCTGAAGTTGTGAAACTTGATATGGATTTCATGAGAAATTAGATGTTTTTACTTTGTTTGCATTGAGTTTCTTTGGAACATTGTAGCATGCCAAGGATGGAAATGTTGGCGTGGGAGCAAGGTTTTTTTTGAAATGGCAAGCAACTGAAAGTGCAGTGTCATTTGTATGGTCCAAGTGGAAGTGTTGCACAAAATGGTCACCAGGTTTGTGCTTAGTCTTGCCAATGTAAAGGAGACTGCATTGTGAGCAGTAAATACCATAGACAAGATTGAAAGAAATACATGCAAAATGCTGCTTCATTTGGGAGGTGTATTTGGGGTCATCATGATGAGATGGGAGGAGTTCAATGGGCAGCGTTACACCTTCTGTGATTGCAAGGGAAGGTGCCATTGGGGAATGAGGAAGAGTTAGGAGTGATGGAAGAGTGGACCAGGATGTCATGGGATTGTACCTGTGGGATGTTGACAGTGGAGTGGAGGGAGAGATATATTTGTTTATAGTATCCTGCTGGACATGGCAGATATGGCAGAAGATGATACTTTGAATGTGGAGATAGGTGGGTTGTAAAGTGATGGCAAGGGGAACCCTATCATTGTTCTGAAGAAGGAGCTGAATGGCAGATAGCAGAAGTGCAAGAGATGAGTCAGACATAGTGTGACACTTGCCAACCATGGTAGAGGGGAATCTTCAATTGAGGATAAAGGAGGACATATCAGAGGCACTCCATTGTAAGATGGCATCAGATGTGATGAAGAAGAAGAAAATGGGAAAGTGGGAATGGAATCCTTGGAGTAAGGAGGAGGAATTTTTGTCAATATGACTGTATAGATCAGAGGGTTTGTCAGGGATATTGGTGGACAGCCAATGCCAGGAATGAAAACAGTGAAGTCCAGCAAGGGAAGGGGAAATCAGAGATGAACCAGGTGAAGGTGAGAAATGGATGGAAATCAAATGTGATAATTTTTTTCCAATTCTGGACTCAAGCAGCAAGCAGCACCAATGACATCATCAATCTCTTAATGAAGGAGTTATGGCTAGGGACATGTGTAGGACTGAAACAATGAATGTTCCACATACCCATTTAGAAACAGGTACAATTGTGACCCATCTGCATATCCATGACTTGGAAAAAGTGAGACAAGTTAAAGGGAAAGTGGCTCAAAGTGACAATAAACTCATGTAGACTAAGGAAAATAATGGTGGATGGGGGTTGTACAGACTTCTTTTCAAAAAAGCAGAGCCTTCATCCATTCTGATGGGGGATGCATATCTGATGAGTTTACACATCCATGGTGAAGAGGAGGAATGGGGGCAGAAAATTGGAAATTGTGATATTGATATAAAACGTACATCATAATACAATTTATCTGTGATTGTTCTGTTATTTAATCCCTTTTATTTGCATCCATGTATCTTTATGCTTGATGATTCTCTCTATTTGCAATCTGTTATGTTGATCCATTGTAATGTTTGAGTTTCCAAGATTTTCATCGATTTGAGTTTACTTAATTTCCAAGATATAGATGCAGCAATGCCATCTTCCCTGCAACTGTGAAACCAGGTACAGCTTGTCTTTATGTAACTCATTTCATGAACAAAATAGTTTACAGAGAAATAGTAAGAGGAATGGAATGCCCATGAGATGGTGTTAAATTTAGATGTGTGATTGAAGACTTTGACAAGAAGATGTCTGAGAACGTTTCTTCTAGAGAAGTAAAGAGAGGTTATAGGCAAAATAATTAGGCTGCAGACTGTGTTCAGTGGGATATTTGTTCTCTACTTGACATTCATTCATTTAAGCAGCTTGACAGTTCTCCAATACATAATGATCCCAATCCTCTACTATTATGAGAAGTTTTGTAGTGCCATACCAATTGATTGCTATTTCCCCTTTTTTGAACTGTTTCTGAATATGTAGATCCAGTGAATGGAGATTTGGAGAAGGACGAAGCAAAGAATTCCGTTGCTTGCTCCATGCCTCCCAAGTAGCAGCACAGAGATTTATATTCTGGTTGGGTCAGACAATGCATTGGCATTGTGCTCTATATATATATGGAAAGGAATGATCTCTGCAAACAAGACCAAGCATCCAAGCTATCTATTCCTATTGCAGCTTAATAAAAGCAATTTCTATCATCAGTTCCCAACTCCACCCAGCAACCTGAACATTTTTCATCCCTGTACCATAAACTTCTTTATCAACCTTAAGTAGACACAGTACAAACTGTCTTAATCCTCACAGTAGCAATAACAGCTTTCATCAGCTATACAGAAGCTATTGAAAGAGTGCCTCATAAGACTAGTAATATAATTTTAAAAAGCTCTATAGTTTAACCCATGGGTAACAAAACAGTATAAATGCTATTATGTTTACCATTTAAAAAGTAACATGTTAATTTTCCAGAATTGGCTGCTGTGATGTTTCATAGCAAGTTGTGAACCTGAAATGTCAGAATGGTATGCATATTATTTCCTCAATTTGGGGACCTATAGTACAAGATGAAAAGACAAATGGGACTAATACTGAGGATTGAAATGCAGGTATTGTTTGAGGTATGTATAAGATCTGGATCTCAGGTGAAACATCTTTCTGAGCAGCTCTGGCTGCAAGTTTGTATCTTCACCCTCCTGATTTAACTTCTTACTTTTATTTGGGTCTTATTTGTCAGGTGAGGGAAGGATCTCAAAGTGTATTCCTACTTTACTAGAAATATTGTGCAAGATGCACTACACAGCTGTATGCACAGAAGACTTACTACACTTTATAAATGTATATCCATTGATTTTCGTTCTGGTTCTCCTTCTGGTTGGATCTTCATCTGATACTCTAAAATGGTGAAAAAATTGGGATGGTAGATTAGTAAAGCAAGAAGGCATAATTCCATTATAAAAAAGACTGGAGGCCCCATGATACTTTTCTGATGGTGATCTTGATTCGTTATATATTGATACAATGACTGCCTCTCCACCATATGCAAATAAGTGGGACTCACTCACCTGGTTCCATTCTTACCTACCTAACCATAATTAGAGAATCATCTGCAAAGGATCTTCACTTGAGATTCTCCTGTATTGCATCCACATGCTACCCCCAGGCAACATAATCAGAAAACATTGCATCAGTTTTCAAGTATACTCTAGTGAAACATAGCTCTAACTCACTATTGTATGAGTTCTCCACTGTCCGAACTAATCAGATTACTTGTCTGAATTCAAGTACCAAATGAGCAGAAATTTCCTCCAATGAAATATTGTAATGACCAAATCAATTGTCTTCCATCGCTATGACAAACTTTATTCCTTCCCACTCACTCCAGCACTTTCACTGACGATTGTCTGGGGTTGAATCAGACTGTTCCAAACCTTGGTGTCCTAACTGACCCAAGGATGACTTTCCAACATTTAGCATACCATCATGAGGAGTGCCCATTTTCACGTTGATAACAATGCTCAATTTCATCTCTGCCCCTGCTCATCTATTGCTGAAATCATCAATCCTTTGTTAGCCCAGTCTTAGATATTCCAATCCATTCCTGGTTGGTCTCCAGTGTTCTACCATCTGTAAACATGATGTCATCTAAAACTCTATTGGCAATACCTTTACTTGCTCCCTGTCTTATTCACTTATCATCCTGTGCTCACTGGTCTCTACTTGCTGCAGCTTAAATAATGATTTGATTTTAAAATTCCCACAACCATGATTTCAAATTCGTCCATGGCATTGACTTTCCCTATCTCTGTAATTTCCAGCCCCACAACCCTGAGATAACTGTAGTCCAATAATTCTGTCCTCCTGAATATTGCTGATTTAGATTGTTCTACCATTGATGTCTGTGTCTTCAAACGCCAATGCTCTGGGCACTGGAATTTCTTCCATCAACCTCTTTGCTTCTCAACTTCACTATCCTTTTAAGATATTTTTGAAAAAACATACAGATCAAGCAAGTTTGCAGTCATATGCATTGATTTTTCTGATGGAGCATGGTACCAAATATTACTTTAAACATTTTTGTAATATGTGTTTTTTATATCTATCTTAGAATAGATTGCGCACCTTGCTGGCAGAACCAACATTTGTTGACAATTTGAACCACCATTGAAAAATTTGTTGCTGAACTACAATTTGCTTTAGATATCTATAAATAATTTGGATTCAAAGTACAAAATAAGTTGTTAATTCAGCAATTGGTATTAAATTAGGAAGGTTAATACATTCTAACAGAGCAGATAAGGAATTACAGAAGGACCTTCTCTAGAAAGTCTTCTGCATTGGAGAGAAAAAAATTACTTTAAAAATACTATTAAACTAAGAGAGAGAAAATTTGAAAGTGATCTGTATCTGAGAATAAATACAAACTGTCTACATTCAGTCATTGTGGAACAGCAAATTAAAACAAAAAGAATGCCATGTTCTTGGTAGAATTTAAGTTTGAGATCATGATGCTGAAGCTGTCTGATGTTCTAACTAGGTGTGGCTTAAATAGTGTATTCAGTCCTGGTCACCAAGGCGCAAGAGAAATATCCAATTCCTGGAAATTGGTTATGAAGTACATGTCAGGAGTTTGATGACTGAATTATCAGAAAAGGTTGTTAAGATTGAACTACTAAGTTCATGTAAATTACCATTATACTGCAGAGTTCCTTTAATTTCTGGATTTTCAGCAAACTAGTAGATTGAAAAAAATAGAAAATAATTAGTATTTGCCTGCTGCAAATAGTAATGTTCTGAAAATATGTGCTGAATTTTTAAAAATTATCCAATGATTTAATGCTTTTAAGAATGTTGTCTTAACATGAATCCTAAAAAAAAGGAAAGATTGTTCTCATTACTCTAAAATATAATTTTAGAAGCAAAGGTAAACTTAATGTCTGCATGCAGTGGCATGAAGTGAA
Organism: Chiloscyllium plagiosum; assembly: GCF_004010195.1. Taxonomy (NCBI): domain Eukaryota; kingdom Metazoa; phylum Chordata; class Chondrichthyes; order Orectolobiformes; family Hemiscylliidae; genus Chiloscyllium; species Chiloscyllium plagiosum. The sequence continues at coordinate 81,037,180 of NC_057712.1, read as the reverse complement.
ATGAGTTGGAGAATTTGGGCTACAGTTTTCAGACTTGAACCATTTAAATATATTTCTCCAATGACAGTGTGGAACCTCTAAATTTCCTCTTAATTTTACTTACATGTTATAATTTATCAAGACACAATCAATTTATTAAAACAATGGTATTGGGAGATTTCAAATACTTTGTTTCTCCACAGCCAAGCATTTTTACATCAGTTTGTAAACAACAAGTAATAGTGATTTCTGCTAATATGAATTCTGTTTAAAATTTTCATTATTTAGAGAAAATAATCATGAAAATTATTTTCTTGCCTCTTAATCTCTGCTTTTTCTTCCTCGTCTCCTGAAAGCATTCATTAACTCAATTTTCATTTGATATTCCCATTTTAGTGGGAATACTGACAGAGTCTGATTAACTCTGGTTGCTTTCTACTTTCTCAGCCCTGCTTCAGCATAATTTGGGGTCTGTACTCTGATTTTTTTTTGGTCGATACAGCTCTGTTACACACTACCTTAACCAGCTATGAAATTTTGGTAATATGTTGGTAACAGTTCTATGTGATGATTTGAAAGCCATTATAATCAAATCAGCAAATGTAAAAGCCAACTTTTGTCTTATTTTTGTAGTTTTTTTTGGCTAATATTTATCAATTTTTGACCCTTCGCAGTTAGATGTATTCGGTTACTTCAGTATGGCTAGAGTCTTGGCAGTTTCTTTTAAATAACATGCAAGACAAAAGTTTACCAGATAACCACACACAAACCATCGTGTGGGTACCGTGAATAAGAAAATGTTTTCTTGACATCAAACATACCCCGCACTGAACACTGTAACATTTTCCACTGTAAAGGTCACTGAGGAGAATAAACTCGCCCACTTTAGGATCTCTACAGTACCCAAATCCCGAGGTTGAAATTTATGGATTTAAAAAAAAATGAGTTTTACTATTATACTGCTACTCAAACCTGGCACAAACTCAAGACAAACACTTCCACTGCTGAGGTAAAAATATGACAAACGAAACGATATCTTTTGTCAAAACGTGTCTTTAATCGTTTATCACGAACGAATTGTTGATTTCACCAGCCGAAACTTAATTTTATCAGAAAACTTACTTTCATATTCGATGCACATCAGACAGAATTGTGCAGTCGATGATTTGCTTACACGCCAAGTATTATGATCAAATTGGCTTTTTGCAACGAATTGGTTAAAACTAATACCGAATTATAGTGACAAGTCTATGTAAGGGGTTTTTGAAACAGTGTCTTAACGCAACCCATTGTCTATCCCTGACTGCGCAAGGTGCGACTGAAAGTTGTGTGACTGTGAAACGTTCAGATTGTATTTGCAAATGGTGATGTGAAGAATGCATTAAAGTATATAGTTTCCAAATAATAAATGAAGCAGTGGATTAACAGCACAAAGTGCATTTATATTTTTGTAAGCACTTTATGTCAAACAGAGTTGAACATAACACGGGAAATACCGGGGGGGCGGGGGATTAAGCATGTGGGAGATTTTTGTCTGCAGGTTGTCGTAGCACTTTCACGCTGCGAGAGTGAGTGCCTGAACAGAATGAATACCATCGTATTCATGGGCTGGGTGGGGTGTGTGTGGTGGAGGGAGAAGGAGACTATCAATCACTTAAAGGGAAACTAGCACGAGACACAGGCATCGCGCGGACTGACACGGCGCGCGCCCTCTTCTCCCCCTCCTCCCACTCCTCGCGGGTGCACGTGCGCGAGTGAGAAGCAGGAACCACCGCACATGCGCTCAGCGGCCAGCGAGTGATGGAATCCCAACGAAGCGGAGCGGAATGCACGCATGCGTAACAGGTCTCAAAACCTTTCGGAATCGGAGGGGCGTGCACGCAGAGCGCGCGATGGAGCGTGGGGGCTGTGGGTTTTGCTGGTGATGGAAGGGAATGAGAATGGGCGGGAGAGCGCGTCGGCGGCGGTGAACGCGCGCACGATCGGGAGCAGAAGTTGTATGCTCGACATTCCCCTGGAGCGTTCCCGGGGTTTGCAGCGGCGGCGCGTGCGTCACACACACACACAGCGTCAGCAGCAGCTGAATGTCAACAAGAAATGAAACCAAGTGAGAGTGAGTGAGAGAGGGAGGAGGAGTGGCGGCGCTGCACGGCGCAGGGTGGGGGGCTCGCTTCGTGCTCTCTCTTTCTCACTCTCTGTGTACACTTCAAGATTGCAAGCTCTTCACCTCCACGTTGTGGAGAAAGAGAGGCAACTAACCTATTGGAAAACATAACTCAAACACGCCGCTCGCTCACTCTTTCTCCCCACCCCACACACATTCAAAACAAGCCAGCAGCCGCGCCGATTCAGCTCAGCTCCGCTCCCTCCGCCGGTCCCCATGCTCGTTTTGGAAAGCGCTTGGCGCACAGGATCATGAGGTATTTGTTTTGAACTTGGAGCTGGCTTGAACATAGTCGAAAGTTAACCGGTAAGGAGAATGCAATCTGTTTATTTTTTAAAGGTGGTTGGGAGGGATGATTGTGGGGAGAGGGGAGTGTTCGTGACCTCTGTGATACAAGTGGCTGTGCTGATGTGATTTGTTGCAGAAAGAGAGGAGGCAAATCAGCCGCACTGACAAGCATGGTTGCTGCTTGTTGGTTCGAGCTGTCACGATGCGGACATGCTGAGTAAAATTGGAGCCCAGTCCGAGCCGAGGCCTTGACCGAGCTCTAAATGGCAGCAGCAAAAGGCATTAAAAGCCTTGGCATCTTGCTCCAGATTCTGCCAATACAATGGCATTCTGCATCGATCTGTACATGTTTTGTCTTCAGAGGTTTGTTTGTTGCAAAATCACATCTCAAAACATCGTGTTGTGAACGTGCAAGCATTTTGCACGATTATGCATTCAAAATGTTTGGAAATGCCAACAACTAGCAAATGTTGGCAGTTTCTTTGTGCAATTTTGAAATAATATCGAGTATGTTTTTATGTTCTTTACTATCGGTGTTTGCATAATACACCAAACAAGCCTGAAATACAGTGTTTGTGACAATGTATTGTTTGTGTATATAAACAGCAAATGTGTTCGGAAGCCTTAACTCAATGATGACCATGTTTACACGAGAACGATTGTTTACCTCTGTAACTGATTTTATTTGTTCCTTTTAACAGTGGCGTTGAGTAAAGATCGCGATTGCTAAGTCGATTCAGTTTATAGAATTAGGAGAGTGACCATATCTGGAAAACGATAGCCCAAAGAGATTACGCGGTGTCCAATTTTGTCAATGAAAATATATGTTGCTGAGTGCGCGACCGAGATCATTTCAGAGCGCTCTGGCTAGCAGCTTGCATACTTTCGTTGCAACTTGAACCATCTTAAAAATGCCTGGGTTTTTGCAAATGCTGTACGAGCTCTGGCTTATTCTGATAATAGCATACCTTGAACAATATTATGTCTATTTGTTTCCTGCATTTGCTGATTAACAGTGACGATGGCAAAATCTAAGCATTTAAAAATGTATATATACACAACCGGAATTTTTTCGGGAATATCCTGCCAGGACTCTTAAATCATAATTAGAACTTCTAATGGTTTACCACAATTTTCCATGCACTCAGTGTAGTTGTTGAATGAAATACGCTATTCTGACAAAAGAACTCGCTGTATGCTTGTTTATGCGCCGTTGTGGAGCTAGAGACACATTGACAAGAATAGAGACGTGTAAATGACCTGGTGCTGTCATCTTGCCGCTATCAACCTAGATTTGACATGACGCTGGAGGATACAATTTTGAAACTGTATGACTCTAAATAAATAAAAATTCTCTATGAGGAAGGGCGTTTTTCTGTGTCCTTTATGTAATTAGGAGGTGGTGGAAAAGTATCACTTTGGGCAATATTTCGAGTCTGGATTGTTTACAGTCAAAGCTTCTGGCTTCCTCCATGGTCTTGGCTGAGGTCCCAGTGTTGTAGAATAGGTCCAATACAGCCATATCTCCAAACTAGCCCCTATTCAAGAAAACTCAAACAAGGTTTTGACATTGCTTAAAATGTAGACCGAGGCAATATACTAGACAACTGAAATACAGTATTTAGGCAGAAGATACGAAAATAAACTTTAGAATTCACCGCGTCAAGCCGACTGGAATAGGTAATGTCTAAATTCATACAGCTATTATTGAGCCAAGTTGAGACACAGAAAGGGCAAGGCTATGTCAATGAATGGAAATGCTCGGTTAGGTGATCTAAAGCTTAAGATTAACAGCAACTTGCTCTTCACATTTCCCCTTTTTTGGCGGAGATGTTCAGAATTAGACAACTGGAATAGAATATACTGCATATTAATTTTCTGGTTCAACTAAGAATATTTGTGAACCTCGCTTTTTTTGAAATCATAAAATAATGGTGCCAAATATAATCCCATAACTGCATTAGCTTTACCTGCATTTTATATGACCAACATCTTTTGCACAAAAGCAGTAGATGGAAATGTTGCATTTTTATTTATACGTTAAGATTACAAAACTTATTTCTGGGAAAAGATTAGTTCTGGGATGATCATAAATGGCTTTTAATATAAAACATGCCCAGTATATGTTTTAAAGCGAACAGCATTCTAAAAAAATTGATAACAGCAGTTCCAATATACAGGTAGGCTAATGTGTGAAGAAACATTGAGATTGTCAGAGATAACGTTTCTGGTAATTGGGCCCAACAATAAACCTGTCTTTCACTAAGCGACTTCACTTGCATATATAGAGGGTTCTGTTTTTATTTCAGAGAGGCAGCGTTTTGTAAAAGAAATCCTTATGCTACTGTCAATGTTTGGCAAACCAGGGCAATGTTATTCTCCACCTACCCATTCTACCCGAATAGACCTTACAACTGCAAAAATTTAAAAAATGTGCCCGAAGGTGCTTTGAAATAACGAGCTTCTGTAGATCGAAACTGAAACGTCTTATTTGATTTATCTATTTTATTTCAAAACGTGGCAGTGTGACAGGTACACTTCTGAAAAGTTATATATTTAACTCGAAATGTAAGCAGTTATGGAATATAGGCCTCTAATATAATACGAATGACTGATTGTGTATTTTCAAAATACACAATATCGTCAACGGTCGTTTTTCGTTTCTACAAAGATTTGTGGACTAAGTTCATCATTTGTGTTTTATTGGATTCCTCTGAGCCATACATAGCATTTATAGGCATTGTGTATTACCTGTAAAATATTACTCAAGCATTGTCTTGGAAAAGAGAGCCTGAACGGACACTTGAAGAGACCTGCACTAAATAATTGCTTTGAAGGTAGTCACATAGAGGTGCACAACAAGGGTGGAGATAATCGCCTTTTGCACAGCTGAGTGTCGTATTGTTTACTAATCTGTGGTTTTAAAAGTAATCACTCAAAGCCGTGATAAAGAGCGAGCGGTTTGCTGCTTGCCAGTCGAGTTGTGTGTGTCAGTTATTTGTACGTTGTGTGGAGTAGCTCCCGCAGTTTGTCTACCTCTGTCTGTGCGTGCGGTGACCGCGCGTCAGCACTTTCAGGAGCCTTGCTGCTGACTCACCTGCGCACAGACCAGAACGTGACGCCTCTCCCCCCCCCCCCCCCCGGCCATTCCCAATGAATCATCGCAACCCACTCACCGGCCACGGGCCGCTTTGATTGACAGGCCGCTGTCGCCAGTTAGCAGCGACCACTGCCTTCTGAGTCTGGCTCAGTGGAACCAATAAGGTCCGCGAGGAACGGGTCGCTGTGCTGATTGGTGGGCTGGGTCAGCGGATGGAACGCGGTGTTGCAGTCATTGTTGGCAGCGTTCGGAGCGTATTGTTGAAGAAGCTGGGCGTTTGCAAACATCGAGCTGGCGATCGCCAACCCCCCCCTCCCCCCCCCCCCCCTGATCGAAGGGCAGCGAGAGCCCATTTGCCTGCCACCCGCGCAAACAATTCATCACCCGTAACTGTACAAGACCGAGGGCGGTCAGAGCTGATCGATGATTTCCGCCACTCAGTAACCAGCCGGTGACTCATCAGCATTGTTGTTACTGATAACATTGTGATGAAACGCTCGGTTGCATCCCCAGCACTTGGTGAGAGGTCGGAAAATATTACAGCACCTAAAAGCTTCTTGCCGACCAGATCTAATCTTTGTGAATTGCGCGTTCCACACGTCTGTGGGGGCAGCCTGATTTTGCAGGCATGTTTCATTAAAGTGAGAATGGCACTGTCTTTCATTTCTGTTTTTGTTTCAGGTATTATGTAATTAAGATTAGTGAAACATATTAAACGTGTTCAAAACGTATGAAAGTCTTGGGAATCGTTTTGGAAATAGTACCTGCTGATCCACTGAAGCCTGAAAAGACTTATTCAGCATCCAACGTAAACATGCTGTTACATATCTTCCATAGTGACTCACTGTCACAGTTATAATTCACACCAGCTGGGTGAAATGCAGGAAAGTGAATGAGCATAACAAAACATAAAATTAGAAAAGAGGGTTTAACCAACAACCTACATAATGCAAATCATGGCCTAATGATGGCACAATTAGTCAAAGTTCGCAAATTTATGTCCCACTGGGAAGACTACCACTCCAATGCATTACAATGTTAGACTAACAGAGACACTTGTCTTTGGGACAAAATGATAATCTGAGGCCTCTTGGGTGGGTGTAATACATCTAATGGCATTATTTTGAAGAGTTAGGGGACTTTTCTCCAGCATCCTTGTTAATATTTATCCTTCATCTCACATTACTAAAACATACAAAATCAAAGAGTATTAGAAATATTCAGCAGGTCTGGCAGTGTCCCTGTGGAGGATTAAGTTAATGTTTCAAGTTGAATGTGACTATTAGAACCTAGAACACATTTTAAACAAAGCATAACTTTTTCTTCACAGATTATACCATACCTGCTAAGTGTTTACAGCATATTTTTATTTGGAATTTCTAGCATATGCAGCTTTTATCACTAGAACTGATGTTTGAGAGGTACTTCGTATTAAGTTGGCTTCCTCATTTTTTACATTACTGTCATGACTACACATCAAGGTACTTTATTTGGCTATAAAGTATTTTGGGATGTCCTGAATTCTTAAAAGACTGCGCATATCAGTTCTTTTTTTGTCCTTTCAGTTCAGTTCCTTGACTATTCTGACTATGTCCTCATTATTCTCTTTTCAATTTTGTTTCTGGTGGCAGAGCTTTCAGCAGTTTTATCTATGCACTCTCTTCTACCTTGTTGTTCTTCATCTTCAATGGCATTCTCAGAACTAATCTATTCATTCAAACATTTAGTCCTGCTTTTAACAACTTGATAATCACTCTGCTTCTATAGTGCCTTGTGATATAGCTTTGCAAACCATCATGGATTGGACTGTACTTGAGTCTCCAGGAATTAAAGATTAATTTATTGGGTATTGCTGCAAGTAATTTGGGGGGGAAATGCTGGGAATTAAAAATTGTGTGCACTTTGAATGTACATTTTATTAGCTTTAAAGTGTTCAAAATGGAGAAATAAAGGGCCTTTGATTGGCGAGGCGGATGGAGGGAGGAGATCCTGTCTTCAGAATTACAAGTACACTTGTAATTTATGATGTTAAAATACTTTATGAACAGAAGTAGTCTTTTACATTGTATTACGGACTTTATGTTATGTTCATTTAATCCCTGATGGCAGATTATTTGTAAATGCTGTTTGATTTTCAAGATAAACAAGCCAAATACAAAGTCTTTCAGATAGTTGCTTTGCAGAGATGAAACACTCTCCCTCAGACACAGCCATATAGGTACTTTTTTGATTTATGAACTAAAACATTAGAGTTACGATTAAGGTATACAAACATGCTAACATTAGAATATAGGGTTTCAATCTTGGAATAAACAGACAGTGTTTGTCAATATGATCTCATAGACTTGCACAGCCATTTTAAGGAATTGGATTAATTATCTGATGGTATGTGCTCTCCAGGCAGTTAGAGTTTGGCAATAGACTTTTTGGCATGTGGTTTTTGAAACTACCAGTTTGTTATTTTTCAAAAAAGTTTGTAAAGCATTTAGAATTATTATTTTATCTCCCTATTAGAAGTCTTACTTATATTTCATGGCCTCACACACTTGTGATACTTCTCCTTAGCACTTTTTAAGAATAGTTGATACTCAACAAATTCTACCAGCCATGGTTGAACTTTTTTCAAATGATTGATTCCAAGTTTGGGTTGTACCTTTCCAGACTTCCAATTTCTCAATAGCTGGTACAGTGGTTAAGACAAACCAAAAAAGTTTAGTAACTTTTATGTGTAAATGTAAGGAATTATTCTTAGAATTTCCATAATTTACAAATTTAACCTCTTTTAGATCCATTAAAGATGAAAAGCAAACATCAGTGTTTTATGTTTTATTTTACTCTCTCAAAAGACATAACCCAAAATGTGTCCCAAATTACTCTATCCACCAAACAAAATCAGCGTACTGCTTTGACAATTCATTAACTCCTGCATTTATTTTAAGTCTGTACAGCAAACAATCCATCTAGCCTTAGGGATATGGGCCGGTGCTGGCAGGTGGGACTAGATTGGGTTGGGATATCTGGTCAGCTTGGATGGGTTGGATCGAAGGGTCTGTTTCCATGCTGTACATCTCTATGACTCTATAAAGAATCTTGCATCTGTAGTCTGTTAATTCTATAGCATTATAGTGCACAAAAAAATCAATTTGTGTGCTCCAGATACACCTCAGGAGGGCATATTGTGAAGTTTCACAAGCTCACTTAAGGTTTGCAGTTAGATTTTTGTAATGGTTGAACCTAAAGTGCTTTGGAAGCAGAGAAACAAAACTTTTACCCTTGTTCTTCTATCCTTATTAAATGAGGCAGTCTCAAACTTAGCATGAGAAAGGTAATTTACAGGTTTCACAATATATCTGATTTTTAATTTAGTGCTGGTAGAAGCACAAGCAAATGTAAATACACTCAAGGAAAAAGTGTAAAAACCATTTAAGCAGTATTCTCTGGAGGAGGCATAGATCTAGTGATATTATCTAGTGACTGTTAATCCAGAGACCCAGCTAGTGTTCTGGCGACCCAGGTTTGAATCCAGACATTGGCAGATGGTGGAATTTGAATTCAGTGAAAATCTGGAATTACGAGTCCAATGAAGACCATTAAACCATTGTTGCTTGTTGGAAAAACCCATCTGGTTCACTAATGCCCTTTAGGGTAGGAAATCTGCCATCCTTACTTGGTCTGGTCTACATGTGACTCCAGACCCACAGTGATGTGGTTGACTCTTAACTGCCCTCTGGGCAATTAGGGATGGACAATAAATGCTGGCCTAGCCAATGATGCCCTTATCCTGTCAATGAATGAATTTTAAAAATCCAGCTGTTCACTAATCCACTTAATCAGAGGTGCAGTTACATACCTATGCAACAGGTGGAACTTGAATTTGTGACTTTTGGAGTAGAATTAGGGATGCTTTCACTGCATCATCAGAGTATCCAAGCAGTCTTGTATATTTTCTAATCAGTCTTTATAGAGATGTTATTGTTTGCCTCTGGAGCAGATGGGACTTGAACCTAGGTCCCCTAACCAGAGATAGCGACATTACCACTGTGGCCCCAAGCACCATTGTTAACTCAGTGGAATATATTATTAACAGGAACTTGAAGGAGCACAAAAAAGACTTTGTCAATTATCCCCAATATTTATCAATGAACTAACAGACAGCAAAGTGTGTGTAAGGTGAGGGAATCATACATTCCCCACTAACAGCATCCAATTTACGGTATTTAAAATTATTTTACACAAACAACATGCTAAAAGTTTAATGTTGCGATCAAACTTTGTATAAGCTAAACAAAACAATCAATTGCTATGTTTTAAAATTGTAAAGTAATGAGCTTTATTCAAATAGCTGTCTTACCTCATGTTTATTTTCTGCTGATCTTCAAAATTTTTAAAAGTAAAGCGGTCAATTTTCATTAAATTTATGAATCTAAGACCAAATTTTTCTTAGCCACATGGATATAAATCAACACCACCAATTCATATTGCTTGGAGTTTGTGCCCCTAAGGTTTCTTTGATATATTAATGTGTCAAAAATGAACTTTTGAAATCAAAGGTAATATGTTTCAATTTTTAATATAAAAGTAAAAATTGCATTCTATAATCATAGATTAGTCATGTCCTTCTATTCACGTCAACAATCCCAAAGCCTTGTGTTTTTTTTAAATCACATACTATAAATGAAATTAGATAATAGCAAAATTATGTGGATACTGGAGATCTGAAGTCAAAAAGAAGGTGCTTGAGAAACTAAGCAACTCTGGCAGAATCTATGGTGAGAGAAAGATAGCTAACATATTGAATTCAATATAATCTCTTCAGAAAAAAAATCATTGTTCTCTTTAAATTAAGTTAATTAACAACTTGCAATTTCCATTCTTCCTTATGATACGAAAAGTATGACTTTTTGAGCTTTTTTTCGATTTCTGATTTTAATTTGTACTTATTTACCAAAGTTTAAAGATTAGAAATAATATGATTGCATTTGTGTAGCATTGTTTATATCCCTTCAGACTTCTAAACCATTTCATTTATTTTTAAAGTATAGTTGCTGTATCTGGGCGAATACGTTAATCAGTTTGCAAGAAGCAAGATATCTAATGCAGCAAATTAACAAATAGCTGGATAATCTGCTTTTGGTAGTGTGAAGGAAAAATGTCGTATAGCCCTGCTATTCTTCAAATAGTACCATTGACTCTTTGGTGCTTCGTTCAGGAGGTAACTGAGGATGTTTAATGACTCATTTGAAAGATAACACCTCTTAAAAACTTTACACTTTTGCTGTACCTTGGTGTCAACCTCGTCCACATGCTCAAGTCCTGATGTGTATCTTCAACCCATGGTGCCCTTTCTCATGGTGGTGAAATTGCTGTCCAAAGAACCAAAACAGATGCTTATACTTTCTGCCTACTGATAATTGAAATAAGTTCAGTTTGCAATCACTTTAAGAACAACTGTGAAGTTTGAACACACAACACACATAATTTTGATTTTATAAAGTGTCTTATATCTAGATTCACATCTCCAGGTGCATAAGTGGCATAAGGGATTCAAATGCTCAAATGAAAGGAAATGGCAGTTTGATGAAATGAACATTATTTTGTTCAAAGAAGGAAATGCTTTTCTAGGAGACACTGTTGTAAAGTGACTGAAATATTCTGAGAATTCATTAATAAAAAGATATATACTTCACTATTCCAGACTATTTTTAGTTTGCCTATTCTGGCAAATCTATTCAGCCTTTATTTTCTTGACTCTTTTCTTACAATGTAATATATCTACTGTTAACTGTTTATAATATATTTTTGTGTTATTTCATATTTATTAACTAAATTTTCAAAGCACTCTGTAATTACTAACTGATAGCATAGCCTAAAATAAAATTAGCATATTCCCCTTCAGGCAAAATAAAATTACCTGCATGTCTCATACTTTTTTGTGTATTTTTCTAGTTTTTTTAAAAAAATCTTCTTGTTCTGTCTTGCTGTCTGTTTCTTGTTGAAATGGTACTAAGACGGGTGAAACGTTTAGTTTTGGTGAGATGTAAATCGATGTTGCAGATTGGTCACCCATAGTGCACCCTGCTTGGTTTTTGTTTCCATTGACATCAAGTGAAGAAGGCTTGTGCGGGGTTTAATACAGGCAGCTGATTCAATCCATTACCGCCTGTGATCTGGTTGACTGCAGTTGAATATTTTGCCCAATATTTCATGCTGCTGTCTTTATCTGTCTGAATAGATTTTAATTTGTGTTTTTCTTTCCTTACGTTTGTTGTTCCCTTTGCCTTCTTGCTTTATAAACTACTCACTCTGTGTATGCCTCATGTATTTTGTGGATAAACTTAATTTTTGCCAAGTGTGCTACATAGCCATTCAAAGATCGACTGGCTGCTGATTTCTGGTACATTATAAAACTGGACACAATATTTTAAATGTGGTATAACCAATGAGTTGTGTATATAACTTTGGGATTTTACTGTTGCATCTATGCTCTTAATTTTTAAATCCCTGCTCCTCATATGCCAGCACACCTTTACCAGACAGCTTGTGTTTTTAAACATCTGTGTATCTGAATGCCTGGGAGCTTTCACTTTTTCTTGTCATTCATTCTTCTTCCCACAACTACCTCTATTCCAATTGAATCACATCATAGTCCTTTACCTTACAGTTCACCTGAGATCTATCTGCACAATCTACTAACCCACGACTTGGGTTTATGAAGTTGTCTTAACAATTAGTCACGCGCCCTGTGTGTAAATTTTCATTTCATGCTCAAAGCAGTAAAATGTCCAATAGATTCTTGGAGCAAAATCCTATTCATGTCCCTTCAGTCCAAAAGCTATCTATTAAGCATTAAGTTTTCTATCTTTTGACTAATACCATCTTCATACTAACAGATTTCCTCCAATATCTTATTCTTAATTTTATCAAAAGATTCCTGAACTTTTTGAAATTGCATGGGTACATCATCCACCTGTTTTCCATTGTTATGCTCCTGTTATTTTTTGAAAAGACCCTATTATAATTGTCAGCTATGACCTGCTTTTTACAAGGCAGTTGCCAGGCTAGTTGACTTGAATTTTTCTTGGCAACCATTCTGCAGGCACAGCATCCATATCCAGGTATGTTTGAAGGAATATCTTTAGATTGTGGTCTGTATTTCTTCTATAATTAAACTGCATAGTCCCTTGCCTACATGCAGTAAATTATTTTTAGAGATTTTTAAACTATGAATAATTTTACTCATTTTTTCCCTTTTTTTTCTGTGTTGTAATTTGGTCTTTCCTTATTTTCATTTCTCTTTCTGTATGTGTAAATGTAATTCACACAATGGCTTTGTTTGCTACATTTCTGTTTATTTCTCAATCCTTAATGCTTATTGGTCACGGGCAGAGATGGACTGTTATGTCTGCGATTCTCCAGTGTCACAGATGCCCTTTTGGCCCTCACTGCATGATTATTAGCTTACACTTTTTTTTGTTTTCAGCTGCCTTCTGTACACTGAGCATGTTGAAATATCAGTTATCAATTTTGATGAAGTGTTGTGATGTGGACATTATCTTTACTAAAATGGAAATTTGGTTTTGCTGGTTAAACGGCAAATGTTTTTTGAGAAAATTAATCTTATATAAGGCAGTTTCAGGTAATTAACACCTTTTTTATAATTTGATATTGTAGAAGATTGAGTTAATGATGTACCTCTTTCAAGGTGACTAAACTTATGTCTCATTGACTTTTGATGGCTTTGCTGAGTTTTTTTTTAATAGAGGTAAGACTATTCAAAGTTGTTTACTTTTATTGATGATAAGTACTTGTGAATTCATTTTATCTCATATCTGAATACATGTTTTTACAAATCGTTATGCAGTTATAGTTGGGATCAATAAATCCAATTGGTAGTTTAAAGATTTGCTTTTGTTGATTTACTTTTTCTGTTGCAATCCTTTTCAGGTTTGTAAAAAGTGGTTAATTTTAGGGGCTGTGTCAATTAATGAAATAAAACTGTAAATCAGAAAAACAAGTGAATATGAAACTTCAACCAAGATCCAAATGCATAGCTGTAGTTCATCAGATGTCCTGGAATGATCTTCAAAATTTGTTAATAGATAAATGGAAGGGCAAACATTTTTCACCCTACGTTTCTGGCATGCACACAGAAATATTCAGGCATTAACTCCTTAAGTAACAATGTCCTGTGATGTTGTACCATAGAACTTCATAGCAATTCCTTTTAAATAATTGGTAAAAGAAGGAAAGTCAGATAAGGAAAACGTTTTTACTTGCAGTGAGAGGTTAAAGTCTGGAATGCATTGCCTGAAAATTTGGTGGAGGCAGGTTCAATTCAAAAGGGATGGGACTGCTATTTGAAATGGAAGAACCTCAGGGTTACAGGGAGGAGGTGGGAGAATGTTGTTTGGTGAATTGCTCTTCGGAGAGCAGGTGTGAACACAAAGGGTTGAATGTTCTCCTTAGTGCTGCAACAATTCTGCATTTCTGGCTGATCTCGGTTTTGCAGCTCTTTTCTTTTCAAAAAATAGCTTATAAGATTTTCTATTTTTGTCCAGCATATAAGGTTTTGTCACGTAGTTTCCCTTCTTATTTTAGAGGTCCATCTTTTGCTTAATGTTCATGCTGTGCTTACACTATTGTACTGTGTTAGAAGTTTCCACCATCACTGCCACCTGTCCATGACCCCGCTTCTTTTATCACCCTATTCTTCCTGAAAATGTTCTAACTTCTTCTTACAACTACGAAATTTTATCCTTTCATTGCCCTTAATGTTTGAAATCTGATGAAGACAGCAATGAGCTTGTCTATGATGATGTCTGCATTCAAATAGCTTGTTAAAACTCAGCATCTATGCTTTCACATGAAGAATATGCGAAGGCTGAATTGTAGGTCAGTGTCCAATCTTACAAGGGAATATTCCAGTCAGGTTTAGAAGAAAACGAAATCTATAAAGGTCTTTCAGCTCTCCAAGAAGTGGTTGAGTCTTCCAATTGGGGATTTGTAACATCTGTTGCTGAGAAATGATAAATTTGGCAGCTAACATTCATTTACAAGTAACAAATTGAAAATAGCTCATTGTAGGAAATCTTCCATAACCCTGTGGACTATAGTCATAGTCTTTTAGTTAATGAATGCTTTATGTAAACATACAGAATATTGTGTACAATAGTGACACAAGAAGTGAAGAACCTGATAAACACTGAATTTCTTTGATACAATTTCTCAAGAAAATGGATTTCTGGAATAAACAGTTCAGACTTCCAACTTTGCATTGTTGTGCATATATTAGAAATGTGGTTACATGTAGCATATGATTTTCTAAACATATAATTAATGGTTGGAACATAGTAATCTCACTTGAATTTCTAATATGTACTTCTGGTTGGCAAAGGTCCTCAGTAGCACAATGAAATTGGGCAGTTAGTTTTTGTGTTATATCATTGTTAATGGACAAGATTGGTATGTTTCTCATGGGATGTACCATGATTCCACAGGTGTACAGAGCAGAATGATTGAAGGCAGCTTTGCATTTTTAATGTATGTCTATGAGGGCAAATACGCAAAACTCATACTCCATGACAGCCTTGCCCACTTGAAGTTAATGTACTTAATTTTGAGTGCAATTTTCTGATGGTTTAAAATTTAATGACTGGAAAGATATGCATATCACACACTTGAATTTTCAAAATGCAATCCTGATAGGCACAGCAGGGCAAGAGTATGAAGACACAAGTTGCCTCTGTTGATTTTAAGTTAGCGTGGACAATTGGGTTAAAGAAGACTGTTTGCCTCCAAAGACACAGCACAAAATGAATCTGTTCAAAGTGAGAAGACTTGAAATTTAGAAGTCAGTTGATGGTTTGCCTGAATTCACACTGGGTAGTTGCTGTAAGTTTGGTACTAAACACAGCCCTGTTAACACTGCCCTAAAAAGAGGTAATTACAAATGTCAATAATAATGTTTAGAAAAGGGTTATTATATTGCACTATAAGAATAATTTATTGACTTTGTGCTTTAGAGATGGAGATCATTTTGGAAATCTGAGTACCTTTGTTGCATAATTTCTGTTTTTTGTATAACCAATAGGAAATTTATATAGTATACCATTGCCAGTTTTCAGACCAGTTAACTCATAAAAACCTCTTAGCACCGTGTCCTAGAAAACAATAATGATACTTTCCACTAATTTGTTTCATTTGGCCAATGAAGTTTTGTCTTTCACAGGTGCATTAAATGCTGTCCAAAACCTTTACTGGAGTTGCTGAGTGATCTGGCTGCTTGCAGCTGTTAGAACAAGCCAACCAGTCTGTCAAAACTATGGAAAAAAAGTTAAAATTAACCCCCCTGCAGATTCATCATAGGCCATCATCTATACCTGGATTCAGGTGGCATTCCTGTCTCCAGCCAAACATTATGACAAAACATGTGTAGTTTTCTTGTTGTGCTTTCAACTTCCAGACAAGGTTTAACAGTTCATTGATTTGGTTTCAGTCCAGAATTATAATAGTGATCATGATGATTAAAACTGGCCATCAAT
Source organism: Chiloscyllium plagiosum (assembly GCF_004010195.1). Lineage (NCBI taxonomy): Eukaryota > Metazoa > Chordata > Chondrichthyes > Orectolobiformes > Hemiscylliidae > Chiloscyllium > Chiloscyllium plagiosum. The sequence goes on along the minus strand of NC_057712.1, from coordinate 81,021,108 downwards.
TGGCCAACTCCAAATTTCATTATGACTAATATTTCTGGAAAAAAACCAAAATCTTGCAATTCTGTTATTTTTCTTCCCTTTTCATATTTAAATGATGCCAAAATAGAATCACGAATCTCAAATAGTTTTTATAATCCATTCAAACTTTGAATACCAAATACTGGTGGACTTGAATTCTTTTCATTTCTGAGAGCTGATTTGTTTTGCAGAATGACTTGTTTCTGTGATTGAAGGATACAGATTGAACAGCTAAAACAGGAGTTGACTTTTATGGTGGGTGACCTGTTTTAATTATTTTCACAGCAGTTGAAGTAACAGAAAAATGCATTGTTTATCGTTCATGTATTATGACCATCAAGGGTAAATTTTATTTGGCCGAGTTTTGCAATATTATCTGTTCCAAATATTTTGACAAATGGTAAAGAAGCTTCACCTCCTATTTTACACGAAGAATGGGTTATGAACTTTCATTAGGTCTCCATAAGTACAAGATTGTATTGAATGGTGCACCAGAGTCAAAGGGCCAATAGCCCATTCCTCTTACTATTTCTAATGAATGCATTAAATCATCCTTATGTAAAATTTCTGGTAGCTTAATTCCATCTTATCTCTGCAGCATCTCCCAGTTCTACATACCAGTTTATACAAACTCTTCTTCTAACTGCTTGCAGTGCTTTCCTTTTTCTTTTCAAGGTGGTCAAACTTTCAGGGGTCCCAGCCCTGTTCTGTGTATCTACGTTCTGCAATCCTGGCCATGTCTCCGTGTTTGAGTTCTTCTGTTACCACTTTGTTAGAGGAATGCAAATCCTTGTTGCTGAATCAAACACTTCCCATGTTGTGTTCTCATCAATTACTTTCAGGGCAGGTATAACACAACCTATGTGCAAAATAAAGCTGGCTTTTCACTGCACCATTCATTAATACACCTTGGTTTCAGAAGGCTTGCTATACCAAGCTGACATTTTTACATTTTAATCTGATATTCTCAATTGGTGAGGAAGTTAATTTTATGCTATTGCTCATTTTTACAAGGAACAACATTCATTGAACCTGGGAAATTTTCATCCCATCAATTTCGGCAGTACTTGTGATTCAGTCTGCGAATTTCCAAGGCCACCATCAAATCGTCTGTAATATGAATCACCTTACAAATTTCGTTTCGTATTCGCATTTTAAGTAACTGGTTTCTAATCTGCTCTGCAGGAGATTTGAATTGTATTATTTATATGGAATTGCAACTTACTTATTGCATGTCTGCAACATCTGTTTGTTTGAAAGAGATTACTGCACTCTTAAAAATGACTAATTAAAGTTAATCAACTGGCACTGCTAATCAGTTCTCAACTCTGCATGACAGTAGTGCTAATTAACTCAAGTATACTTACTTCGAATCCAGGATATTATTTTTGGATATATTACCAAATTGCTACTGGAGTTCTCCCAAAGATTAATGGAATGTTTAGGTTACACTGTATTCTTCATGGAAGCAGATTGGAAATCAAAATGTCCCTCTTCCACAATCAATGACAGCATCAGTTATACTTTTTTAAAAAACAATTGCAAAATTGGAAGACCAACCTTTTTTTTTCATTTGCAACCAATTGAAATTGTGCAGCACAATCTCTTTTAAACACTGGAGCCCAGACTTAACCAAAACAGTAAAATGATAAGATGGAATAATGATTGATATTCATTCAGCTGATTCATTCTGACAAGTTCAACAGTTCCTCCAATACATTTCCCAGATGATGCATTCTGACACAAGCACTATGCTCAAAATATTAATTAACCTTTACTACAAACAAAATGTTGGAAATACTCAGCATTTTAGACAGTTATCTTTGGGGAAAGAGAGACAGGTCAGTGACCTCCCAACAGAACTTATCATTGCTTTTTACATTAAATTACCTTTTTTCAGGTATTACATATTTCCCAAATTGTTCAACATTTATTTCAGAGTTTGGGTGCTTCAGTTTACTTTTTTTAATCTTATGAAGAAATATCATCATGACACTTATTAATTTAACAAGAATGTTGAAACACCAAATCAATCAACAGCGGTAGTTAACCTCAATGGCATTTTTTCAGGATAGTTTGTAATTATTGCATTTTTCAATGGGTTCAAGCAATGCACCTGTGCTTAAGTCATTAACTTTTTTTTCTGATAATACATTGATATGTACTGATATGGAATTCACAATTATATCTTGTACTTCTGCTTTGTTCAATAACAGGACTCCTTATCCATGTTTGTGCCTTTTAATCTTAACTCAGTAAAGTAATGTTATGTAAACGTTTTGGGAGAAGAAAGTGTAATTTCTCCTGTATCTTCTCCAAGAACCTGGCATCCAGCTTAGTGTACAGTACCCAATACAATGAATCTTAACGAGTATTTTAACAGTATAACTTCCTTGCTTTTGAACTCCACTTAGAGTCATAGAGTCATAGAGATGTACAGCATGGAAACATCGGTTCAACCTCTCCATGCCGACCAGATATCTCAACCCAATCTTGTCCCACCTGTCAACACCCAGCCCATATCCCTTCAAACCCTTCCTATTCATACACCCATCCAAATGCCTCTTAAACTCCATATGTTTTTAAAAGATCATATGAACTTTGTACCACTATCCTCCAAGATTTGTGCACATACGCTGCCAGGTGTGTCTGTTCCTTCACCATCTTTAAAGTTGTATCACTTGCTTCCTTCAAATTCTTCTTATCAAATTGAATTGACACCTGCTTTTTCTCATATTGGTGAGTTTGACTTGTATGGTTCCTGAATTTACTGTGACTTTTAAGTTTGTTGTTCTGTAGCTGTAATTTTAAAGAGAGAGTGCATTAAAGATACTGACGGACATCAGATAACATACAGAATTGTGTACGTTATATCTGGTCGAGAAAATTGGATTGTATAGCACTAATGCAGCATCAACATAGGCATGACAGTCCACAATTATATATCCAGGTGAACCACTGAAATACAGTTTTTTTTACTTTGATGCTAGTATAACAATTTGAAATTAACTTGGATACTTTAATATTTTGAAGAAAACACAATAAAAGCATCTTTTGAAGAATAATTGAATGGATATGAATCTTCAAAAGTACATTGAGTAGTGCCACCTTTGTACGCTATAATATTACATCTTTCAGTTAGCCTCTGAACCATACAGTTTTCAGTGCTGTAGTAATATATTCAAAAAGAGGCATTTACTTTTAAATATACTGGTTTGGAAAGTGTACATTTAGTAGTACCATTTTTGTGTTTTGTTTTTATGAAGAACTGTTTGAGAATTCAAAGAAATAATTAGTATCTTGCAGAAAGGCGAAAACAGATGTTGAATAATGGATTGTGATATGATCAACCATTCTCCAAGAGGAATTTTTCCTTGAAATTTTTCTTGGAAATTTTGGGATAGCATGAATATTCCCTTTGACCCATATCTGAAACCCAACTACCTACTTCTGAATTATTATTTATTTGTTTTTTGCGCTGTGTTCAGCAGTTTCAAAGGTACCAAGATTTTGTAGATGAAAAATTTGAGAACATATGTCAGTGGTTGTAAGCAAATTTTGTAAGATGGTATTTTTATTGTGTTTGATATATATATATGTATCTATTTTGTAGATATATTGTGGCTCATATGATGCAGCTGGAAAGTGTGTGGGGACTGTCTGCTTCCTGTGAGATTCATACAGGTGGTGGGGGAGGGACAGTGAAAGGGCGTCGCACCCACTTCCTTTGTCGTACATAGTGACATACTGTAATCCACCAGTCCGTTATAAGGCTGAATCTTTTTGTGGTAGCTTCTCACTGCTACTGATTTGCCTGCTGTAGGTGTTTAACTAAACTTGTGGTTAGATGTGCCCATTTTGGTTGAAGGTCTGAAACCCATCTTGAATCTTGCATTCCCACTTCAACCTTCACAATTTTTCCATAACCCCTCAAACTAAATTTATGAAAACAAAATTAAATGAAGCTAAGCAGTACACTCTGTAGTTAGATAAATGCGTGGTATGAATGTTGCAATACAACTGTTACTTTATGAACCTGGAATACAAATACTGTTAACATTCTTTTACATGCAAACATTAGATCTGGTTGCCAGCTTTTGGAGTTATATCTGGAGATTTTAGTCATGAAATAAAATGGCCTTTTTTTCAGGGGACAGTCCCCAAATGGAGTTACTGTGCCCCCAGGTAAATTATGTCCTCATGATCTATGGTTCAAAAAAAAGATTTCCAATTAGCCTAACTTTTAATTTCTTTTAATTTGGAAGGGAAAAGGTTGAGATTCTGAAGGGAGATTACAGAGAGTTACGCAGAAATTTAAAAAGGAGGTCCTCAAAGGTGGTAATATCTGGATTACTCCCAGTGTTATGAGCTAGTCAGGGGAGGAATATGAGGATCGAGCAGATGATTGCATGGCTGAGGAGCTGGTGTACGGGAGAAGGATATACATTTTTGGATCATTGGAATCTCTTTTGGGGTAGAAGTGACCTGTACAAGAAGGACGGATTGCACCTAAATTGGAAGGGGACTAATATACTGGCAGGGAAATTTGC
>NC_057712.1:81003412-81015919 GCF_004010195.1 Chiloscyllium plagiosum | reverse complement strand
CTGCTAGAGAAGGTGCAAAACTTGACCTACTCTTGGGGAATAAGGCAGGGCAGGTGACTGAGGTGTCAGTGGGGGAGCACTTTGGGGCCAGCGACCATAATTCTATTCGTTTTAAAATAGTGATGGAAAAGGATAGACCAGATCTAAAAGTTGAAGTTCTAAATTGGAGAAAGGCCAATTTTGACGGTATTAGGCAAGAACTTTCGAAAGCAGATTGGAGGCAGATGTTTGCAGTTAAAGGGACGGCTGGAAAATGGGAAGCCTTCAGAAATGAGATAACAAGAATCCAGAGAAAGTATATTCCTGTCAGGGTGAAAGGGAAGGCTGGTAGGTATAGGGAATGCTGGATGACTAATGAACTTGAGGGTTTGGTTAAGAAAAAGAAGGAAGCATATGTCAGGTATAGACAGGATAGATTGAGTGAATCCTTAGAGTATAAAGAAAGTAGGAGTATACTTAAGAGGGAAATCAGGAGGGCAAAATGGAGACATGAGATAGCTTTGGCAAATAGAAGTAAGGAGAATCCAAAGGGTTTTTACAAATATATTAAGGACAAAAGGGTAACTAGGGAGAGAATAGGGCCCCTCAAAGATCAGCAAGGCGGCCTTTGTGAAGAGCCACAGAAAATGGGAGAGCTACTAAATGAATATTTTGCATCAGTATTTATTGTGGAAAAGGATATGGAAGATATAGACTAAAGGGAAATAGATGGTGACATCTTGCAAAATGTCTAGATTACAGAGGAGGAAGTGCCGGATGTCTTGAAATGGTTAAAAGTGGATAAATCCCCAGGACCTGATCAGGTGTACCTGAGAACTCTGTGGGAAGCTAGAGAAGTGATTGCTGGGAATCTTGATGAGATATTTGTATCATCGATAGTCACACTTGAGGTGCCGGAAGACTGGAGGTTGGCAAACGTGATGCCACTGTTTAAGAAAGGCGGTAAAGACAAGCCAGGGAATTATAGACCGGTGAGCCTGACCTCAGTGGTGCGTAAGTTGTTAGAGGGAATCCTGAGGGACAGGATGTACATGCATTTGGAAAGGCAAGGACTGATTCGGGATAGTCAACATGACTTTGTGCGTGGGAAATCATGTCTCACAAACATGATTGAGCTTTTTGAAGAAGTAACAAAGAGGATTGATGAGGGCAGAGCAGAAGATGTGATCTATATGGACTTCAGTAAGGCGTTCGATAAGGTTCCCCATGGGAGACTGATTAGCAAGGTTCGATCTCATGGAATACAGGGAGAACTAGCCATTTGGATACAGAATGGCTCAAAGGTAGAAGACAGAGGGTGGTGGTGGAGGGTTGTTTTTCAGACTGGAGGCCTATGACCAGTGGAGTGCCACAAGGATCGGTGCTGGGCCCTCTACTTTTTGTTATTTACATAATTGAATTGGATGCGAGCATAAGAGGTACAGTTAGTAAGTTTGCAGATGACACCAAAATTGGAGGTGTAGTGGACAGCAAAGAGGGTTACCTCAGATTACAACAGGATCTGGACCAGATGGGCCAATGGGCTGAGAAGTGGCAGATGGAGTTTAATTCAGATAAATGCGAGGTGCTGCATTTTGGGAAAGCAAATCTTAGCAGGACTTATACACTTAATGATAAGGTCCTAGGGAGTGTTGCTGAACAAAGAGACCTTGGAATGCAGGTTCATAGCTCCTTAAAAGTGGAGTTGCAGGTAGATTGGATAGTGAAAAAGGCGTTTGGTATGCTTTCCTTTAGTGGTCAGAGTATTGAGTACAAGAGTTGGGAGGTCGTGTTGCGGCTGTACAGTTAGGCCACTGTTGGAATATTGCGTGCAATTCTGGTCTCCTTCCTATTGGAAAGATGTTGTGAAAGTTAAAAGGGTTCAGAAAAGATTTACAAGGATGTTGCCAGGGTTGGAGGATCTGAGCTACAGTGAGAAGCTGCACATTCTGGGGCTGTTTTCCCTGGAGCATCGGAGGCTGAGGGGTGATCTTATAGATGTTTACAAAATTACGAGAGGCATGGATAGAATAAATAGACAAAGTCTTTTCCCTGGGGTGGGGGAGTCCAGAACTAGAGGGTATAGGTTTAGGGTGAGAGGGGAAAGATATAAAAAAAGACCTAAGGGGCAACTTTTTCACGCAGAGGGTGGTACGTGTATGGAATGAGCTGCCAGAGGAAGTGGTGGAGGCTGGTACAATTGCAACATTAAAGAGGCATTTCAATGGGTATATGAATAGGAAGGGTTTGCAGGGATATGGGCTGGGTGCTGGCAGGTGGGACTAGATTGGGTTGGGATATCTGGTCGGCATGGACGGGTTGGACCGAAGGATCTGTTTCCATGCTGTACATCTCTATGACTCTTGTATTCAACTTTGTCTAATGCATAAGTGAATTACAGCAGATAAAGTATCCAAAATCAGTTTGTATGTAAGTGTCTGATAAATGTCTGAAAATAATAGTGTTAAAAATACATACAACAGTTCTATTATTATTATCTGACCGAACATGAGCTTCTGACCTCATAATTTGCGCTATCGTGATCTGAACATCACTTGACTTCATCTCTGTATCAGCATGTCTGTTGTTGAAAAACTTCATTCATTTTTTATGGCCTGTAACTTGACTGATGCAGTTCACTTCTAGATGTTGTCCCATATACTACATTCCGTGAAATTGAGCTTACCCAAAACTCTTGTTGACCCATCTTAAGTTGCATGATGGCTCTTCACCCAGATTGTGAACCTACATTGACTCTCAGTCAAGCATTGACTTGATCTTAATTCTCATGCTTAGTTTCAAATACTCATATAGTCTCGTCCCTCTCTTTCTGTAATCTCCTCCAGCCAGACACCCTCCAAAATATTATACCACCTCTAATTTAGCATCCTGTGCTTTTAATCACTCTACTATTGCTGCCTCCAGTTGCCTAGGCCACAAAGCCTGGACTATCATTCCTTTATCTCTCAACCTCTCTTTCCAGCTTTTCTCCTTTAAGTCACTCTTTAAAATGTACTTCCTTGACCAAATTTTTACCATTTGGACGTAAAACATCCATAAACAAGTTTCCTTAAAAATGTCCCAACACTTTATCTATACATACTAATAAAGAAACAATCACTGATTACCATTTGTGAACATTGTTTTATCATGTTCTTAGGCTGATTATAAAATGCTTGGCATCCAATTAAGTACTTTTTGAAGTGTTATGCAGATACCAAATATTTAAATCTATCTACTGAATTTTGTTTTCAAAGTCGCTGTTAGCATACAAATTTCTAAATTACTTTAAATATTTTAAAAACTTTAACATTATTCAAACATGTTTCCAGATTGCAATGATCTCCATTTTGTCACGTCCTTTACCTCTCATCTTTGCAACATTGTTCAGATTGATTGACCATGTTTGCTAAATGACTGCAAATTGCAAAGGATGTCTTAACTATCAGCCTTATTGTTGGTGTAATGCTTTTTCTGCAATTCCAGTATTCTAAACTTCACTAAAAATAAAATTCTATGTTCATGTTTTTATTTCCACCTCACTAGACATCCCCTTTTGGTCAGCTCGTGCAACCACTTGGCATACTAATAGGGAAAAGATAAGGACCTTCGAAGAGCTGTCACATGGAAGTAATATGCCCAGGAAAATTCTGTTCTGTCCAGTGTGGAGCTCTTGTGATGCAGTTGTATTGTCCCTACTTCTGAGCCAGGAGACTCATGTTAAGGTCCCACCTGCTTTGGAAATGTGTACTAACATCTCTATATAGGTTGATTAGATAATATTTGTATTTTGACCAGGGTTACCTGAGTACTGAATTAGACTTGCGCTCTGATGAGATTTCTTGGGATAGACCTGTGACTGATCGTTTTCATCATTGTTATTGCAGGAATGACCCCCAACTACTTGTGAAAGGGTGGGTTTCCATCAGGGTCTGGGAAAGTGAATTTAAAAATATGCAAGTGTCTTCCGCCTGCTGGGAATGTGCTAACCATCTGACTGCCGAAAAAATTAACTGAAGGATCAACTTGAAAATGATTTTGAACTTGAACTGTTGATTTCTGCAAAAGATGTTGATTCTTCCCAAAGTGTGGCATTAGGGTTTGCTTTGGAAAAGACATGAAACATAAATGTACTTGGAACTGCAGAGGAATACTTGATTGGAATTTCCAATGTTGCAGTTGTTAGTTATTTCTAAAAAAGGGTTTGATAGAAACGCAAAGAAAATGTTCATTATCACAGTTTCTGCATTTTCTTTCATTATATAATGTAAAATTAAGAAGTTTTCTGTTTATTTCAGACCTCGTGACTCAGCATGAGAGTGCTACAACAGAATGCAGAATTCTGTAAGACTAGAGCATGGTATAAATAAAGCTCCTCTTGTATGATTCATAATACTTAGGAATTACAGTTCCTTGCAAACACATTATTGTTGTCTTTTGCCAACAATCTGCAGCAAAACAGCCCCAAATGCTTGACTTCACTTGTGTTTTTCACAAGTCATGTCTTGAAGTTGCTCCACGTTAAACACTCAGCGCTGCCAGGTTGAAATTTATCCAGTTTTTGATTGTCATCTATACCTTGAGATATAATTACAACATCTATCTCATTCTCTTGGCATTTTCTCATTGTCGACTTGGGACCTACTTGTTTTTCAGTTTTCCTCCCTTCCCTCACTTAGTCCCTCTCACGAAAGAGTTGATTCACTTTGGTGTGCAGTTTTTTATTTGTTCGCAGCTCTTCAGTACCTGTCTTAAGTGGTTGTTCTCTATCTATAAGTCATGTATGTCAAATGTAACCATTTATTAAAACTCGGGGTGTAGATTTATCAGCCTGATTATAATCCTCATCTGACAACCACATGAAATATCTATTAGCGATTGCTTGGTAATGATCCAGAGCAGGATCTGGCTTTTTCCACTTCCTGTTTTCTGCCAAAGTTCCACAGAAAAGAAGTGCAACACATTTAAAGTTATAATGCTAATATTCCTAATATAAGTATATAACTAACATCTGCCAGTGGAGACAAAAGATGTGTGACATTGTCAAGTGAATAATTTAATTGGAAAGGAGAAAATTCCTGACACGGGACATTTCTGTGAACACCTAAGATCATAGAATGATAAAGCACAGAAAAAGGCCGTTTGATCCATCTTGTTTGTAATGGATTTCTGAAAAGCTATCCAAACACTGCTTTTTCTACAATGCCCTATAATTATTTTTCTTCAGCTATTTTTCCAAATTTCTTTAACAGTAGCCATTAAATCTGCTTCCACCATCTTTCCACGCAGTACATACAAAATTACAACAACTTGCTGTGTAAAGAAACGATCCTTGTGTCACTTTGAGCACTTTTACTAGTTACCTAAAATCCGTGACCTCTGGAGCCTACTTTTCCAACAACAGGTTCTTACCTTATTGTAACAAATGCAGAGAAATCTGGTGTCTTAGTGCCAGAGTTGTAAAAGAAGAGTCTGCAGATGCAGCAAGTAATTGGGGAAGCAAACAATGTTACAATTTATTGCAAGGGTAATTGAATACAAAAGTAGCAAGAGCTCAAGTGAGACTACATCTTGTACAGTATTGTTCCCTTTTCTCAAGAAGGATGTAAATGCATTGGAATCATTTCAAGATTTACTAGACAGATACCTAAAAAGGGCAGGTTGTTTTTTGAGGAATGATTGGACAGGTTAGGTTTGTATCCACTGGACTTTAAAAGAATAAGAGGCGACTTGAGTGAAACACATAAGATCCTGAGGGGTTTTGATCGGCTACAGGTAGAAGGGATGTTTCCTCATTTGAAAGAATCTAAAGCTAGGGGTAACTTTTAAAAGTAAGGGGTCACTCATTTTAACTCAGATAAGGAATATATTTGTCTTTGAGCACTGAGAATCTTTGGAACTCTATCAAATGCAGTGAAGTAATGCGTTTAGCTTTTGTTTAAGACAAAGATGGATCGATTGTTGATGAGCAAAAGGGTGAAAGGTTATCGGGGTGGGTAAGTATAGAGTATTCTGATAATCCATGATCTTATTGACTGGTGGAGGAGGATTGAGGGGCTAATTGGCCTACTCCTGCTCCTAACCTAATGTTTGCATTCAGTAGCAAGATGATACAAATCAAAAGCGGGAACTCAAGAACAAGTGAATGGGACAAAATTGAGATTGTATACTGGAAAGAAGTCCTGAGTTACTCAGAAGATATCTTTAGAAGCAGAAAGCTGTGTAAGTGTCAAGGGTGAAGATATCCTATAAGGTTATTGAAAGCATGAGTTTATGGAACCCATTTCAGTAGCAATAGTGAGCTGCATTGGCAGCTTGTTCGAAGGTTTCAGGAAGAGACATTAATTGAGGAAAATAGCACAGAGTGAATTTACAGAAGTTTGCCAAAAAGGAAACCTATCATAGACATGATAGCTGAATACAAAGCTTTAACTTGGAGAGAGGAGTGACCTTTTACTGAGGCCTGGGTGTCTGAGAGGTTATTGCTAAGGGTAAGAAGAATGAATCATTCCTTCTGTAGCTTGAAATGAGACCATTCAAGTAGTTTGTGGGGTTTTTTGTGTAATAAACTTTGATGTTCTTCTGCCATCTTCTTGTGAACATGTTCAGTGACTGACTTCCACAGTCAATGCATAGAAAAAGAAACCTATTTAAATCTGTGAACTGACTTGCTCAAAGGCCACCATCGGTTGGGATCATATCATCTGGCACTGCAGATTCTCATCCCTCTTGGAGGATTTTATTGTTTCCTACCTTATTAACCCAGCACATTACTGCTTTTGCTCGTAAGTCTTTCTCAGCAGTAATCATAAGTTTATTATTTTCTTAATATAGTGCCTTCTCCAGTTATTTTAAACCATTGGAATTCACTCTGGATCACATACCTATCCTTTCATGCCTATCCACAATTGCAGATTTTCTTCGTTTTGCAGCTTGCAATATTAAAGCTTGAACCATGATTTTCTTAAAAATCACACCTTTTTCCTGATATATATCTGGCAATCAATGAAATTTATTCCAAAATCAAATTGGCAAATAGTTATGCCTCACCTTAGATCCATATACCTAAGTCCTCAACTTCATTGCCATTTATCGTTTGAAGATCTGAGTTCAAGGGACTACTGATTTGCAAGAAATCTGTGCAAATCTTAATGATTTACCAATGTATGAAATCTCATTGCACCAAAAAAAGCTATTGAGGACGTCTTTGGGAGTTAACAATTTGGGGTGGCATGGTGGCTCAGTGGTTAGCGCTGCTGCCTCATAGCACCAGGGTCCCAGGTTGGATTCTAGCCTCTGGCGATTGTCTGTGTGGAGTTTGCACTTTCTCTCTGTGTCTGTGTGGGTTTCCTCTGGGTGCTCTGGTTTCCTCCCACAGTCCAAAGATGCGCAGACCAGGTGAATTGGCCATGCTAAATTGCGCATAGTGTTAGCTGCATTAGTCAGAGGGAAATGGGGTCTGGATGGGTTACTCTTCTGATGGTCGGTGTGGACTTGTTGGGCCGAAGGGCCTGTTTCCACACTGTAGGTAATCTAAACTGAGGACATTGTTGCTAAGTTTGCAGATGATCCAAAGATAAAGTGGAAGGACAGGTAGTGTTGTGGAGGCGAGGAGGCTGCAGAAAAACTTGGACATCTGGAGAGAGTGGACAAAGAAATGACAGATGGAATACAACAAGGGAAAGTGTGAAGTTATGTACTTTGGGAGGAAGAATACAGACAGAGACTATTTTCTGAATGGGGAAGGGATGTGGAAATCTGAAGCACAAAGGGACAGGTGTCCTTTACTCAGGATTCTCTTAAGATTAACATGCAGATTCAGTTAGCAGTTAGGAAGGAAAATGCAATGTTAGCATTTATTTAGGAACAGGAATGTACTACTGAGGTTGTGTAAGAATCTAATTAGATGGCATTTGGAATATTCTGAACAGTTTTGGGCCCTGTATCTAAGGAACGATGTGCTGGCATTGGAGAGGGTCCTGAGGAGATTTACAAGAATGATCTTAGGGATGAAGGGCTTGCCATATGAGGAATGGTTGAGAACTCTGGGTCTGTAGTCAATAGAGTTTAGAAGGATGAGGGGTGATATCATTGAAAGTTATAGAATACTGAGAGGCTTGGATAGAGCAGATGTGAAGAAGCTTAAAAGAGATTAGTTGCACCCTCAGAGGGAAGGGATGATCCTTTTGAACGAGATGAGGAGGAATTTCTTTAGATAGAGAATGGTGAACCTGGGCATCTCATTGCCATAAAAGGTTGGGGAGGCCAAGTAATTGAGTACAATTAAGACAGTGATAGATAGGTTCTTGATTAGTAAGGAGTTCAGAGGTTACGGAGAAGGCAGGAGAATGGAGTTGAAAAGAACATCAGACTTGATTGAATGGCAGAACGGACTCAATGGGCCAAACAGTCAATTTCTGCTCTTATATCTTATAGACTTCTGGCCTCTTTAACCAATCTTATTAATGACGGCACAGGGGAAATTTGAATTTTTTGAAAGGCAAGGATGTTCAGAAAAATGAATTATTACGTCATTTAAAACAAAAAAGGAGGTAGGCAGACTTGAAGCTATCTTGAACTATACTGAAATCGAATTACATATATATCATATGAAGTAGAGATTAATCAGTGGTGAAAAGTTAAACATGGGAGACAAAAAGACACATTATGAATAAGTTTTACAAAGACTTGGACAGGTGTCAATCTCAGTTGTTATAATTGCAGTGTTCTGACATATCACATCTGTACAAGATATGATAGGAAAAATGTCTTCTTTTAACATTTACTTGTAATTTTAATACTGTAAAATATTATAAGTGCTTTAAAGTTTTCTGGTCTTTATATAGAATGGATCTTTCTTCCTTCTAGGATACAATGTCTGATGGTTGAAAACACATCATAATTTTAATGTAGTTGAAATCTTAGCAAGTATGGGTAATGTAATTAAATTTTTATGCAAATATATATTCCTTACACAGATAAATTTCCAACTGCCTGCTCACTGGTGGGAGTGTGAAATCAGACATTACCTCTTGGATATGCAGTTTGCTATAATAGTGCATATCTTCACCTACCAGCATTTATCAGAAATAAAAGTAGCACAAGAATGAGCGATTTTCTGGTTGGGCACAATTCTAATTTGATGAAAGATGCAGCATGAATCTCACCCACCCACAGTTCCATTGTAATTTCTGGGTTAGACTTGTTTAAATATTGTGGACATGCTTAGGTCTACGAAGCAGTTCTACTTTGGAGCTTGTCCATTTGCAGGTGGAAATGCCTCATTGCAGGAGTTAACATAGGCTGGCAGCAGCTTTAAGGAACGTGTGGAGCATAATCGCACTCAATTGTATTACACACAGTGAATTTCTTTACCAAACATTGTTGAACAGTTATGGTTGTAGAAATGTTACTATTGGTGACCAGCAGATGAGGATCTTCTTTGCCAAAGTAAACTAAGCCTGTTGAGAAATAAAGAAAAAAGGCCTGCATTGACATAACTCCTCTGCTCATCTTTGAAATAATGCCTTGGGTTCTTTTATATCTATTGGACAGAACTGATGTGGTTTAATTTCCAAAATTCAGCACCTCCAGCAATGCAGCACACCATCACTACTACATTGTGTCAACCGAGTTCAATGATTCTCAAACCTTTTACTTTAAGGAAACTTCAAATTGATTAGAAATGTCAGACTCATGTATCCATGTTAAATGTATGTTTAATGTTCATATAAAATGCAAATGCTGTATGCAGAAAATGTTTCATAATGCTTTTAAGAATACAAGAATTTACTCTTATAGACATTAGTGAGCCTGATGAACAAGCTTCACAATGCTGTATATGTCTATCCTTCTTTGTTTTTTAAATTTAGTCATGGAATGTGGGCATTGTGGCTTGGGTAGCATTTATTGCTCATCCTTTGTTGCCCTTGAGAAGGTGGTGAGTTGCTTTCTTGAATTGCTATAGTCCATTTGGTGAAAATAGACCGACAATGCCACTGAGGAGGGAGTACCAGGATTTTGACCTAACAATGCTGAAAGAACTGTGAGATGTTTCGAAGTCAGGATGGTGATTAGCTTGGAGAGTTGTATTTTTACTGTCTTGTCCTTCTAGATGTTAGCGATCATGGGCTTGGAAGGTGCTGTCCAAAAGCCTTCGTGAATTTCAGCATTTTGTCTTGTACAGTTTGTTCTGTTATAACGCATGTTTCATCAACATGAATTCGCTGTATCGCGATTGAGGAATTGGGGACACTATTTTTGCAACGCAAACTTTTAAAACGTGTGTTGGCTGTAACACGATTACAGCGCTAACGCTTTAAGTGTTGCTTCTAAGGTGAGATTTTTCTATAATGTGGGTTGCATAAGAACGTAACTATCCCATTATAGAAGAATAGACTAAATGGCAAATATTGCTGCTATTGAGCATTGGTAGCAATAAGAATGAATGTTTGTGACTGTGGTACCAATCAGGAGGGCTAATGTTTGTCATGAATGTTATCAAGCTTCTTGGGAATTGTTGGTGCTGTACCCTTGTAGGCAAGGGGTGAATATTCCATCACACCCCTGAGTTGTGCCTTGTAGATGGTTGACAATCTTTGGGGAGTCAGGAGACAAGTTACTTGCTACAACATTTCTAGCTTCTGACCTATTCTTGTAGCAACAATATTTACATGGCTAGTCCAATTCAGTTTTTGGTCAATGGTAGCCCCCAGGATTTTGGTAATGGGCGATTCAGTGATGTGATGCCATTAAATGTCAAGAGGCAATAATTAGATTCTCTCTTGTTGGAGATGCTACTGCCTGGCATTTGTGTGGCATGAATGTTATTTGTTACTTAATAGCCCAAACCAGGATATTGTCCAGGTTTTGCTGCACTTCTGTATTGACTGCTTCAGTATCTGAGGTGTTGTGAATAGTCCTGAACATCGTTCAATCATCAGTGAATATCCACACTTTGACCTTATGATGGTGGGGTGGTCATTGTTGAAACAGCTGAAGATGCTTGGGACTAGAACACAATCCTGAGGAATTTATGCAGAGATGTCATGGAGTTGAGATGACTGATAGCCAACAACCACATTCATCTTTTTGCATGCCAGGTAAAACTTCAAACAAGGGGAGATTTCCCCCCTGATTCCCATTGATTCCAGTTTTACTAGAGCTCTTTAATGCCACATTCTCTCAAATGTAGCCTTGATGTCAATCTTACCTTACTTGTAGACTTCAAGTCATACCCATGTTTAAACCAAGGCTGTAAGGAGTCGGGAACTAAGTGCTCAAACTGAACATCAGTGAGCAAGTAATTGCTAGACAAGTGCTAATTCATAGCACTGTTGGTGCCCTTTTTAATCACTTTACTGCTGATCAAGAGTAGATTGGTAAGGCGGTTGGGTCTGGGTTGGATTTGTCCTGCTTTTTGTGTACAGGATATGGCTGGGCAATTTTCTACATTGTCAACCGTATGCCAATGTTGTAGCTGTACTGCAAAAGCTTATTTCAGATCATGGCTAATTCTGGAGCACATGTCTTCAGTGTAATTGTTAGAATGTTGGCAGGATCTGTGGCTTATGCAGTATCCAGTGTTTTTGGCCATTTCTTGATATCACAGGGAGTGAATCAAGTTGTCTGAAGGCTGGTGTCTGGTTTGATGGGATTGACAATGAGACTGCAAATCATTCTGTATGAAAGAAGCATTTTTTGTTTTTCAGAGAAAGGTGGGTAGCGGTCTCCCAAAGTGCCCATAAAAATTCCCATGTAATTAAAAATAGAATTTGATTTACGCAATCTGTTAAAACAGTGAGAGTGAATCGCATTGGTAGACAAGCTGAGGATAGTCTGAGAGAAGTTTGACAGCTTTATGGGTCTCCTTGCAGCCACCAATTCAAGTAGCTGCATTTGAGTCTTTTCAATTTGCTGTTTCGCTCCATGTGGTAATTTTCAGAAAAATACTGAGCACCTTAATACTGGCAGGTGTTTTAGAATCTCTGTATAGTGGTAATGTAAGATTCAAGCCCCTATCTCAGTGTTCTGAATGGTTGTGCAGCGGTAAGCACCTTCTGTTATTTCATGGACCCTTTGAAAGTCTGTCCATAGCCTCACATTTTTGCTCACATTTTGAGACCAGAACCTAAATCTTTTGACTCTGTGCTGCCAATTGAACAACAGCATGAAACCTACTCAGTAAAGAAATAGTCAGATAAGGAGAGCCAATATATCATACTTGGTGACTCAGTGTTGCTCAAACTTCCCATTAGTATGACCTTTACCTTTTAGGAAGGTCAGTAGGTCATCTGACTTCTCAAACTTGTTCTACAATTTTGTTGAATAATGGCTAGCCTGTACCACAACTGCTGTTTACTTGCCATTGTTCCAAAAACATATTATTTGGTTATTTACTCTTGATTTGCAATGGCTTCTGTTATCGTTCATATAGAACGAATGTTCAAGGTTGCTAGACGCCCCTGAAATGAGAGCAATGAATGTCAAGAACCTATCTCAACCAAAGGGACCAACTTTGAATAAAGA
>NC_057712.1:80963138-81002912 GCF_004010195.1 Chiloscyllium plagiosum | reverse complement strand
TCAGAAAAATCCAAGGAGTAGAATCCCAATTTAATTCATTCACCTGCTAAGATGAAATGTGTGTATTTTGTGCAGGATTACATAATGCTTTGCTGTTGGTGAAAATTAAACAGGTTTTTATGCATAGTAAGACATAATCAGTCAAACCAGTACTGCATCCCAAGATGGTTTGACTGCTGTTCACTGTATTGAATTATCCAAAAAATGTATTTGTGGATTTGAAGGAAATGTTTCTGAGCGTATTGCAGCACTTTTCAAATATACAGTTGAGAAAATGTCTAGCTTGTTCTGCCAGCAGTATTTTTGGCTGAAAAATGTGTATTTTCCATGAGGAAAGTGAGTGCATTTCCGTCTCAAGGGTAACACAGGAAATAATCGCCTACAGTTATTTCATGCGTCAGCTGTGATCCACATTTTTTTAAAGTTATTCTGTGAGGTGCGTAGGTCTCATTATGGTTTCTGAATATGTGCCTGAGGTAAAAGGTACTGTAGGTGAAAATTGGTCCCTTGTTGTCTGAGCACAGTACATTGTACCTTTCAGGAGAATACAGATCAAACCTGTTTTAAAGACCCTAACATTTTCTTATATGGAACAAAATTTCATGGTATTGATTTTTAATTTATTTTCACTCTCCACAATTGTACAATGCAATTGACATTGTCGTTATGGGCTGAAAACAGACAGGTATAAACAGGCAAGTGTGTTCTAAATATGCGACAGATATGTCTAGAACACATCCTACGCATTACGCCCTCCCCCAGATCACCGTAAAGTAAATTTCTCTATAATTGAGAGAAATTAAATTTTGGAAATCTTCAGGTATTGACCACAAGCTGTTTCTGGTAACCAAACATTGTCAGATCTATGACATCCTCCCTAACTTGTCGTGTCCCCACAGATATGTACAGAGATTAGGAGGGCAGTTTTGCTGTCCAGTTTTATCTTGCTTCTTTCAGTTTGCAGACTTTATGGTGTTCTTTTTGGTTTGCATCTTTTTCGATTCATTCTTCCACTCTTTAAATTTACACTTTAGTCCTTTTATTCCTTTCACTTTTATTCCTGTTGAAAATAAATGTTCCAGCTTTCACCTTTTTGACAATCTGATTGTGGTATTTGCTCTGCCACACTGGCATCTTATAGTATATGCCATCTGTTTGAGTATGTGGCACAGGATAAGTGTTGTTTAAGGGAGTTTGCTGCTGTCCCCATCCTCAATATATACTGTGTTGAGGACCTGTCTAATTATCAGTGATGATTGCTGAGTCTAAACAGAGGTGGCACATGACTTGGTAAACAAGATGGTTTATTGCATGATAGAAGTAAGTGCAGTTTGCATTACCAATATGCATAATTACTAAATATTTTTGGGAGCTGTACTGAATATATCTGCTCCCTATGAAGTCTAGCCAAGAATTCAACGGATTACATGGAGCTAATGCATCTTCCACATTAACTGTTTCATAATCATTAACTTCTACAACACTAATGGTTGAAGATTATTGATTTTCTTTCAGTCTTTGACTTTTCTGTCTTCCTTTCCACCTATTCTACTGTACATTTGTATTTATGTTTATGTTATTGCCTGTTCTTTTTATCCTGACAGTGTATTTTAATAGTGTAGAGCTGTGCAAATAAATCCTTGTTATTTTCAAAAATAACTTCTGGCTGTAAAAAGATGATAAGTTTATGATACTTGCCAAAATAATAAAACCACAGTTTAGGTTATTTTGTTTATGAGGAGAATTTATTGGGGTATTAAATGATCTATTAGCATTGGTAGGAGAAATAAAATCTGTAATAGTTTTAAAAATGTAAGTAGATCTTTTTTTCTTTTCAAAGTTTTTTTTAAAGAGTTTAATAAAGAAATAAAACCAGGACCTTTGGAGACTGGGCAGAAATATAATGGGGGTGATTGACCTTCCCCTACAAAATACTAAGATTATAAATGTTATTTTTATGATTTTGCTGGTGTGAATAGTGTTTATTTAATGAATACAAGGTCATCCCCTCAGCATAGAGGAGAGCAAATTAAACATTTTTTGACTATCTGAAAACTGTCACTTTACATTCTGAAAGGACCAACATCCAGCTGTTCAAGCCTGACATCTGGCATTCTGGGCCAGAGTGGTTCATATTTTCACTGCGTTAACTGTAATCTGCTAACTATGATATGCAAAATGGAAAGTAGCATGTTTCACTCTTTTGCAAGTTCTTATATTCATGTGATTTGTTTTTTATTTCTTCATAGATTCCCACATCTATGCATATATTTTAGAGCAGTGTTTTTGAACAAATTTGTCCTGGGTTAAAGAGCAAGTATGAAAAGCACTAACATATTCCAGTTAAAGCACAATGATCACCAATAAAGATTGAATAATGCTGAATGTATCAACATGGAGAATGATTTCATAATAGAATTGTTGTATCTCCTGAAGTCCTTCTAAGACACTGGACAGAATTGAGCATTTAGCTACGTGGGTAAGCAGTTCAGCTGTATGATATGGACTCAGCCAGTCATCTTAAGATTGAGTCCCAGTCAGGTTCTGCACTGAGAGTTTGTTCCTCATGGCATGGTACCTCACTTTACAGAGCTATAAAGAATTGTATGATTGTACCAGAACGGCAACAAACTTCACAGAGCAGTCCTGGACTGAGTCCCAATGGGAATGAGTACTTCCAATAAAGCTTAGTTGCAAACAAAATGTTGACAAAATGGCTTTTTGTATAATAACAACATATATATCTATATAGAACAGTCTATGTTAAGTTTTTCAGACTCGATTGAAACCATGTGTTCTCATAAAGTACGGCAATCTAATCATTTGGAGCTTGTTAAGGATTAGGCTAGACAGGTTTAATATTATGTTTCCCGTCTGCTCATTCATTGTTGTAAGTCACATGCATTAAAAAACATCAGGAGGCTCTTCTGACTTTATTTCCTTGCCTTTGTTTAAAAAAGGGACACAAAAACAGTGAGTGATATTCTATTGTGAACTTCTTCCAATCACAGCCATGCTACTTTGAGCTAATAATCAAAGTTAATTTTTAACTAATGTGACTTATTCTTAGTGCTTAATAATGTAGCACTTCATGATTTATTTTTCATTGCTGCCTTCTTATTTAAGAAAATGAAGCATCCATTCTCAACCCACTTATCCTGCAATGCAGTCTCAATATTGAGATGATGACTGAGAATATTGAAAATACCTTTTCACAACTATTATCATCGATCATTATTAACTAAAAAGAATCATGGAACACCACTTGCTACAAAGCATCTTTGAATATTTAGACAAATTTTATTATTGCATTTCAGCTTTAAACAAAGCTTTTGTTTTATTATGCACTGGATATGGCTGTTCACCTTCAACCATTTCCTTCCTTTTCCTGTTGCCTGTTTTTTAAAAAAAGCTTTGATTGGAAAATTATGCTGTGTAACTTATGACTTTCATTGGTAGATTTTGTGTTCTGTTATATCCTAATTAGATGCTTTGCTCACACTGTGTAACAATTTTGGTATTTATCAACAAATGCTCTAGGACAAAGGTCAGCCTGTCTACTGTAGGTTCATTATTTTTATTTTATGTTTTGATCTTTTATGTGCATATTATTTCTCTGTTACTTAGTGAGACAAGAATACTTAGCTTGCATGACTCCAGAGACATTCTGGCAACCTGCCTATCCTCAATCAATGAAGAAGTACACAATTTTTGAATTCCAAATGATCCCTCGAGGGATTTTCTACTCAGGTTTGTTCAAGATTTAATTCCAGTCCACTTGCAAATTTGGACAATAAATGAGCCACATGTTCCTTGATATTTTCTGTTGCTTTTATTTGTGGTGAGTGTGATCTATTAGATATTGTAACTTTTTTAATGTGTAAGTGTACGCAGGTGTGGCATCATGGGATTTGATGTGTAATGAAATGTAGAGTCCACTTGACCTACTAGATCATAGGACCAGAATGAAACCAACAAAAACCCTGAAATTGCAAGAGCAAAATCCCACCATTCAGTCACATAATTTGTTTTTAAGATCCAGTGGGCATTACTTGAAGAATAACAAGGCATTTACCAGAATTCTGGCCAACAAGCTCTCTTTAGCTAATGCAAAAATGGAGAAATAGTCTGAAATTTTCTTTTGAAGGCAGAAATTAGGAGTTGGGGTTAACTCTGATGTCGTGATCCCACTTCTGTACAGACAGTGGGGATCTTCAGGGATGCAGGCTGTGATGGATCTGGAATTTGGCCTGCTATCAGAGACAGGCTGATGCAGGGGTTATGATCACGTTAATCATTGCAATTAGTGGTTGCTTGAAATGAATTTAAACTCACGAGTCAGTGTGAACTCCCTCATCTTCGGTCTTTCACTCACCCTGAAACTCAGTTACCCCCTATGTTCTCCACCTCTAATCCCTTGTCGTCTCCACTTCACAACCCTTATCCTCTCCACCTCGTCGCTCCCCATTGCTATTCTCATTTGTCTCTGCCTGCCTCACTTAGCCTGACCCATTCATCTGGTATCCATTTTATAAACAGAAATCTTAAGCCCTTTGGTAATCATTGAAAAGGTTATAGAAACAAAGAAAATAGGAACAGAAGTAGGCTACTTGGCTCTTCAAGCCTTCTCTACCATTCAATGTGATAATGCCTGATCATCCAACCTAGTGCCGTATTCCCACTTTCTCCCCATATTCTTTGATTCTTTTCACTCTTCGAATTATATCTAATTCCTTCTTTAAAATTTTCAGTGTTTTGGCTTCAACCACTTTCTGTGGCAGAAAATTCCACAGACTCCATCCCTCCCTTGGTAAGAAATTTCTCCTCTTCTCAGCACTAGATGACCGATCCACGTCTTTAAATGTGACCCCGAGTTCTACTCATAAATCTGTTAAAATAAATAGCCATCACTTGAATGGGCAATTGACAAACCATTGGCCTCTGCAGAATTTCCAGAACATTGTACTCACACTTGCATTCTCCAGGGCAGCTGAATAATCGAGCTCAGCACGTCAGACCTCAGTAGTGCACTGAATACAGCCAAATGTTAATGTAAAAGCTTTAAACACCTAAACAGATGGCTGAATTGATCTGCAAAGAATGAATGAAAACAATGGAGAGAGTTTAAACTCTCACGCTGGGCTGACTTTTCAATAATCCACAATATTGAACAGCATTTTATCCATTGAATAGGCGATTCCATTGCATCTGTCGACTTTTGCACATTTACAATTACATTATTTTTTCACTTGACAGCTTGCCAGTGTCAGTTGTAACAACCAGATATTTTTCAATTTCATTACTGTAATCCCTCTATTTAGTAAACACAAGTATACAGCAGACTATAGCATTTCATGATTAACTGTAAAGGAGGCAGCATAATTTTTACTTTCCTCTTATAAACCTCTTGCCTCCAATCTGTGTTTCATGCTCCTATTTAGTGGTGTGAATTAGGAGCGCATTTAAATCATAGCTGCCACCATAAACATCCTGTATGCTCCAAAATATCCTCTTATACAATGGCTTTGATAACTTCTTACGTGTGGTGCATGGGCTTTACAGCCCACACCATTTCCTATGCTGATGAAAATGGCCTATGTTAGCAGTGGAGGCTGGAAGTCCAGATCTGTTGTTAGGCAGCTATCTTTCCTGAACTTGGTTCTTTGTCCCTATCGTGACCACAAAATCAGGCTTTCATATAATTTAACAAAAGGTCAGTCGACAAAGTCTCATAACATTTTGAAATTAATTTGCATAAGTACTTTGAAATGTTTTGACAAACTTAATAAAGTGCTATATAACTGCAAATATTATTTTACTTCTCGCTCAAATCAATTCCCAAGGCTAGGAGCCAGTCAGATTCTATGTCATCAGGAATCAATAAGAGCAGGAATTATCTCTGTAATGTTACTTCTGATGCTTCAGTCACAACAATGAACAATTTCTTTCCTGTGGAAGGACAGGTTTGTACCGATTTAAATGTATGCCCCAAAAATAAACTTTGCAAATAATAAGCAACATATTAAAAATTGTGTTTTTTATATGTTGCTTATAAACATGAGGTTCCATTTAGGCTCTGTGGCCCTCTCGTCCACTTGCTGTCATATTGTCCCTTTTCTGTATAGAATGAATAGTGTTAACACCATTTCAGAACTAGTGGTATTGTACTGAACCACATCTCTGTTTTCACTGACCCAATACAACTTGAGTCTGACCTTAAAGAATGCATGTGCAGCATACCAAATGCATGCATATGGTGATGACTTTTGACCTTCCCACTTCTTGGGGAGGTGATGGCCTAGTGATATTATCACTAGATTATTAATCACGAGACCCAGGTAATCTTCTGGAAACCCAGTTCGAATCCTGCCATGGCAGATGTTGGAGATTGAATTTAATAAATATGTGGAAGTAGGAGTCTAATGAAGACCATGCAACCATTGTCAATTGTTGGAAAAATCCATCTAGTTCACTAATGCCCTTGAGGGAAGGAAACTGCCATCCTTACCTGATCTGGCTACTTGTGACTACACACCAACAACAATGTGGTTGACACTGAACTGCCCTCTGGGCAATTATGGATAGGTAATAAATATCTACGTCACTTGAATGAATTAAAGAAAAATGTCCAATATTGCATGCCTCATGCTCTTCTGCTCAGTTCTGTCCATAGCTTTTTATTTAGTGACAACTTTAGCCTCACCATCCTTCCTGCTTGATCCATCTTGTGGCCTTACCCTGGCAAGAATAAGAAAAACAGGAACATGGAATGTAATTGAAGCATAAAAATGAGTAACAGGCAGGCATTGGAGAAAGGAGGGGCAGAGACACACGTTGAGAGAAACAAAGAGGAAGGGAATTACAAAGGTGTGATGAATTGAGAACAAAATGAAACAGACAAAAGTTAAGTAGTAATAAAGAAGAAAAAAATAAGGCAACTGGACAATGGCAGTTGATGAATAAGGGAGTCTTGCAAAAATTGTTTATGTTTAACTTCCAACTGAAATCTACTGTTTCTAAATTTCCCGGCTTAAGGCAGTGTTTTCAATGTCTCTACTGGATAAGCAATGGAATTAGATGATTGAGGAAAGCAGCTAAAATAAGTTTTGCTGTAACTTGTGTCAGTGAGCTCTTCTGTTTTGGCAGACATCACAGTGCAACTTACCACAGAATGAGTCCTTGAAAAGAGTGCTGATAGTTTAGTGATTAAAGCAGTTGGAGGAAGAAGGTGGTCCTTTGTAGTGCTTTTTCTGACTTGTTCACCCTTTAAGAAATAATTCTTACTCCACTACGAAAAGGTGCTAGCTGTTTGATCAGTATCTGGTTAGTGATTAAGGTCTTCTCTATCACTAAGGTTTAAAATAGTATAGAAATCAGTGGTAAAGTTATTAAAGTACATTAAAAACAATTATAATTGAATAAAATAAGTTGTTAATTAAATCGTACTGAAGATGGCAGATCAGGTGATGTCTCACAGCTGCAGCATTGGTTCAGGGCAAATACATCGGTGATGAGGAGAGCTTCAGCTCAGAGTTTGAGCTGCAAAACAGCCACTGCAGTATGTGAGAATGGGGAAGAGCTACGTGAACACTTTTAACCATGAGGCAGTCACACTCCTGAGAATGGATCAGAGATCAGTGACAAGTGACTGTTACTGCTAATGCAGCAGGTAAGGGGACCTAGACAGCAGCAGCACAGAATTTTCAAACTTTACAATTATCCATTAGGTTTGAGTTTTTTTTTTCAGCTTGCTTTGATGACAGTGAGGGCTGCAGAGTGGATGACCTAACTGACAGTGGTACTATGGTAAGGAAGCCATCCAAATGGTGAGATAAAAAGAAAAAGCCCTGATATTAGGGCACAGTATAATGAGGAGGGTTGACTCTGTTGTCTCCAACAAGTAATGAGAATATGGAAAGTTGTGTTACCTGCCCAGTACTAGGTTTGGGACATCTACTCAGGAATGGAGAGAAATTTGTAGTGAGAGGAGGAGCATCTTAGTCATCATGGCCCATGTAGGTACCAATAGCATAGGTAGAATTAGAAAAATGTTCTCTGCAGTCAGTATGAGGGGTTAGGCACCAAATTAAAAACTGAAACTCAAAGGTAATAATCTCTGGATTATTACCTGAGCCATGAACAAATTTGTAAAGTGCAAATAAGAGTCATGGGACAAATGTGTGACTTAAAGACTGGTTTGGGATAAAATGGATTCCAGTTCTTGGGAAACTGGCACCAGTAGTTGAGAAAGTGGGATCTGTACCGTTATGGAGGTAACTACATGAACTGTGTTGGACTGGATGTTCGAGAGAACCGCAGAACTAGAAAAGTATGGAGGGATTTAATGTAAGTAATGGGACCAAGCTGTCAAATTTGGGAAGATGTGTGTAAATTAAAGAATAGACAGAAGGCAAGGAAGAAAGGTATTAATATGAGAAATGATAAAGGCAAAATGTCAAATGAGACAGGTGCACAGGCCGCCTCACTGTAACCATACAGTAGGATAGAGTATAAAGGACAAAATAATGAGAGTTTGTCAGAAAGGCATATAGATAATCATGAAAGAATTATCACTGAGAAAACTCACACAAATACAATAGTCAAGGAGTAAGGGGTGATGATAGCTTGGTAGTATTAGTACTAGACTATTAATCTAGAGATCCAAGTAATGTTTGGGGATCCTGGTTCAAATCGCACGACGGCAGATGATGCTTTTGTGCAATGAGATAGATTTAAATAATAAACTCAGTGTGGGCCTCAAGGTGATTGTGATATGTTTGAATTTTGCATTCAGTTTGAGGGAGAGAGCAGTGAGTCCAAGACTTGTATTTTAAGCTGAAAGCTGGGTCATTGTGAAGGTATGAAAATAGAGCGAGCTAAAGTAAACTGGCAAATTAAATTAAGAGGTAGGTAACTAGTGATGCTGTGGCAAACTTTTCAGGGGATGTTTTAGAATACACAGAACTTATCCATTTCAATGGTAAGCAAAAGTTCTAAAAGCTGGATTCCGCGCCACCACCACCTTCTCTCCCTCCCCCCCCCAATCCATGGTTAATTAAAAAAGTTTAAAGATAGTACCAAACTTAAATAAAAAGTAGCTAATTGTGCAAAGGTGGATAACAGGTCAGGAGGTTGGATAGTATATTTAAAAAAAAGCATAGAATGACCAAAAATCAATAAGGAGGGAAAAAAAATAGAGTATTAGAGAAAACTAGCTAGGAATATAAAAACAACCAGTAAACATTTCTATGAGTATTTGAAAAGGCAAAGTGTAACAAAGTGAATGTTAACTCTTATGGAAAGTTTACACACCTGAAATTAATGAAAAATAAAAAGATGGCAGATGAATTGAAGAGGTATTTTGCATTGGTTTCATATTAGAGGATAATCGGAACTTCCCTGAAATAGCTATGATTCAGGAAATGTAAGGAATGGCAGGAAGAATGTAAAATAAGCATATCAACTGAATGGTTAAAGGTTGCATAGCTATCAGAAATAGAGGGATCTGGGTCTTCTCATGCATGGATTCCAAAAGGCTAGTGTGCAGGTCCAATTAGTAATTAAGAAAGCTAATAGAATGTTATTGTTTATTATGAAGGTAATTGAATACAGAAGTAGGGATTAGATTACATTACAGTGTGGAAACAGGCCCTTCGGCCCAACAAGTCCACACCGACCCACCGAAGCGCAACCCACCCATACCCCTACATTTACCCCTTACCTAACACTACGGGCAATTTAGCTTGGCCAATTCACCTGACCTGCACATCTTTGTGACTTGTGGGAAGAAACCGGAGCACCCGGAGGAAACCCACACAGACACGGGGAGAACGTGCAAACTCCACACAGTCAGTCGCCTGAGTCGGGAATTGAACCCGGGTCTCTGGCGCTGTGAGGCAGCAGTGCTAACCACTGTGCCACCGTGCCGCCCATCAGTTACTCTTCAGATTACCCTTCAGTTATTGGAGGAAGATGGGATTGTAAAGTTGTGTTACAATTAATCTTATTAAATGGTGGAGTACCCTTGACAGGTCAAATGAACCACTCCTAGCTTTATGTTTGAATGTAAAACAAAATAATAAAGTAAAACCAGAAAAAGAGACAAAACTGGTGGGATAGATAGAGGACAAGGGGGAATAAGAGGATAAATTGGAGAAATGTTAGGTCAAAGATTGAAGTAACAGAGATGAAAGGTAGTGCTAGAAGAAGAAGAGGACACATCAGTTATGGAGAAAGTCCAAGAGGCAGATCAACTGATATCTCACAGCTGTAGCATTGATCCAGCACAAATACATCTCCGGTGAGAAGAACTTCAGCTCAGAGTTTATGAGCTGCAAAACAAACCATAGGACGTTAACAAGCAACACAGATAGAAAGAAAACATAATAGAGACAGGAGTAAAAGGCAAATGAAAGAGGAACCAATGTGCAACTGTTGAGAATCAGGAACTGTAATTGTCAGTCATCCAAGAAACATCTTAAGGATCTCTCTTGATGAGAGAGATGCAATTTGTTACATAGTTTGAGGGGTAAGTGTGAGAAAGCAAAGAGGCAATCTTCCATAACCTACCATGCCAGGAAAGGATTGAATCCATGAATTTGGTCTTAGCTTTCACCACACTCCAGCCATCTAGTCAACTGAGCTAACCATCAAGTAAATGGCAGCAGAGCAACTTAGGGAAGCATAGGAATTAAGGTTCTTGATATAATATCTGAATTCCTGAATGTAATGGAAAGGAAAAGAAACAAGATGGACAAGAGGAGAAGAGGAACAGACAAGTGCAGAGCATGTTAAAGACATGAGTATGAGATAAACAAGGGTGAAAAACTAAGTGAAAATAACACAAGTGCAGGAACGTCATGTGAGACTATTAGAAAGAGAAAGAAGCAGCAAGCACTGGGGTGTCAGACCAGCTATTGTAGAGTGCCCAAATCTCCTGGTAGAGTATTGCTTGGCATCTCCCATAAGCTGGAATGGTGGATAAAATTCCCAAATGTCCACGTTATGGGAAGAATTAGGTGGTTCACTAACAGAGCATTTGGAATAACTTGAATTCTTGAAGGACTATTTCAAAGTCCTAATGTAGGAAAGTATTGTGGTCAGCCCAGTAGAGGTAACATGAATGGATCAGATCACCCCGAGTCGTGTCAGGAGGGTGATGCATGTTTTAGAAGACAGTAACATGAATTTAAACTGCTCAAAAGCTAAATTGCATATAATTGTACATTAAAAAATTGCAATGCCTTTTTTTCTTGAACATTTGTTAAGTAGGATGATAATTTCTGAGAGGATTAGCCTTTTTATCTGCTGTACGTTAGACTGGAGATAAATGGAAAACTCCAGAGATAACAGAAGTGACATTTCCCTATCATCTGCTGGCATTTCCTTAGATCTTCTTCTCAAACTGGCAAACAAGTGGGAAAAACTTTGCCAAAACTTATCTCTGTAATGTTTGCAAGGAGAAACTAACAATTTAAGGTGACAATAAAATGTTGTGTTGGTAATGGCATTCAATCACATCATGTAAGTTGGTTCCATCACAGATGAATTAGTCAGTTAATGTGCATTTGTCTTGACACTAAATCTTTCTCATGGATATGAATCTGATGCTTCCTGCTAGTTTTCTCAGGACAGTAATGTTTGAGTTGAATCCATTTTACAGAACTGTTCTGTTCTTGGATAAAGTGCTTGTTTATTTGATTCCACTATACAAGTGTCAGAAGAAATGTGGAGAACTACAGGTTCAAATATTGCTACCTCAGGTATATAGTAGTTACATTACTAGACGAGTAACCCAGGAGCTCAGGAATATGAATACAGAGATATAATAGTTCTGGTTTTTGAAAATTTTGAATTCAGTCTACAAAATCTACAAATGAGAAGTTTGTATCAGTAAAAGTGACCACGATATTATAGGATTAAAAACCCATTAATATCATTAGAAAGCTGTTTTCTTCATCCAGTATGGCCTGTATGTGATTCCAAACCTATGTAATTGATTCTTAATTCTCATTTGAGTTGGCCTTTCAAAAAACTCAGGATATCTAAGAATGGACAATAAATGTCATTTTGATGACAATACTTGCATATTGATGAATAATAAATAAAATTGTGGAAGTGAATTTTGCAGATGTTTCTGCAAATGAAATATGAAATTCATTGGGATAATTGATTAGACGAAATGTCTTACATCATATTTGCCATAGTGTGGCCTTATGCTTTGTCTCATTTAGCAGAAAAATTGATTCACTCATTCACTGGCTTGACAAGTTAAGCAGAGAGAAAGAAAGACCATATTGCCATGGTTTACAGTTAAACAAACCTGCACATCAGTGGAACCATCCAAATTGTTTTTATGTATAGAAGGATGGTTGATTTGAAAAGTTTGTCCAGTAAGGAGTGAAGTTAAATTATTTGACTAATACGGTACAGAAGGATTTAAAAAAAAAATACTTTTCAGGTACTAGTTTGCTCTGTAATCAAAGGAAGAATTTTTTTTGAGGCCCAGAATCAAATATTGAAACATTCCAAGTTTACACATTTAAACGTTCCACCCTGTCTTCACCTCCCTTTGGTTCTGAGCGTTGTTATCCCTGTCCCTTGATTTAAGAGTAAGGACTACCATGAATTTGCATGTGACTGAACAGGCCAATTCTCCACTCACAGAACTTTTGGTCTATGGAACAAGATGTCCCACAAGGTGGTTATACTTTGGCTATAAGAGCAGGTCAGAGGCTGTGAATTTTACACTGAGTTGCTCAAATTTTGGCTCCCCACACCCTGTCCACCATTGACAAGGCACAAATCCAGGAGTGTGATTTAAAACTCTCCACTTGCCAGTGTGAGTGTAACTCCATTAATACTTGAGCAGCATCCAATGCAAAGCTGCCTGCATGGGTTCATCCCATCCACCTGCTTCAACATTCAGTCCATTTGCCACTCACACTGCAACCATTCGCCAAGTTTACTTTGACAGCATTTCAAAATCCATGACTTGTAGCAGCTTGAAGTACAAGGGCAGCAGCTGCAAGGGATTACCTCCAATTCCCAAAGCATCCTGATGTGGACCTATATTGTCATGCTGTCACTGTCACTGGGCCAAAATTTTGGAACTTGTTTCTTTAGAAATGGATTGCAGTGATTCAAAAATGTGACTAACTACCATTTCACAAAGACAGTTAGGCTTAGGCAATAAAAGGTGGGCTAGGCAGAGATGCTAGCAACTGTTAAGCAAATTAAATAAAAGCTAATTCTGTACTTGTAGGTCTAGCTCTTCTTGCCTCCTTTTAATTGCCAGATTTTCTGTGGCCAGGAAAACCCAGCAGACATGAGTTAAATATCAAATTGCTGTTAAAAAGACATGCAACATTTTAAAAAGTTTCAGAAACTAACTCAACATCTCAGAGTGGATTAGTTCATCCCTTTTCCACTCCCCCTCACAAGGTAACTTGGGGTTAGTTTGACATTTTAAAATTGTTATCTTCCTACCAGACTGAAACCTGCTAACGTTTGAGTTTAAAACGACCACCTTGCCTCTTTGTAAGGGT
Organism: Chiloscyllium plagiosum; assembly: GCF_004010195.1. Taxonomy (NCBI): domain Eukaryota; kingdom Metazoa; phylum Chordata; class Chondrichthyes; order Orectolobiformes; family Hemiscylliidae; genus Chiloscyllium; species Chiloscyllium plagiosum. Next base: position 80,989,365 of record NC_057712.1, on the reverse strand, counting down.
GAGAAATGTAGAGTGAATGCAGTTAGATATTTCCTGATATTACGCAATTCAGATTTTTTTTCTGATTATGTTTCTGCTGGCAGCTTTGGCTGCCTGAAAGCTATGCATATGTGGTTAAATGAAGTAGGTGGGAGAGGTCTCAGGTAGGCTGTAATCATAGACTAAATGGTCTGTTTCTGGACTGTAATTTCCATGCCATTAGAGAGTAAAGTATGAGGTTTTGGTGATTATAGAAGTATGATTATGCAGATGGATATTCAATGCCAATTCTTGGATTTTCTGCTACCGCCTCAAAATGGAAACTCTATATTTTTTGTATGCAGAAAGAGTTGGGCAACATTCAAAAGATCAGTTGTATTCATGCTATGCAAGTATCAGGCAATGACCATCTTCAGCAGAGTAGAATCTAACCATCTCCTGTTGAAATTCAATGGCATTGTGTTCACTGAAACCTCCACAGTCAACATTCTAGGAGTTGCCATTTACCAGGAAGTGTACTGGACCAGCTGTTTAAGACTGTGGCTGTAAGAGCAACTTTGTGGTGAGGAACTATTCCTCAAAGTCTGTCTGCTGTCTCGAAGGCACAGGGACAGAAGTGTGAAGGAATACTCTCCACTTGCCTGGATGAGTGCACCTCCAATAGCACTCAAACGTTTGGTGCTGGTCAAACATTTGCAGAGCAGCCTGCTTGACCAGCACCTCATCCACCATCTTCAACATTCTCTCCATTATTAAGGCACAGTAGTAGCAGTGTCCATCTATAAGATGCACTGTAGCACTCACCAATGCTCCTTCACTGCACCTTCCAAGCCCATGACTTTTAATATCTAAAAGGACATGGACAGAAGACACATGGAACACCATCAAATACAAATTCTCCCCTAGCCACACACCATTTGATATGGAACTATATCACTGTTTCTTCTATGTTCTTTGGTCAAAATCCTAGAATATTCTCTGAGACAGCACTGTAAGTGTGTCTACACTACATTGACTACAGAGGTTCAGAAACTGTCTTGCTGAGGGGAATTAGGCCTTGCCAACAATGTTCACATTTCAGGATCAAGTAATAAAAATAAATATAGCAGCATATGATCATCTTCTTGGTTTTGCCATTTGTAACTATTATTGTATTTTAGGATGGTTATAGTACTCGCTGTTCAGTTGCTCCTTTTGTAGTTAGTTTCTATATGGTAAGTTTCCAGCATTCTGTGGTCAGTTTTTAGTACTGTGTGGTCTGTATTTGGCATTGTGCAGCCTGCATTTAAGACCATAAGACATAGGAGCAGAATTTAGACCATTCAGCCCGACTCTGCTCCGCCATTCAATCATGGCTGATAAGTTTCTCAACCCCATTCTCCCGCTTTCTCCTCTGCACCCTTGATACCCAAGAACCTATCTATCTCAATCTTAAATATACTCAATGACGTGGCCTTCACAGCTTTCTGTGGCAAAGAATTCCATAGACTCAGCACTATCTAGCTGAAGAAATTTCTCCTTATCTCTGTTCTAACAGGTCTTCCCTTTACTCTAAGGTTGTGCCGTCAGGTCCTAGTCTCCCAACAACCAATCTACTCTGTCCAGGCCATTCAGTATTCTGTATATTTCAGTTAGGATACCCCAATCCTTCTAAACTCCATCGAGTATAGACCCAGAGTCCTCAAATGTTCCTCATACGTTAAGCTTTTCATTCCTGGGACCATTCTTGTGCACTTCCTTTGAACACAGTCCAGGGCCTGAACCTACTCCACACCTTTCCTGAGATATGGGGTCCACGGTGGTTCAGTGGTTAGCACTGCTGCCTCATGATGCCAGGGACCCGGTTCGATTCCAGCCTTGGGCCACTGTCTGTGTGGAGTTTGCACATTCTCCCCGTGTCTGCATGGGTTTCCTCCCACAGTCCAAAGATGTGCAGGTTAGGTGAATTGGTCATGCTGAATTATCCATAAGGTTAGGTGCATTAGTTAGGGGGAATGGGTCTAGATGGGTTGCTCTTCGGAGGGTCGGTGAGGACTAGTTGGGCCGAAGGTCCTGTTTCCACACGTACGGAATCTAATCTAAAACTATGCACAATATTCCAAATATGGTCTGACCAGATTTGGCACTATGTGGTCTGTATTTGACACTGTGGTCAGTTTTCATTGCTGTGAATCATTTACATTTTTACTAAATTAATGCTTCCACCAATAATGTAATGCTCACCAGAGCCGTAAGAGAAGTGGTATTTAAAGGCAGCTGCACTTCAGTTAGAGCTTACCTTACTTATTGAATTGTTCTGAAGGTGATGTATTGCAATATGTTAATATTCAGTATATTGTCATGCATCAGAATTACCCAGTGACAGTCCCATAGGTGCAATGTAATTTTTAAGAGATTTCCAAAAATCCTTAGTTCCATCACAAGTGCTGAAAGGACTTGTTGTACTTGAGTAAAGTGTTTACAGACCACTCATACAGAACTAAATGTTTTGAGATATGAAACAAAATCATAAAATGCCAGAAATACTCAGCAGTTCAGACAACATCTAGTCGGCAAACATTATCTGTGTTGCTACTTGACCTGCTGAGTATTTCCAGCATCTTCTGTTGCTTCAATCTGTAATACACACAAATGTGTATTAGGTAATAAAAATCAGGAATTTGGAGTGGAATTTTATAGGGGCCTGAATGGTATGGCATATGGCAGGATTGCTGTTGAATTGTGGAGAAGTCTATCTTAACATTGAGAGTAACTTATCCAACTTTAATGCATCTGCCAAGTAGTGAGGTGACTTTCTCACTAGGTATCAATGAGTTACCAATTAAAGGGGATTATAGTTTGTTAAATGCCTCATTAGCACTGTAACTCTCCTCATTTAATTTTCAGCTTCCTACTTAACTAATCATGATGAACAGACTAGAAGTTGGGAATTCTCAACATTGAAATCAGAGCAGGAATTTAATGACTTCAGCTTGCCATTTGCTCCAGAGCGTCTTCCTGGTGAACACCATGCACCAACATCTCAAATGAAAACTCCATTTACATTGGTCAGCTGCATCCCACATTCATGTACATTGTCATACGACATGTGCCATCCTCAAAGAACCCTGATAGCATATCTCTGATCCACTGGCGGTATGCTTCTGCATTTCATTGCTGTGCCTCAGGCTGCACCAGGGACTATCATTGTAATGTTGCTAAAGGGCATCTTGTGCTCAAGGACACGCACCTAGTTTATGGACTAGACTAGGCTGAATCTCTTCATGGTTCCCTTGCTTCATCATGCTCTCTTACTCTAACCCTACCAGCATCCCTGCCTTTCATTGCCTTGTCATGTTTCTTTTGCACTTTTTTCACCACAGCTATAGATACCAGGCTGATTAAAGTGGGTGGCACAGCTTTTCTTTTGGCGCAGGTTGCAGGTGCTCCATTGAGTGAGTTGGCAGTGCAGAAGATATGCATAACTAGTGGTGTTAGGGATTAGGATGAGTGGTAGCAAGTGAGGGAAGATGTTACAGCCAATAATGGGAGTGGGAGGTGGGTACAGTGATAGAGAAAGAGTATCGGGGAGGAGATGGTGGGGAATATGTTGATAGATTGGAGAAGATCATTGAGCTTATTCCTACAGTGTTGTGCATTTCTTCAGGTGGCTAAGACTGCAGTAATCCACCTGGTGTGGTGGTCTGCACTGCAGGCCCTGGAGGAAGAGGATGTCCTGCCTCTGCACCACCCTGTTCAGCAGGAGCTGCAAGTCTCTGCCACAAAAGCAGAGCACCAAACATACCCCAATGGCCATGTCCAGGGCAAATATTAGGAACCAAGCAAGGCAGTGCCAGACTCACAGTGCCTGACCATGTGCATAAATGGCCTTTTAAAGATGGCAACAGGATGCTGTTCAGTTTCACAATAACCTGGCAATTCTGGTGTGATAGAGATGGAATCAGAGAAAAGGGCCACCATAGGCTGGGGTAGGTAGCCAACGAGGCAAACTACATAAGATCCAGTGAAAAAACCCGCTAGAACTCGTGTCTAAAACGTTGATGCAACTGGCAGTTGGCCTCAAAAATACAAGGTTCAGCCCACAGAAATCAGTCATCTGTGCTGAACTCTAGGCTGAATCAACTGTCTGCCCTTAACATACTGTGTCTGGACCCCCTCACTGAAGACTATTGGTGACTTCCCTAAGATCTACTGACAAGTTTCTTTATTGGTGTCTGCACTAAATGGCAAGGCAAGACAGAAGTAATTTGAGTCTCATACCTCTAGTTGAGGGGGGAAAGTGCAGAAATGCAAAGCAGGGAGGGATTCTATGAACAGGTAGGCACAGATTGAGTGACAACCAGTCAGAGATACAGACTGGTCCAGTCCATGAGCTGGATGCATATCCCTGACTGCACAGTGTGCTTGCTGCAGTATTACATTTACATTAAAGTGTAGAAGCATTCTGTGAGTGGACTGATGATGTGCATGAAGGTTCTTAGAGTCTGGTACAGATTCGATGCCAATGTCTGCGGATATGGGATCCGTGTGCCCTTGAACAGGTCCTAAGATGTTAGTACAACATGAAGGTATTTTACAGCGAATGGCAAGCTGAATTTGTTAGGTATCTGCCAGTGTTCCCTCTAACTTTCTTTCTGTGTATTGCAGCGACCTCCAGAAGTAGAATTTTATGGTGCAATCATGTGATCATGCCAGAATCTTGGACCATATTTTTGAAACTGGAATTCTTGTCTGAATCTGCCACAAATCCTGATGTAGCCTACATTGTTGAGACTTCTTTAAGATTCCACTGTCTGTTTCTCACTCCACAATTGCTGCTGTACCTTGCTTTTTTGATCTGTTGTTAGGGTTTTCTTGAGGAAATCTCAGACTTCAAACACAAACCTTTCATTACAATAATCAGAAGCTGCAAATAAGAACCTAGACATGTATTTGATAGGAAGTGGAAAGATATAGAAACACAATGTTAGAAATTCTCAGCAGGTCAGTTCGACAGCATCAGTGTAGACTAAGTGTCGCCTTGAGGTAATCAACCTGAAATATTAATGTTGTTTCCTGACTCTGCAAATGCTGCTTTACTTTCTGGGGTTTTTTTATTTGTAGCATCTACAATGTTTTGCTTTTGTGCTTGAAGATGTGTTAGGTGTCCAGGGGACTGCTGAGAAACATTTCAAGGGGGAGTCACAAGGAAGAGAGAAATACTACGGAAGGGGTGCAGGGCCCAAAGTATCTATGGTTGCATTATTGATGCAACTGGAATACACAAAACATGTGAGGGACAAAATTTAACCTTTGGGCATGCACTACATCATTATGTAAACAGGATTTTGGTGCTAAATTGTTAACTGATTATTTCTATTTTTTTTTGGATAAATAAGGCCTCCTTTCTATTCTTATTTGTTCACATTTTTTTATATTGCAGCACCTGATCTTGCTATGAATAATCTCTTGCATATTGAAGTACAGATGTGCTGCATTAATTTCTTCTCTTTCTATTTGCATCTCTAATCCAGCAGTTTTGTGCAGGAAATGTGGTTAGATTGGGATGTCCTCATCATTTTAGCCTTGCAGTAAATCAACAGCTGAAACAGGTTTCCTGTTGCCCCAAGTGCACAATTAATTTAAAGCCTTGCAAGGAAAGTTGTCTTTTAGTACGTTTGATAAAGAATTTATTGTCCTTAATAGCCTAGGATAATTATTGTATATATTTTGCTTCAAATAATGTTTCAAAACTTTCTTGGAAATCATTGTATTTTTAAAATTGTATTTAATTTGGATTTACTTTCCTTTTTGAATGGGTGCGTAGTGTGGTTTCAGGGTTGGAAAGGATGGGCTTGTTTCAGACATTGCTGCTGGATTAAATTGTTTCCATAATTCAGCGTCATCATCTGCAGGATTCCAATTGCCAAGCTTCTCTTTAGTGGTGTTTCTTTTCTACTGTATCGATTAATGTTGGTGAAATTATGTAAGTTTGTGAACTTCAAGTCCTCTTTAGGTTTTTCCTTTGTATAGTACCAACATGATTGCAGGTATAAATATGTTTGATTGTTGTAAACCCATTACAGCTAAGTACATGGTTAACGCTATGGTGGAATGTTGTGTAACAAGATCAGTTCTCCTCGATTGCAAACTTTGTGTCCTCCCTCTGTTGGTGTTGTTAAACCCCCATCAACAGCAGATTGAATCTGGATAAAAGAGCAGATTTCCCCATATTTCCCATTAATTGAAATGACATCTTGATTTGAAGTAGTTGGAAGTAGTCAAAATCCTGAAGCCCCCCCCAAACCATCTGATAGCATTATGAATTTACCTACGTTACATGGACTGCTATGGTTCCAGAGGGTAGATCACTTCCACCTTTCCAAGGGCAATTAGGGATGGGAAAATAAATGCTAGACTTACTATTGACTCCACATCCCATGACGGCTTCAAATTTAAAAAAAAAATTATTAGGAGAGTAAATTGATAAAGCAAAGTGGGGGGGGGAATATGTTAACTAATAGTTTTAAAAAGTACAAACATTTTACATAGTTGTGCATGATGGAACTCTGGAAACAAAAGAAAATGACACTGATTGTGTTGGCTTATTGCTATATTGTAAAATTAAATGATAGTGAGTCAATAGCCCATTTTACGTCAATTTATTATTATTCAACATAATCACTCAGCTGAGCTGGAAGATTCGTTTTCAGATGTTTCGTCACCATACTAAGTAGCATCTTCATTGAGCCTCCGTTTTATTTCAGGCCAGGTTTAGCGTATTGCGCCCATAGGTGTTAGCGAGTTTTGAGGATATTTGTAGCTCAGGTTGAGGCTCTGGATGGAGGTTTGTTCGCTGAGCTGGAAGGTTTGTTTTCAGATGTTTCATCACCATACTAGGTAACATCTTCAGTGAGCCTCCAGTTGGGCTTTATTTCAAAGTTAGCAAAGAATGAAAATAGGCAAGACTTCCTAAAACTATACATGATACTAATTAGATCAAGGCTGGAATACTATGAATAATTTTGGGCTTGTTATATAAGAGAAGATATGCTGGCATTGGAGGCAGTCCAGAGAAGTTTCACTAGGCTGATCCTGGGTGTGGAGAGACTGTCTTATGAGGAGAGATTGAGTAGGTTAGACGTGTATTCATTTCATTTCAGAGAAATGACAGGTGACTTCTTGAAATGCACACGATTCTAGAGGGACTTGACAGATTAGATGTGTAAAGGTTGTTTCCCCATGGGAGAATCAAGGACCAGAGGGCATAGTTTCAGAATAAGGGGTCATTGATTTAGGACAGAGTTGAGGAGGATTTTCTTCACTCAGCGGATAATTAATCTGTGGAATTCTTTACCAAAGAGAGCTGTGGAGAGTGGGGTTGTTAAGTATATTCAAGGCTGAGATAGACAGATTTTTATCAGTAAGTGTATTTCAAGGGTTGTATGGAAAAGGTTAAGGAATCTCAAATCAACCATGATCAAATAGCAGAGCAGACTCAATGGGCTGAATGGCCTACTTCTGCTCCTTCATCTTGTCGCCTTATAAAAATAGATCTGGAAAACTGAAACAATGTGCACTGAATTGTTGTGAAATATAGCATTTTGAGGTTGAGTGAATATTGAACTGTATTGGTCAGTCCCTTTATCTAGTCCTGAAGAAGGGCCTGTGCCCGAAACGTCGAATCTCCTGTTCCCTGGATGCTGCCTGACCTGCTGTGCTGTTCCAGCAATAAAGTTTCAACTTTGATCTCCAGCATCTGTAGACCTCACTTTCTCCCCTTTATCTAGTCACCTTTGTTTTGGTGTTGTTAAACCCCCATCAACAACAGATTGAATCTGGGTAAAATGACAGATCTCCCCATATAACACATGTATTTCTCATTAATTTAAATGACATGTTGTTTTAGGATTTGAAACTTAGTAAAGGAGCTGAGCTATTCTGTGATTTGATTTGCTGTTAATTTGAACAGTTATTCAGATCCTTTTAAGTTGAGGATTTATATGATTAATTGTAAGCAAAACAGATTTTACCTGTGATCTACGCGTGAAACTCATCATTTCTTACACTGATGGAAAATGATCTTATTTGTCTCGTTGCTTGACAGGTCAGTATGCAGTGCATGTGTCTCAGGATTAATTTTACACTACAATGCAAGGTGCACAGGAGCATATTGAAGATTGCAGTATAGTTTCATTATTTATGAATGGCAAAGTCTAAAAGAAAGCATGACTGTATTGCAAAAAGAGGAACCGTGTCTGAGAGTAGGACAGGATGTGTTGTAGATTGAGGAGCCAATAGTCAAGATTGAACAGGTGATTGAATATTTGAAAGCATGCAGGTTGCTTGGGACATAAAAGGAATTATATCAATTGCTCCAGAATATTTTGGAATTATGGAAATTAGTATTAGACATTAAGTGTGATATACACAAATAAATTGTTAACAGCATCCTTTCGTGGTAACCCTTGTATAGATCACTGTGAACAAGTATTCAATGACCTTGTATAGCAGGGTCTTATTAAATATTAGAGGATTTTGACAGCTGGAATTCCAAGCAAATCTCTAGAGAGTTATGCAGCAAGGCAAAGAACATCACAAGAAAGAAAAACTCTTTCACATACACCAAGGAAGCAGCTGGAGAAGCAATGATCTTTTGGCCAGGATTGCAGAAAGAGTTGTCCTTACTCTTTTTAACATGACCTTAGTCCTAGGAAATGTAATCTATTTAGGATCATTTGTATGTGAAGTCGGGCTTTGGTAAATTGACATTTTTATTGAGTCACACGGAGAAATTATAAAAACTGCCAAGGAATGAAAGCACATGGAGGTGCAGTGGGTTTTGTCTTTTTTTTGCAAACAATAATTATGTTGAGTACTGAATATTTGAGATGTGTGACTCCCTGTGGGACTGCAGTGGCCACTTTGCTCAATCATCTACCAATTGTGTTCTAAATCCATGCACCCAGAACCATGTGAAAATAAAATGAGTTGGAAGTGAAATTGTTGTGCACTGCCTCAACTCCACACTTGCCTCCCTACCCTGCATTATCCAGTTAACACAAAAACTCATTGCATAGGAATTACAGGAAAGAACCTGTGTTCTGTTACCCTTCAGGTTGTCTTTCTGTGTCAGCCCCTGTTACTTTGACAGTCTGCCTGTGTGATTCTACAAAAATTGGGTGGACAGCATGATATATTGGAAACTTCAATTTGTACTTCCAAGGAATGTTGGAGTTCAGTTTAGATCCTCTGTTCTCAATGCAATTATTTAAGGGCATCCAGCAAGGTGCTGAATGGAGGCCAGTTGTTCCTTACAAGAGGAGATTGGAAAATGCAGAGCGGCAATTTCCAAACTAATTTAACAGGGCTATGTTACATAGCCTTTTGTGGCTGCTTTGCCATTTAGAGACTAATCTGCAACTTAGCTCCATACACAGCCTTCAGCCTATGTGCCTTAGTATCTTTGGACTTCAAAAATCTATCAACTCCAATTTAAAATGTACAATTGCTCAACCAGTCTGCAGTTTGCAGAAGAATTTCTTACATTACCTTGAATCTTTGATCAAATCACCCATTAACCTTCTAAATTCCAGAGAATACAGCCATAGCTTCATGATTGAAGCCTGGCTAACAACTATTTTAACAAAGGCAAAAAAGTTGTAACTCTTAATTTTCTTTCACATGAACTTTAGCACCAAGGTAAACTAACAGCTGAAAATAATGCAGCATGATGTTCACAGAATGGTATGTGATGTGTGACATCATTACTGTAGACTCATCCAGAAATGCATGTGGTTGATTACAGGGAGCTCTTCCATGTGCAATTTGTAATGTATTTATAATGTATTCTATTTATACTTTGAATCTGTTGAAACTGAATTCAGATTTCATCCAGTTAAGCTAAAATGAACATCACATCCCACAATCTGACTTAATGGGTTACATAGATCTGGCTTGTATATAGGACAATCTTTAATTATCAGTCAGTTTCACTGCGTTTCTGCTTTTCCTCACAAAGAACCACAAAATCCTCAACAGACGTTTTTGAAAACAGTGAACATATAAATCTCCCATTTAAACATCAGACCAAGTCCAAGATTAGAAATTGATCCCATCTCTGTTAGAGGGAAAAAAAGAGTCAAGCAACATTTTAAACAGAACCAGTTAGTATGGCTTTGAGTTGTAAAGTTACAGACTTCCATTGCAGATAGATCAGATGAATAATTGTAAGGTTTTAAATCATAAAGAGGTCTACATACAATATATTTTTCATGAGACTTTACAGGTAACCAGCATTATTGTGGTTTAAAATTAGTTACTGCTCTATTTGAACACAGGTTGGCCATTAGGAATACAGGATTCACTGGCTCAACTAAATAATTCAAGCATGATTGAATTCCTTTCTTCTCTGATGAATTAATTACACATGAAGAAATATGTAGAAAAGGAGTTGACATAACATTTGAAAAAAGGCTATGTGTCTTTGGTATTCAGAAAAGATTCAAAATTAACATGGATGCTGGAATTAATTGGAATACTTTTTTAAAGCTGGGTTCAATGTTTTATGGATTCCATCTGCCCTTTTAGATTAGTTTCTGTTCTAACATCACACGTAAGATGATCTTAATGGAGCTTGCAATCCATTCTAAAAGATAAAAGACTTAACAATCCACATTTGTTCAGTATATCATTTCAATTTCATGACTGTAATCTTTTGCTATAAATTCTGTGTCTTATATTCCACAACCACCTGATGAAGGAGCAGCGCTCTGAAAGCTGGTGCTTCCAAATAAACCTGTTGGACTATAACCTTGTGTTGTGTGATTTTTAACTTTAAAGGAAAAAGAAAGTCTTAAAAGAAAAGAAGCCTCTAGAGGATGGAGTCAAATTTCCTGTTGATCTTGGCTGTGATCTTTACCTACCTACAGCAGGTAAATGTTGGGCCTTTCAAGAAAACGAAGGACAATCTGCAACAAGACTCTTTCTTCACTGGAGGATTTGAATCTTTTGCCTCCACTATTCAGTTTGTACCCTCCAGGTCTCTTCGATTGACAGATAAATAGTACTGTGTCAGAAAAGTAAGCTTTCAAAAACTGCAGATAAGTTTAGGAAAGTCTAAAAGCTTGGTAGTTAAATATCAATAGGTGTAATATCTCTCAACCTTGTGATTTGTGCTCATTCTGTGATGCATTAATAATTACCCTCAAATCTTTTACATTTTAAGCCAAATATGATAATTTGCGATGACGCATTGTAATTTGAATGTTTTCTCCAATATTTAACATTTGTTAACAATGGAGTACTTATGCCATTTATTAGCAATTAAGCTAATCCTACAGAGACATCTTGAACAGTAAATGCATTACAAATGAATTTGGAAATTGTGATGTGGTTGTACTGACTCTAGCAAACTGGCTGGTGTTACAAAATGTTCACTGTTCCTAAATGAAAAATCTGTGTGCAGACTTCTGAAGCCACATTTTAGCCATCTGTTGGTAATACCTTCACTTGTCACGTTGCTAAATCACTCGTGTGACTTGAAAAATACTTTCTTCTCTTTCCACATTCCCTGACTCGATTAGTTTGAATAGACCACTCAAGTTAAAGGATGAATCTGTTATTTTATGACTTTGTACTGTAGCTCAGTGTAAAAGATTGTCATGTGTCTGAAAGAACTTATTGTTCACAGCCTAGCACTGATATCTGCATTTATTAATCTTAAAAATCACACAACACCAGGTTATAGTCCAACAGGTTTAATTGGAAGCACACTAGCTTTCGGAGCAACGCTTCCAATTAAACCTGTTGGACTATAACCTGGTGTTGTGTGATTTTTAACTTTGTACACCCCAGTCCAACACCGGCATCTCCAAATCATGTTTATGAATCTTGGTATTTTTGTGTGGGTGTTGCTGGTATATTAATTGTGCTTTGTAAACTCAAGCAGGATTTATTTTGTTTACCAATAATTTTTAAAAATGTTTATCTTAATACTGTAAAAAAAAGACTGTGGCATGATAGATGCAATACTTCCTCCAAAGGTTATCAGTCGCTGTATGGTGGGTACAGTGTTCAATTTATGAGAGAGCTCCTTCAGAAAGAAACAATGTACTTAATCAGGGCTTTGCATTATCTCAGGATATCCCAAAGCTCCTCGTGATTTATGAAGTACTTTTGAAATTTTGGTCTCTTAAAATGCGGTAAATATAATGTGCAGGTTGTGGACATCATTGCTGTAATGACTAGAGAGGTCATCTGTTTTTCATGTTAGTTCAGGGATTAATATTGTTCAGGTCACATGTCGTATGGCAAACACTTTTTGATCTCTCTCAGACCTCACATCTGTTAATGATGGATTTGGAGGGAAACAGCTTAACTCACCTGAATTGCATTGGTTAGGTTTGCTCTATCAGGGTATTATAACCATTACTGGTCTTCTCTGACAAATGTTCACTGCATTTCAATCTTGGAATAGTGATCATTTTATTTCCTGAAACGTTTAAAAAAGAATAGATTGGAAACATATTACATTCATGTATTTTGTTTCAGTTCTGCATTTCTTCCAATGCTGAAGTTTGGGAAATGTGTGGGTGTGAGTCATTCAATATTACTTTTGAGAGATATGGAAACAACTCTATGGGCCAGATTTTCAGTGATTGGAACCCAGCACCTGAATGGGTTCAAAATCCTGACTCTGTACCAAATTATATTGGTCCCATAACTCTATTTCCACACTATAATGGCTAAACTGGCCAAGAGCCTACAGGAGGCTGCAGCGACCTGTCTGGCTTCCTTAGATGGGTTGCCTCTGCCTTGTTGATTAGAGCAGACAGCTCATCAGTCAAATGGCCATTCAAAGCAGTATCGAGTACACGTGCTTGCACAAGACCTGCTACAAAACCCAGCATCAGCTGGCCCATCTTTTTTTCACAAATATAATTGCAAATGTCCCCAGAATGAATACCATAGCACTAATGTGCTTCAGACTGTTTGTATACGTTTGTTAAAATAAAGAATGAAAATCACATTCCTGAACACGCATATCCCAGATTGACCCAGTAGTTGAAGAGAATCACCCCACCACTCCTTTTGAAAATTTGAAACTGTTCTGGAGACATCATAAGGATATCTTTTAGGACTGTGATTTTCAAACCTTGGCCATACTAAGTTCCATTCTATATCCCTTTGAAAATTATGGTCCAGGTCGTAGGATGAATTGCAACCCTACTTCTTTCTGTTGCGTTTAAATGACCCAAGTATATTTGAGCAAGCTCAGTCCAACTCCCCACTTAATTTGAGCTTACATTACAAAATTTTCTGCACTATATTAATAAATGACATCAAATAGTTAATGACACTTGGAAAAGGAAGGAAGTCATAATGGAATAGTGGGCGCTGTACTTTTGAGGTTGAGCTGAGACAAATGCTTAGGGAACACTTTACCCTGCAACTGATGTTCTCAAACCTGGCTCAGAAATGCTTGGTGCTGGCATGAGAATAGAGAAGTTCTGCCCAATAATAATATAATTTTTATCATGCCCTCCCCACCGCCTAAAAGGAGCTCTGGAAAAGTTTTAATAACCACATCGATCCTATGTTCAGAACAGTCTTTGACAAACTCAAATAAATAAAGTGACACACAGAGGTAATTAAAGATACATTTTGTCATGTACAAATTTAAAGCTACTGGAATAAGTGTTATAAATACATTTTGAAATTCTTTGAAGTATCTTAAATTGTTGACATCACCTGGAAGTCAGTGGTGAGTGGTGTTCCACAGGGCTCTGTTCTTGGGCCTCTACTGTTTGTAATTTTTATTAATGACTTGGATGAGGAGATTGAAGAATGGATTAGCAAGTTTGCAGACGACACAAAGGTTGGAGGTGTCGTTGACAGTATAGAGGGCTGTTGTAGGCTGCAGCATGACGTTGACAGGATGCAGAGATGGGCTGAGAGGTGGCAGATGGAGCTCAACCTGGATAAATGCGAAGTGATGCATTTTGGAAGGTTGAACTTGAAAGTTGAGTACAGGATTAAAGACAGGATTCTTGGCAGTGTGGAGGAACAGAGGGATCTTGGTGTGCAGGTACATAGATCTCTTAAAATTGTCACCCAAGTGGACAGGGTTGTTAAGAAAGCATCTGTGTTTTGGCTTTCATTAACAGGGGGATTGAGTTTAAGAGCCGTAAGGTCTTGTTGCAGCTCTATAAAACTTTGGTTAGGCCGTACTTGGAATACTGTGTCCAGTTCTGGTCGCCTTTTTATAGGAAAGATGTGGATGCTTTGGAGAGGGTTCAGAGGAGGTTTATCAGGATGCTGTCTGGAATGGAGGGCTTATCTTATGAAGAGAGGTTGACTGAGCTCAGACTTTTATCATTGGAAAAAAGAAGGAAGACAGGGGACCTAATTGAGGTGTACAAGATGATGAGAGGCATAGATAGAGTTGATATCCAGAGACTTTTTCACAGGGCAGAAATTGTTAATACGAAGGGTCATAGTTTTAAGCTGTTTGGAGGAAAGTATAGAGGGGATGTCAGAGGTGGGTTCTTTACACAGAGAGTTGTGAGAGCATGGAATGCGTTGCCAGCAGCAGTTGTGGAAGCGAGGTCATTGGGGATATTTAAGAGACTGCTGGACATGCATATGGTCACAGAAATTTGAGGGTTCGTACATTAGGTTTACCTTATATGAGGATCAATGGTCGGCACAACACCGTGGACTGAAGGGCCTGTTCTGTGCTATACTATTCTATGTTCAATGTTCTAACTACAGGCAGGATTGTGTATTCTTTTTGCTGTTTCTCTTTCCTTATAACTTATTACAGTTTATGTTCATTGACATGCTAATTAGGTCAATGTTATTTGTATTTCAGGAGTTGAATATCTGAATATGCTGCCTGACTTGCTGCGCTTTTCCAGCAACACAATTTCAGCTCTGATCTCCAGCATCTGCAGTCCTCACTTTTTTCCCATTAATCATGAAAGCCAATTTCCCACAAATTGTGTCAGAGCTTAGACACTACAGTAGCTCATGTTGCACGAATAAAACTAAAAAAAATTATAGATTTTTTTTCACCAATATGAAAACTAAAGCTTCCTGCTTTCCGATCAAATGCCCATATGATTAATTTGCATTTCTAGTTGTGTTCTCTGGTCTCTTTATCTATGAAGAGGTCCAGATATAAGTCACTAATTGTTTAAATTCAGTTTTTACTTTCAACTTTGATCTAGTGAGATAAACTCTGGTTATTAAACTAAGGTGAATTTGATTTGCCTTTACATTAAGGTTTATTGGTTTCTTTAATTAGGTTGAATTCATGTGTCTTGTATTTAAAAGTTTAATTTCTAACCATATGTTGTAAAACATATAACATATAACTTATGAATTAGCTGTTCAAAGAAAAGAATGCATTGCTGGACTAATACATAACAAATATTCTTGTTTCTTTTCACACTTCTCTTCCTTGCCATTTCCCAAATTTCTGATTTCTCCTTTACATCTGCCAAGCTGATATTTTCCTGATTTTTTTTCTCTGCAGTTACTAAGGAATAATGGCTGCACTTTCGCTGACATCATTAATTTTACAATGATCTCAGGATTACTTGAGCAGCCTATAAAAGGACTTTTGAAACTTTGAAAAGTCCTTCCAACAACTGGGATTGATTTACATTCCGAGAATAAATGTAAAATGCCAGTATTTGAAGACCATGGCTATTTTGAAATATGAAGAAGATTTTGCTTACAAGTCAGCATGTGCAATCTGCTGTTGTATGGGAATGTCTGAAAAGCCCACTCATCTTCTTGGTAATACAACAACTTGATCCCCTGCAGCAAGTATAATCTTAAACATGTATTTCTGAGCTGACTCCTGGTGCAAATTCAACCCTACCTATACATTTATGAGTTAAAAACAGACTGTTGACTTCTACTCCAAGTATAGCTCTAAACATGTATTTTGAAATCTGAAAACAAGGGTTGTCTCTCATACTGGTCTACTTATATGCTGCAATCTACCCTATTTGAATAAACTTGCATATTGGGTGGAGAAAAATCTCTTTGGATTGGTGTCTCTTTGTTTAATATGATGTGTAATATATTTTGCTTAAAGTAATCTCCATTGTCAGTTATTTGGTTTTATTAATTGAGTACTTGGGGGTTTAAATCTTGACTCATTTAAATTATATCCACATATTTCCACCAGTAACTACTATGTTATAATATCATCCTGAATATTGAACAATTGGAATCAAATAATGCAGAATCAATTAAAGGCCATTTAGAGTCATAGATATTAATTTAATGAAAGATACATATAATTGTAATGGTAAATATTGTGTAGCTCTATTGGAGTTCATTAGCTAACCATTGAAACACCCATTCTTGGAATTCTGAACCAAGTGGCCTATATTTCTGCTACTACAAAGGAACTACAATGAAAGGAAGTTGATAAAAGATGTTGACAGCTATTAGGTTCACATTTTTCACACAGTAGCTTTTTGCATGCTAATTATTGCACATTTCCTAGTTAACCTGAATGATTTATTTAACTCTATGATTTATTTCTCAATTTGGAAGATTCCAAATACCTGATAGAACAATATTAAAAAGACATTGATAGATGACTTTAACAAAACTCTATCTTACATGGGAAAGAATTATTTTGGTTCTTACACATACGTGCATTGTTGAATGTTTCAATATTCGATAAATGGTCAGTTTTTATTTCCAATAAACCCATAAATGCACTCAAAAAGCACTTCTAATTTTACTGGATATAAAATAGAAAAATGTTCATCAATGCAAGTAAAATGATACTTAAAATAGAAATTGGAGAAAGTCTTATCTATTAAGTACAACAATGAAACTCAATTCCATAATTATAGTGACTCGGCCCTAACAGTGACTGGCTTAATGCGGTTTTATAGAAACACTGTATTTTGACAATATGAACAAGTTAACACTGGTAACATTTTGTATTTAATACTTGAGTTAAGCATTGCTAGTGCAGAAATTGAGGGAAATTAGTTAATTCAGGAGATACATCATCATAAAAAAAACAGATAACTGTAGATGCTGGAAATCAGAAATTGCTGGAAAAATTCAATAGTTTTGGCAGCATCCGTGGAGAGAAAACAGAGTTAATGTTTCGGGTCCAGTGACCTTTCCTCAGAACAAATTGCGAAGAAGGGTTGCAGGACCCAAAGCATTAGCTGTGCTTGCTCTCCACAGATGTTACCAGATCTGCTGAGTTTTTCTAGTAATTTCTGATTTTGTTTCTGATGTTATCACAGTTTTGTTGTGAACAAATAATTCTTGCTTGTGCTCGAATAACAGTCTTGTCATAGTTTTGAGATGCAAGATGTGACATAAAAGAGTAAAGTTGATGACCCAGGAAATGTCCACTTTGTATTCTAATTAATATAGATGGAATCTTCCCAGCCCCTGAATGAAGGGGCAATGTTGAATCAACTGGGAGAATGGAAAAATGAGGTTCATGCCACTGAGAAACAAAATGTCTAATTTTCCAGATAGGTCTTAACAGAGGCAAGAATCATGCTTGTGAGTGATAGGGGGCCGATTGTTATGCACTAACATCTGATCATTTATCATGCATGTTGCTAATCTACCAGACAGTGAAGAGAAACTAATTGGCAGCAGTTCCTGACATGAAAGTCTCAGTGGATATCTGGTGGCTGCTATCACTGGCACCTTCTTCAGGTGTCCATCTTAGCCAGCATTCCCCATCATCTCAGGGCAGTGACTGCCTGCACTCTCCATCCATGGAAGTTGACATTAGCAATGTTCCTACCTCACCACACCATCAGTGCTCACTCACTTTGCAACTACTTGGAGTTTTATAGCATCTCTGCTTTGCTTTTCTCTTTAATGCAAGCAGACAGACGTGCAGCTTGTCATTTTTGACAGTATTGAGCTGTCAGGGAGGTCTGTGCTCAGTCAGGAGGCAAGTCTTTCATTAGTCAAGAGGTGGTGAGGTGTTCTGAGTGTGAGAGTTGGGGCACATAGAAGTCAGGAAGCATTGGTAATTTGAGAGAATAAGGTTGGTGAGAGCCATTAATGGGAGATGAAATATTGAGAGTGTTAGACCGTTAGCCTTGGAGCAATGGCAGAGTTAGAGCGAGTGTGAGACAGCAGTCTGTGAAATTGATGACACTTGCCATTGCGCAGTGCAAAAGATCGTATTAACGTCCTTGCAGAATTCTTGCATGTACCCTTGAATGAACTTGGTTGCTACTCAGACCAGGTTACAGCGTTTGACATAGTTATAACTGGGATTTAGCTATGGCACCTGTGGCATGAATACTGGAATTTCCCAGCAGCAGCTAGCATTTTCTGCAGCTGAGTGTAAGATAGCACAAGTGGAGGCATGGTGTTCACTTACTGAGGTGAGCAGTGGAAAATTATGTGAGGGAACATGCTTACGGAGAGAAACCTATCATGAAACTGACCAAAATTAACACTCAGCTGATGTTTCGTAAAATTCAGACCTGTAGTGCTGATTTCAAGGGTATAGCCATGTTCAGTGTCATGGTTCAGATGTTTGATATAGACTGCTTAAGATTTACCACATCCAGAGATCGCGGACCTGATTTTGACCTTGTGTTCATTCCTGGTTATTAGTGTAAATAACCTTACTTTGGAATTAAAGTTTAAAGTTTACACACATACTTGTGATAGCAGAAACCCAATATCATAAATGCTGTTTAGAAATATCAATAAAATGCCACCTGAATAAAGTGCCTTTGATAATGCATTTTTTGTTTTATTTTCACTTGATTTGTAGTGTTTCAGTTGTTCTTTATTCACATCTGCTATTTATTATACTCTTGTTTCGCAGAAAATTGGCAGCTGTTTAAAAACTCTTTGTATTGGAACATGTTTAGAAATCATTTCTGCACTTCCAGATAATTAGAAGTTGGTATTTTTTGTGGCTAATAATTGTTGCACTACATCAGAATTCATTCTTGTGCTGAGTGGTAGATAATGTAGAATTGGCAGGAAGGTGTCAGTCAAGCAAATCACGAAATTATGATTAGCTACTTTTTTTTAAGCAAAGTGTGATGAAAGTCATCTAGTTTACAATATAGGTTGAAGTGTCCATTCAGGGTGTACAAGGAGTTTTGATCAGATCACAGGGCAAATACAGCTGGATATTTCATGACTTGGGGAAAAATGAGAAATTGGTAAAGTAGTAATGAAAATGGAATTGGTGGTTCCCCCTTGATGGAATAAAGAACAGTGTACTTGTATTGACCCAGACTGGAGACCACTTTTTACTTGTAATTGAATCCAAATAACAGGGTAATTACATTGTACACAATTAGTTAATTTCACAAATACAGTATATAATCCTGCAATTTTTAGTTTTGTTTAATGCTAGGTTCAGAGGAGAGAACATTGGCTGATTATTTGGACAGAAATGACGTGCAGGGATATGGGAAATGACAGGAGTTTGGTACTAGGCGATAGAACTGGAGCCCAGGCGATGGGCTGAATAGCTTCCTTCTGTGCAGTAGCATTTCTGTAGTTCTGTTTAACAATGCAAATAACCGTGCAAGTTAAATGTAAATTTAAAAGTAGTGAATGATTGTGTTGTTTTCCCACATTTTAACTTAAGTTGAAACCTATGTCAGTTGATGTGACGAATACCAAAACTCCAGTTGACAGACACAAACGAAACAGCTGTGATTTCCTTCCAATGATTTGGAATGTAATTCACTCATTCTGTTTTCATAAAAATGTTATGATTGGTATCAGTGATGGTTTACCTTTGCAAAGGAAAAATGCTTGAATTCTGAAGCCTATTCTAATGAACGATCATTAATTTGAACAGTTGACCTGGTTTCTCTCCACAGATGCTGTCTGACCTCAGAGTATTTCTAACGGTTACTATTTTGTATCATTTGTCTTTGATTATAAAAGCTCCAATTTCTAAATTGACTAGGTGTCTACTTATCCCAAAGTAGATCACAAAGGTCTGCTTTCTAGTTAAGGTGGATTCACAAAACGAGAGGGTTATTAGGAGGCTCATGAGCTTGGAAGTTGACAGGAGACCCATGAGATCACCTCTAAGCAGCTATACTGACCACACACCTGTGGGGGACTGGAGGTGATAATGTGCGTTCACACTTTGATTGACATCTCAAGTTTATTAAAGGATTGAGAAGGGCTTTCATGAGTGGGAGTTATTTTTATTATAATGAAAGAAGTAATTGATATTCAGAATTTTTATTTTACTCCATTTTAACATTGTTTCTCAGTTTGACCATGATGCATACTTAGTATGTTGTCATGATGGTTGTAAGAGCAGAATGTGGTGAATTGGTGGCCAGGCTGGCATGAGTTAGCATTAAGATAATGTACTGTGTATAAGGGGCCATTGTGGAGTGAGTCAGGATTTGAGGGGCTCTGCAGTCGCGTGGAGTGCATGAGTTGACATGGAGACTCTAGTGGACCTGAGGATTTGTGAATAACTTGGCATGGACGGTATGAGGGGCCATTGCCGATGATTGGAGCATGAATCAAATGGGGAATGTGTGGAGGTTTATGCAATGTGAGAGGTGAGGGCCTAATATTTAAATAAATCAACATGAGCAACATTCCAGCTAACCCAGATGGGCCTTCAAGTTAGCTTGCCTAGGCACCTGGCAACATCCGCGTTCTCATCCAATCTGTGTCGGGGGAGTAAACCTGACTCCATCTCGCAGAACCCTCCCACATTGCAAAAATTGTGCAATTTGGCACACGTTTTATTGAGGTGGGTGCATTGAGTTGAGAAATTTCCCAACATGAGCTATATGCCTTGAGAGTTAAAATCCAACCCAACATGTCTTAACAGCTCCTTTTTAATGTGTTATTAAAATTTAAGTTAGTGGGAAAAAAACTTCGACCGTACAATATTGTTTGTTTCAAAATATTATAACCTCATGACCATGCATTAGTTGAGGGCTAGACATTTGTTTCCTTTTATTTGGCAATATTATCTTTCAAACGGTACATTTTACAAGTGAATGTATAGTTTATGAAAACAAATTGCATGAACTGTAGACATAAACATTGTAATATCATAGGAAAGTGAAAGGATTCAATAAACTGTTGGCAGGTTTGATTTTCTCCCTCGATTCTGAGAAGTGTGTGTGTGCGCGCACACACCCAGCACCGACTCTTACTTTCGCGCACACACACACATCTTTTAATGCAGCAATGTATCTGTACATGTTAGTTATTGAGACACAAACCCTAGAAATATGGACGCAAATAGTTTCACTTCCTATTAAGTTTCTACTAAATCATTTGAAGAGTTTCAAATTGTTAGATAATTGGATAAGAATTAGGAGTAACTTCTGCTCATCTTAATTCTTTTTCTCGATTTAGTGATACATTTTCCAGTGAGTCTGGTTATAACTTTTAAATGCACCTTCTAAAGTAGATGTTTTCTGAAAACAGGCTGTTATAACAATTCAGGACATTTTTCTGTTGAATCGGGAGTGCCGATGACCACATCAAGAGAATTGGCCACAGGAAATTATTGAGCATGCAGTCAATGACTCTCATATCTGAGTGCTGACTCACAGTGACATTTTATTCTCATGATATACCAGTTGCCCAGCAACCAGTATTTTTGGATTGTTGCTTGTGGCCCTTCCTTCCTTTGTTTCCATGTGATGTACCTTCCTTTGTCTTCAATGCTTACCTTCATTGGAATGAATTGCTTTTCACTTACGTTCAATTTCAACTTGAAAATGAGACAACTCTCCAGATTGTGACCAAAATGCCTTTTTTGTTTGGTGGTTGGGATGGGTAGCACGTCTGTGGGGGGATTGAAGGGTGGTACAGCCATAGCAGCTTATTTTGTTAGGTAGTAAACTAATTACAAAAATGTCAAAGAGCATTCATTGAGGAAGCTTACAAGTATGGGAGAAAGTGAGGACTGCAGGTGCTGGAGATCAGAGTTGAAAGTGTGGTGCTGGAAAAACACAGCCAGTCAGGCAGCATCCTAGGAGTAGGAGAATCAGGAGCTGATGAAGACCTTATGCTCGAAACGTCAATTCTCCTGCTCCTCGGACGCTGCCTGACCAGCTGTGTTTTTCCAGCACCACACTCACGACTCTTACAAATATGTTCATATCAAGGAATCTCATGGATAATTTAAAAATAAAGAAGATTCTTAAATAAATATAACACATCTAATTTATTTTCTGTAATGTAGTCCTATAAGAATGCTGTTGACCAAGAAAACTAACATGTATTGTCAAGACTTGTGTGAATTTGTTGGAGGAGAATATTGTTTCAGTGTCTAATTATTGTAGCACAATTAATATTCGAGATGAAGTTTGAATCAGTATGATTCAAATACTTGATAGATTAGAGAGAGTCAAGCCAGCAAATGTCCCAAAGAATACAGCCTAGGATGTTAAAGAAAATGAGGGAATAAAACTTTGGGCATTGACTACAGCTGGAAAAGGCTTACTGATTAGTGATAAATTATCACAAGAAGCATGTAAATCAATTGCTTATAATTGAAAAGGAAGATAATGAAATAAAATGTTTGAGTAAGTGATACTATAGAGGGAGTGACATAATAGGTGTACATTATGTTACCCTGCTTAGAAAGAGCAAAGTGCTGTAATTGAATGTACTTGAAAAAGATTAGGGTGCATGCTTACTGGTGTAGTTAGTGGTATAAAGACAGTTACTAAAAGTCATATAAGCATTCAGTAAATTGACATTTCTTGGACTGGTAGATGATGACTAATAGGGCCCTGCAGATAGCAAAGACTGATTCAAGAAGGCATTAGTTGGATTTCTGTTAAGCAAGTGCATCACGTCATTTGAAAGGTAATAATGAATCATTCGTTGGTAAGAAATAGCCTTGAGTCTCATGGGACTTGCCTAATTGTTTCTGAAGGGCTGGAGAGGAATTTTTGCAGAGGGTTGCTGAATTAGTTCAATGGCTTTGTGTTTTACTTCTTTCAAAAGTTGGGGAAAGTAACCAGCAGGAGATCACTTGATGTCCCTCTGTATACAAATACATAACAAAAAGAGTTTCTGAAATGGGTCAACATTCGCTATCAACTGTGGGTACCCTTTGTGTCCTAAAGTTTCTGTTTCTGTGTTTCCACAAATTTGAACAAGACATGGCAATCGGAGTTTAATTTGGATAAATGTGAGATGTTGTTTTCGTAAGGCAAATACACTTTTTGTAAGGCAGGACTTATACACTTAATGGTAGGGTGCTGAAGAGAAAAAAAAGAGACCTTGGGGTACAGGTTCATAATTATTCGAAGGTGGAGTCACAGGTAAACAGGATAGTGAAGAAAGTGGTACACTTGCCTTCATTGGTCAGAGCATTGAGTAGAGGAGTTGGGATATCATATTGAGGCTGCACAGAACACTTCTGGACTACTGCATTCAATTCTGGTCACTCTGCGACAGGAAAGGTGTTGTTAAAATTGAAATGATTCAGAAAAGATTTCCAATGATGTTGACAGGGTTGGAAGGCTTGAGCTATTGGGAGAGGCTGAAAAGGCTGGGACTATTTTCCATGGAGCATCGGAGGCTGAAAGATAACCTTATAGAAGTTTATAAAATCATGAGGGGCATGGATAGGGTAAATAGCCAAGGTCTTTGCCCCAGAACAAGGATGTCCTAAACTAGAGGGTAGAGGTTTAGGTGAGAGGGGAAAATTTTTAAAAATACGTAAGGAGCAACATTTTCACTGTAGAGATGCATATATGGAATAAGCAATCAGAGGAAGTGGTAGAGGCTGGTACTTAAAAGGCATTTGGATGGGTACATGAATACATTTAGTGGGATATTGAATTGAATTGAATTTATTGTCCCGTCTACAATTGGACAAGAAAAACTTGCAGCTGGAAATGTGTTGCTGGAAAAGCGCAGCAGGTCAGGCAGCATCCAGGGAACAGGAGAATCGACGTTTCGGGCATAAGCCCTTCTTCAGGAATGAGGAAAGTTTGTCCAGCAGGCTAAGATAAAAGGTAGGGAGGAGGGACTTGGGGGAGGGGCGTCGGAAGGGCGTCCCTCCTCCCTACCTTTTATCTTAGCCTGCTGGACAAACTTTCCTCATTCCTGAAGAAGGGCTTATGCCCGAAACGTCGATTCTCCTGTTCCCTGGATGCTGCCTGACCTGCTGCGCTTTTCCAGCAACACATTTCCAGCTCTGATCTCCAGCATCTGCAGACCTCACTTTCTCCTCAAAGAAAGACTTGCACTTAAGTATTACCTTTCATTACCATAGGACATCGCAAAGCATCTCAGAGGTGATTTAAAGTATATTTAAAATGTAGAAATTATTTAATGTGGAGTATTTGTACACAACTTGGTCCCACAAACTACAATCACGGTGATAATGACTAGACAATGGTGTTGGTTGAGAGTGAGGCAAGGTGCCCCTGCTTTTCTCTGAAGCAGTGCCTTAGAATCCTTTGCAGCCACCTGAGAAGACAGGGGCTGCAGTTCAAGTAGATGCCACCTCTGTCAATGCAACAATTTACCAGAGCTGTGCAGAAGTGTTAGCTCACACATTATGCCCACATTCACTGGAGGAGAACTTGAATTCGCAATCCATTGGCTCAGCCGCAAGAGTACTATCACACTTAAATAGTAGGATAGGTAAAGAAGGGAATAACTTCACAAGGAGTAGCGGTAGATTTGTTACTTCCAGCTGAGACAGTTGAGAAAGAATTGAAAGGCTGAACTATTGTTAAAACAAATAGCTGAAACAGAGGAGTATATATCGACAGGAGGTTGTGCTGAGTTGGAGTCGCTGTATGCAGTTTTTGGTCATGATGCACTGAAAGTCATGTGTAATTTATTCAGTTGTGAGCACAGGAACACAGATAATTCCAACTGTAAAGTGAACTCACTGTGACAAAGTGATGAGAATCTAAAAGAAAGGGAGTGATAGTGCGTATACCACAATCAGGTCTCAGTGATATTATACTTGAATGGTTAAAAATATAGATTTTGCCAAGTGGATGTTGGAGTTAAAGATAACAGGCAGTTAGACATTTGGATGAGAAGCTTTCTGAATTTAAGTTGTAAGAAGATGAGCAATAATGTGATGACGAGTCTTTTCTTCATCATAAAAACTGAATGCTTTGGAGAAACTCAGCAGGTGTGACATCATTTATGTAGTCAGAAACAAAGAGAGTTTTGAGTGCAGTATGGCTGTCTTGTAGAACTGAAGGGGTTGGATAAGTGATAGTATTTAAACATGTAAATACTAACATCTTTCCAGCTCCCTTCAGTTCCAAAGTAGAGTCATATTGGACTTTAAACCTGAACTCTGTTTCTCTCTCCTCAGACACTGCCAAACCTGCTGACTTTCTCCAGCACTACTTTCAGTAGACAGTATCTGCAGTACTTTTATTTTGGTCTTTTCTCATATTTGACTTTATATTGTAAGTCATTTAAATTTACTAAATAGTTTTGTTATGGTGTGAGCAGAGAGTCAGAAAAAATGCTTCTGCACGATGAAGTTTAATATTTAATGTTTGAATGTATGGCATTGAGAGCTTGACTGTATTTAACTGTTCAGACAAACCATTCCCCAAACACACCTGAGAGTTTCTATAAAACCTACCAGTATATAGCAAGTTTTTTTTTTCTTTCTTGTTATTACTCTACGCTGCCTGCTGCTGTTAGAAGTTGCAAGTTCATCAGATAAGGTAGTGCGCCATATCAGAAGTAAGTTCTGTCTTAAGATAGAGTAAACATGCTTCATTCTTGAATTAAGAATGCATTTAACTAAAAAACCCTTGATTGTTTTACATTTTAGACTCTGGTGTTGGTAATGATGGGACTTCTGTAATCAAATTATCCCAATGTACAAATGATATGGCGGTGCCAGTGTTGGAATGGGGTGCACAAAGTTAAAAATCACACAACACTGGGTTAAAGTCCAACAGGTTTATTTGGAAGTACAAGCTTTTGGAGCAGTGCTTCTTCATCAGATAGCTGTGGAGCAGGATCATAAGACATTAAATTTATAGCAAAAGATCACAGTGTCTTGCAACTGATACAATAAGGTAAAAACAATGACTGCAGATGCTGAAAACCAGATTCTGGATTAGTGGTGCTGGAAGAGCACAGCAGTTCAGGCAGCATCCAAGGAGCAGCAAAATCGACGTTTCACGCAAAAGTCCTTCATCAGGAATAAAGGCAGTGAGCCTGAAGCATGGAGAGATAAGCTAGAGGAGGGTGGGGGTGGGAAGCAAATAGCATA
>NC_057712.1:80950571-80962784 GCF_004010195.1 Chiloscyllium plagiosum | reverse complement strand
GTAGGGGGGCGTGGGCCTGACCAGGTAGTCACGGAGGGAACGGTCTTTGCGGAAGGCGGAAAGGGGTGGGGAGGGAAATATATCCCTGGTGGTGGGGTCTTTTTGGAGGTGGCGGAAATGTCGGCGGATGATTTGGTTTATGCGGAGGTTTGTAGGGTGGAAGGTGAGCACCAGGGGCGTTCTGTCCTTGTTACGGTTGGAGGGGTGGGGTCTGAGGGTGAAGGTGCGGGATGTGGACGAGATGCGTTGGAGGGCATCTTTAACCACGTGGGAAGGGAAATTGCCATCTCTAAAGAAGGAAGCCATCTGGTGTGTTCTGTGGTGGAACTGGTCCTCCTGGGAGCAGATACGGTGGAGGCGGAGGAATTGGGAATACGGGATGGCATTTTTGCAAGTCATTTAACTCTCTCTGAGTTGCTGCAACTCTTTCCTCATTGCCCACTAGTCAACCCCGTCTTGTCATTCTCTAGTAGGGGTCTACCATGTAAGGCAAAAATCAGACAAGTCCAAGACTGAGCTTTTATTGACAAATAACATGAGTGATAACAAAGGTAACAAATATAGGTTGCAGATTGCTATCACAATGGAAAACAAATACTGGCATCTTGACCTTGATATGCCATGAGGTCTTCTGTACCCAGCTCTCATCTACTGGAAGTGGATGTCAATGAGGTTTTATCTACCTTGTAGTGCCTGTTGCAGCTGAGCTGTCAATTTTAAGGACAACTTCTTCTAGTTCAACTTCCTTATCATTTTCCTCGGATGACTGCTCATGTTCCCCCAGCTCTTTTGCATTTATCTCATCACCTCCAGTAGTACAGAGCACAGCACCTCAGGGTAGTGTGACATACTTTTTTTCTGAACTATACTGATTGTTCCCTTATCCTCAGACTGCTACAAGCTCCAGAACTATACCTTCAGGAATCCTGTCATTCGCTGCACCACAGCCTCAGTCATAGCATGCACACCAACCTGTTGAAGGCGTCACACTGGCTGAGTGACCAACGCATTACAGTCAAAGGTAGTACCTGTTGTGCTCTAACTCCCTTCTCATCCAAACCTGTATCAACCATTTCGCTTTCCATTGCATTCATTAGAGTCTGATGTCATATTTACAAAACATATCTGGATCTAGACATATGTAGGAGGTATGAGTCAGTAAGTTCGCAGATGATGTGAAATTGGGATGTGGTAAATATTGAGGATGAATGTGATACTGATGGGTTGATCCAATGAGCTTAACGGTGACAAATGAAATTTAATTCTAAAATGTATGAGGTGATGCATTTTGGGAGGACTAGCAAGGTAAGGGAGTATATGATGAATGCACCATATGGAAATCTTTGTATTTCCATAGATTCTCAATATGGTTGTGAAGAAGGCATATGGTACACTTATCCTTGTATTCAATGCCTTGACTAATAAAGGTAAGGAGGTTATGATGGAATTGTGTATAACATTAGTTAGGCCACAGCTGGGGTACTGTGTGAAGTTGCCACACTATAGGAAGAATGTGACTGGAGAGGGTGCAGAAGCGATTCATGTCTTCACGTCTAGCTTGTTCAACACGATTGGTAAAATAAGAAGTATTGGTAAAATATTAGTGAGGCAAACTGAGCTGGTAATAAGCTCTATAATAAGTTATAATTTTATTTACAATAGGAAACTCAACTTGGCACTCAGCAAAAGTATTTAAAAAATGGATTGGAATGGGCCTATGCAAACTTCTCGTCCAATTCTGCCACAAATCTTGTCATAACTGCATTTGATTCTACCCTGAATTTCCGTTTTAAAGTCATACATTCTGTCGCATTTTGGTGCCAGCAAGTTAATGAGGGTGATGCTGTGGGGAATTGTTACTTTGGGGTAGAAATCTTATGATTTCCACTAGTTTTAGGACAAGTTGGAGTCTCCAGACATCTGACAGTTAACAGGAATACCCCACTGGCAACGGAAATAGTTTCTCATTGACTCAGGATTGTTCTACATGTAATTAGTCTGTAATTGACCAGAAGATAACTATGCATTAGGGTGCTGTGGAACAGTGATAATGTCCCTACCTCTGAGGTATAAGTACTAGGGTTCAAATCCTACCTGTTCCAGAGGTATATCATTACACATCCGAACAGCTTGATTACAAAAAAAGCTATAAACATTCTTTAGTTAACCCTGCTGACCATAAAGTGGCACAATAAACCACTTCATTAACATAATTGTACTTGGATTATGTTCTTGGTGTTTATAACATTATTTGCCACAGCACCAAGTTTAGACCCAAATAACTATTAAATGTAAGAGTGGGCAAGGAATGGATCCACTTAAAAAACGATGCAAAGTCACAGACTGATTTATAGAAAAAATAACTTTCAAGATCACTTTGGGCCTTGAGGATGAAATTTTATGAAAACAGGATGGATAAGTGTGATTGGAACTATTTGCTTATGTAAATGGTAAATACCAAAATCTCCGACTGGGCTGTAGTGTCTGTTTCCACATTGTACTTTCTCCATGTATTTTCTCCTAATGAGCGATATTAAATTATAATAAGTCACACTCAGTACACTAAAGCTGTTCAGTAAATTCCTTGATATCTGAGAAATTCACAACTCTTATCACTTAAACCAAAAGCCTCAGAGTTCAAAATCCTGACTTTACCCAGGATCCTCCCTGTATAATTAAAGTCATGGGTTTGATAGATGATTTGGGCTATGAGCTCACTTGGTACAATAGTTAATTTGTACTTTCAGCAGCAACTAGGATTTTAAATAATTTGATTTTATGGTGTTTAACTCTCTAGAATTATTGAATTTCAGTAAAGTGATTTAAAATGCTGTTCAGTTAATTGTATGTTGGGAATTTATCTTTATTTAAGATTGCTGGGTGAATTGCTGTAGTTGTGTGCACTTTTACTGTGTAAGGTTTTAAAAGGAAAGTAGTTGTGCATATAATGAGTAAGCACTGTACCTCCCCATATTTAATGCGCATAAATCTCTGCAGCCTATGTATTTAGTTTTGAGAATGTCTTGTTGCCTGCGATAAAACATCTAAATTTTTTGAGGACCTTCATGTTTTGCGGTGACTAACACTCTGCAACAGTGATTTGAGAAATAAAATATTGGTGTTGCTTATTTTTAAAAGGTTGACATGTGCTGTGTTGTACTTATTTTGAAATTGCATGTGAGTTTATATTCTTCCTCCTATAGTTCTCCTCTTTATATTCTCTAGCATTTGTTAGAAAGGTGCCTTGAGTAATTAAGACAAAAAAATATTTAGAGTTGCATATTAGATGAGGTGAGGTTTGCTGTGGGAGCATAGGAATTAGAGGAATAATCATGCCAAGATTTTATTGCTGCTGTGGGAAGTACAGTTATCATTGCATATAGGAACCAGATGGTATCCTGAAACACCCGTATGGCCTGGAGAAAAGCCAAACATATGTTATATGTTTCTAAGAGGAAAAAAAGTGTTTGCAGATCTGGGATTGTAATCCTTGCATCGCATTTCATTGCTCTTTGGTTGATGTCAGGATTTTGAGTTGTGTACACACAAGTGGATCATATGCTTTAATTTTAGTTGGAACACAGTGCAGTAGTTGTGATTTCAAAGGTGTGTTTAATTTTGTTAAATTTCTCTAATCCCATAGACTTTATTATTAATTAGTTGTTTTCTTCTTATGCCTCATGTTAACTATTGCATTTAGTACTGTTTGACTTCATTAAGTTTCATGCAATCACATTTACATCTTCATTATTGTGGTGTGATTGTTACCTTTGTCTCAGTAGCTATGTAAGCAGAAATCATTGCTTTTGAGCCGGAGCAGTGGCATGGCCTATTTAAGGAACTGCTGAACTCATTCATCTGCTTTCCTCGGCCCGTTTCCTTTTATTTTTAGCCAAATCTATCAGTACTGACAAGTGGGTAATTTGGACCAGTGAAAGGGCTTTGCTTCAGGTTTCCTTACAAAATAACTCTTCTCTTCCTTCCTGGGAAGGCACCAAACTTGGCCTGATCTACTCGAGATGGATCTGTTGAGTCATGTGAGATCATGTACATAAAAACATACTCTGGCAGTGTGAGGAGCGGAGAAAATCCTCTCAATAGCAGCTAGACGGAAGAATGCAGCAGATTCATACTTGTATAAGGTAATGTCTAGTTTACAGCAGAGGTGGGGCTGAAGTGAAGATTTGATTTGAAAACATCATTTGGGAGAATAAGGCAAGGAGAAGATAATCCATTACGGGGCAGGAAACGTATTTAGGGAGCATTTTAAAAGGCATATTTCAAATTAAAAATAGTTAATATTAATTCAAATTTCAAATTAATCTACACCCATTGTTCTGTTTCAATTAAGATGAATAACTGTACTGAGGTTGACAAATATGTTTATTATGAAATAGGGGAGGTGCTTTCCAGTTAGTGAAAATCCCATTCTGATCTGTTCTATTGGTGACTGAAATTTTCCTACCTGGTGTAAAGTGTGTGGCTGCACAAATATTTCTTGCCAGGACTTTTTTTAAAGGGAGAAGAGCTGTGATTCCATGTCCCAAACACAAATCCTAAGCAACAAAACCAGATATTTTTTGTTGGAATATTGTGGAAAAGCTCAGCATTTCTGGCAGCATCTGTGGAGAGAAATCATAGTTAACATTTCGGGTCCAGTGACCTTTCCTCAGAACTGATGGTAGCAAGGAAAATGTCTGTTTACAGTGTATGCAGAAGGTCGTGTGGGGGAGGGGGTAAGGAGTAAATCATAGGTGGGGATAGAGGCCAAAGAGAGAGAAGAACAGTTGGACAGACAAAGGAGTAAATAAAGTTCTAATTAGGAGGGCAAATAGCTATTAATGGGGACTGTTAATGGCTGACAATGGGTTGTGTGTAATAGCAGATCATGGTGTGTGGGGGTTGGGGTAAGGACATGGAAGAGCTCAAACCCTAAATTTGGTGAACTGGACATTGAGTCCAGAAGACTGCAGGGACCCCAAGCAGTAAATGAGATGCTGTTCTTCCAGCTTGCGCTGAGCTTTGCTGGAGCACTGTAACAAGCCTGAGTCAGCGATGTTGGTGAAAGGACAGGGTGGTGTGTTAAAGTTGCAGGCAATAAATCCTAAGCAGCCAGGTACTGGAATGGAAACAGAAATTGCTGAAAAAGCTCAGCAGGTCAGGCTGCATATGTGGGACTGAAATGGACTGGTTAGAAGGGCCTCTTTGGCTCCCTGGTGCTCATTCCATTTGCAGTAAAGTCAGTTAAGCCACTAGCCCTCACCCCTTTTATCATTTTAGGCCCTCCATCATCCCCACCCCAATCCCTACTTTCCATGGACTCTCATACCCTCCATGCTAGCTCATTCCCCATGGCCTGTCATACTCTCTTTCATAACTCATGTATTACTTTTTGAAACTTTTTTTCTTCCCTGGATATCAAGTTCCCTTTCATACCTATTTACCCAACACTATGTACATAACTAATGAGCCACATACGGGTGTAACAATGGCAAGAGTGGAACTGCTGAGAAAACACCAACTCAGAAATGGTCTTGGAAAAGAAACTGCTGTTTCCACAATCTAGAAAAATGTCAATCATTAACATATCAACAATGGCAGTTTCAAGTACTTCACATCTCTTTATCTCTGCCCAAGTAAATACTGAGACGTTGATGAAAGATTGCTGAAACATCTTGTTATAATCACTTAAGGATGTCAATCAGGCAGTGTCAATAATTCGCTTCATTTGTCAAAGCAGAGTCCCTGCTACGCTAATGAATTTGTTAGTTTGGGCTCTCAGCCAAGTGTGGATATGAGGCCAGGTGGAAATACAATCTGCATTTTGTCTCCACACAGGTTTAGGCTTAATTAGTAACCCTTTGTGTGGAATTTAATGTGAAACCTTTTGGAATTCCAAGTATTAAACACTCGAGAAATTATCACTGCTTGTCTGTTCATCAAATATTGGTTGTACTGTTAATGTGACTGTAAGGGTATGGCAATATTATTTTAAAACGAGGCAAACATAAAAGCCACAAGAGCATTTTTGAATTTGTTAATTCAAAGTAGCTGATTTGCTAAGGGAAGCAATAGAAGTTGAGCGAAAAGGTACCTTTGGGACGAGGAGTGTCCAAAGGTATGTGTTTTCATCCATTTTGTGAGACTATCCATCCAGACAGTCTGTCTGTTACCAGTTTTAATTCTAATATTCTTTTTGCACAGGATAACTTTGAAGTGGAGTCAATTTTATGTTCAGTGAAAGCCATTGGAGGTGAGGTAATGGAATATTAAATATGCACACAAAATATTGTGACTATTCAGCCCTCAGGGTAGTGATATATTTGTTTAGAAAACTATGAGATCCATTATTTGAGCTTTTAATGGCCAGATGATTTCTTTCCTAGTATGTTCTATTATAAAATTTAGTATTGAAAAATTACAGAAATATACATGTGAAAATTTATCTGACAGAAGCAGAAAAAATGCAACCTTAAAAGATTTAATGTATGTGTTTGCATAAAATAATATCTGATTCATTAATATCATTTCTGAGGATGAGCACATGAAGAAAGGCTTGTGAGGGCAATACAATATGGTTACCAGCACAGAGCAGCAATGCACGCAGAAGTCCATGCAAATACATGAATTAGGAGCAGGCTATTTGTCTCTTCAAGCCTGCTATGCCATTTAGTAAGATCATTGCTGATTTGATAGTATCTTCACATCCATGTTCCTGTCTATTTCGGATAACATTTGACCAACTTGTTAGTTAAGCATCTAAATACCCCTGCCTCAAAAGTATTCAATGACCCCCCTGCCTGCCCCCACCACTGCTGTCAAGAGTGTTCCAAAAATCCATAATCCTATGAGAGAAGAAGAAAAAAAAACCTCTTCATCTCCATTTTAAATGAGAGACCCTTCATTTTTAAACTGTGTCCCTCAACCTCATCTGCCCTGCCAAGTGAAACATCCTTTCAGCATCTAATAATGGACAATGAATCATTCAAATCAATACACAGAATATATGTGTAAAAACAGTGTTAAAAAATAACCTATTACCTTGTGTTAACAGTTAGCTCAGAGCCATGAATTACATGTTGTGGCCTAGTGGTAACTCCTGTGCACTCATTTGCAAATGAGATTATAACAATGTCCATATGCTTACGAGAACATAATGCCCCAAGGTAGAAAATAAGTGTATAACTTTCTCCAAAATAAACACATTACTCAGTAAAATTTGATTGTTCGGATAATATTCTTTGTAGTCAAATTTTCTCCTTCTTTCTTTGTTTCTTCTTTTGTTTTCTTGCTGTGGTGTAGTTTCCAGAATGCCAGCCATTATTCGTATGGAGGCCTCGACTTAAGTGTTAATGGGTGTTAATATGCTATCATAATCAAGAACAATTTTCATCACATTCAACACCATGCGTATTCATAACAATCACAAATTACGACACCTCTTCTCCCCTGTAATATACTGTATAATGGAATGGTGGTGGACCCTGTTAGTATCCTTCTTTTTGAATCAAGTTGGCTCAACAAGAAGTGGGGATTAAATCTCTGAATTTTCCTGGCCAGTGTACTTTAGTTGCTCCCCGCATTGAGTTGTTGTGCCACTCAGGAACCTTAGTAGAAACAAAAGCAAATATGCCAATTTCGTAAAAAATAATTTCTGTTGCCAGTTAGCATGACTGGCACCGCCCGATTCTACCTCCTACCCAAGATTCACAAACCTGACTTCCCCTGTCGACCCATTATCTTAACCTGTTCCTGAACCGCATACCTTGATGCTGTCCTCTCCCTCTTAGTCCAGGAACTCTCCACCTATGTTCGGGACACTACCCACCTCCTCTAAGACTTTTGTTTCCCTGGCCCGCCACCCCTGATCTTCACCATGGACATCCAATCCCTCTATACATCTAACCACCATGACAAAGACCTGCAAGCGCTCTGTTTCTTCCTTTCACACTGTCCCAACTGGTACCATTCCACTGACACCCTCATCCACCTGGCTGAACTGGTGCTCACCCTCCACAACTTTTCCTTCCAATCCTTCCACTTCCTCCAAACCAAAAGGATAGCCATGGACACTTGCATGTGACCCAGCTATGCCTATCTCTTTGTCGGATACATGCATCACTCCATCTTCTGCTGATACACCCGCACCCCCCACTCCCACCCCCTACCACCTGTTCCTCCGCTACTTCAGTGACTGTATCAGCACCGCCTTGTGCTCCCAGGAGGAGATTGAACAGTTCATTAACTTCACTAACAGCTTTCAACCCGACCTCAAATTTACCTGGACCATCTTGAACACCTCCTCCCGTTCCTGGACCTCTCCATCTCTATCTCCGGCGACCGACTAACCATGGACATCTACTACAAACCCACCAACTCCCACAGCTACCTGGACTACACCTCCTCCCACCCTGCCTCCTGTAAAAACACCATCCCTTATTCCCAACCCCTCCGTGTCTGCCACACCTGTTCCCAAAATGACAAATTCCACCATAGAAAATTCGAGTCAGCCTCCTTCTACAAAGACTGCAATTGTCCCTCCTATGTGATTGACGATGCCCTCCAGCGCATCTCCTCCATTTCCCGCACCTCCACCCTTGAACTCCACTCCTCCCAATGCAACAAGGACAGGAACCACGCCCCCCCTGCCGCGATCCTCACCTTCCACCCCACCAACCTCCGTATACATCGCATCATGCTCCACCACTTCCACCACCTACAAACAGACTCCACCATTACGGATATATGACCCCCCCCGACCCCTATCAGTGTTTTGGATAGAACATTTCCTCCGTGACTCCCTTGTCAGATCCACACCTCTCACCAGCCCACACCCTACTCTCGGCACCTTCTCCTCCCACCACAAGAAGTGCAAAACCTGTGCTCACACCAACCCCCTCAACTCCGTCCAAGGCCCCAAAAGATCCTTTCACATCTGTCAGAAATTTTCCACCAATGTCATCTACTGTATCTGTTGCACCCAATGTGATCTCCTCTACATCGGGGAGACAGGATGCCAACTTGCGGATCATTTCAGAGAACATCTGTGGGACACCTGCAGCAACCAACCCCACTGCCCTGTGGCTGAACACTTGAGCTCCCCCTCCCACTCCACAAAGGACATGCAGGTCCTGGGCCTCCTCCATCACCAAACCCTAACTACCCTGGAGGAAGAATGCCTCATCTTCCATCTTGGGACCCTGCAACCACATGGAATTAATGTGGATTTCACCAGTTTCCTCCCTTCCCTTCTCCCTACCTTATCCCAGTCCCAAGCTTCCAACTCGGCACCACCCTCTTGAACTGTGTATCGTCTTTCCCATCTATCCACTCCACCCTCCTCTCTGACCTAACACTATCTCCCTCACCTTCATCTACCTATTGCGTTCTTAGCTACCTTCCCCCCCAGCCCAACTCACTCCCATTTATCTCTCAGCCCCCCCCAGCCCACAAACCTCATTCCTGATGAAGGGCTTATGCCTGAAACATTGATTCTCCTGCTCCTCGGATGCTGCCTGACCTGCTGTGCTTTTCCAGCACCACTCTTTTATCTGATCTCCACAGTCCTCACTTTCTTCCTGCCATGAGTGTTGGGTTACTTGATTTTGAAAACATACAGCAATAATTGCAAAACACTAGCTCTAAAATAGTTCTTTCTTGTTTCAGTCCACAGTTTTAAAAACAACAAAAATATAAAGACCTGTTCTTTGCATAGCATAATTTTAGTTATAAGGAATATTTTACCTAAAGCACATCGTATACTTGTGCCAACCAATTAGTCAAATACAGTGCATTAAACAAGTAAGAATTGAGTACTGACAATAAACTGCTTGGATTTGATAAAAAGTACCTTCAAGATTGAGATGTTTCTTGAAAATCAGCCAGTAAAATTTCAAAAAGGACATAACCCATGATTTGTTGAATGATTGGTTTTTTGATTTCAAATTAGGACCAGTTTGTTAATGTGCAGATATGACCATTCTGACAGAAGTAAGTAATTTTGGCTTAACTGGTTTACTGACGATGCAGAAATGCAATAGAGCAAATCAGTGAATGGAATAGAATAGATGAACCTTATGAACTTAGATAGCAAACAGGACAAAGTCAGGTATTTCTTATCACCAAAAGCCAATGAGTTATGTCTGTTGAATGTTTGCGCTCATCTGTTGTAGTAGCAACATCAGCAGTGATTGCATCATGCCACAGGAGGTGATCAGAAACATGCGATACACAAGATTTTTATTTTTAAAAATCTGATTTAATCTGTGCTGTACCTCAGTAATCAGCATAAAAATAGGTATGTAAGATGGAGCAGAACATTTTACAATTCAGAGCAATTCAGCGATATGGTAAAGAAAATGTAACCTGAAACAATTGAACAGTTTATTGAGAATAATTGTAAAATGAAATGGTCAATTAATATGTTTATTATTATTATTGTCTCTATAAAAATAACATAAAGGGAATTAGCACAGAATGACTCAAAAAGGATGTCTGAAAGCACAGTTAATCTTTTCACTTGTCAATGTTCAGGCAATGCAGTGAAGCAACTAATGTATGAGATACACTGATATATAACTCGAACAGCGGAATGCAAATCTGCTAAGGTTATGGCACTTGGTAAGTTCAGGGACAGATTCTATAATTGTTCAGAACACAAGTAAGCTACATTTACAGTTGTTTGTTTGGCAATGCAACTCTTGTAAGGATGGAGTTTCACGTCTCCTGTATAGTTTTAGCCTAAATTATACCCTCAAAAGCACAATAGTGATTTTGTTAAAATAGAGTAACTCAAGGTACAAATATTAGATAAGCATAGAATCAACAAGAATAATAATGAGGGAATGAGTTTAAAGAAAGGAAAAAATATGGAGGATCCTTGTTGAACTATGTAAAATATTAGGTTATTTAAGGAAGGGCTGATTAGCTCAGATTGGCTAGATGGCTGGTGTAGTGTTAGGAATAGTGCCAATAGCATGTCCTTGTCGAAGTAACTTGGTCTGTCTTATCACCTGTCGTGTTTGATGTGGAGTCACCCCCCTCCAGGCTTAGACCAATTGTCTCTCTAATGACGAGTATGATGCCTTGGACCATGACCTAAGTTATTTAGACAAGCTAAATACTTAATGTGTTACTTGAAAATAAAGCTCATTAATATAATCCAAATAGGCGTAAGGTATCAGTAAATTTAGACAGATATCATAAGGAGCTTTTTGATGGTAAGTTTGATGATTATCTCAAATTATCGTTGAACTGAAGTAGCATCTCAAAGACATTTGGATGCAATGTTATGAGAGTTAGGTTCATAGAAGGAAAGGTTTCAGTTTACTTCATAGCGATTTTTCATGCGTAGTATTTCTTATACTTCTTTACTCAGACAGTAGTAAGGGTACGGAATGCTTTGCCTGCAACGGTAGTAGATTCGCCAAGTTTAAGTGTATTTAAGTCGTCATTGGACAGGCATATGGACGTACATGGAATAGTGTAGGTGGGATGGGCTTCAGATTAGTATGACAGGGCAGCGCAGCAACGAGGGCCGAAGGGCCTGTACTGCGCTGTAATGTTCTATGTTATACTATTTTCATTTTTTAATAACGAAAATTCTGATGCAGATGAGTTTGAATTTTAAGAAAGAATTTAATATGAAAAACCATCGAACAGCCAAGTTTCTGGTATTGAGACTGGCTGTAATGCAATGAGGGGTACCTCAGTTTCTAAGAGATCGATTGTGTTTGGGCACTCTCTAGTCTGAGGTATAGACAGACGTTTCTGTGGCCAGCAGCGAAAAATCAGAATGATGTGTTCCTTCCCTGGTGCCAGGATCAAGATTGTCTCAAAGAGGGTGCCGAATGTTCAGCAGGAGGTCATGTACACATTGGAACCAATGACCTAGGAAGGGAAAAGGATGATATTATGAAGGGAAATTACAGAGGATTAGGCAGGAATTTAAAAAGGACATCCTCGAGAGTAGTAATAGCTGGATTACTCCCGGTGCTAAGAGCTAATGAGGTCAGGAATAGGAAGATAGAGCAGATGAATGCATAGCTGAGGAGCTGGTGTATGGGGGAAGAATTCACATTTTTGGATCATTGAAATCTCTTTTGGGCCAATGGGCTGAGAAGTGGCAGATGGAGTTTAATTCAGATAAATGCGAGGTGCTGCATTTTGGGAAAGCAAATCTTAGCAGGACTTATACACTTAAGGGTAAGGTCC
>NC_057712.1:80917692-80950461 GCF_004010195.1 Chiloscyllium plagiosum | reverse complement strand
CTGAGGGGTGACCTTACAGAGGTTTACAAAATTATGAGGGGCATGGATAGGATAAATAGACAAAGTCTTTTCCCTGGGATCTGGGCGTCCAGAACTAGAGGGCGTAGGTTTAGGGTGAGAGGGGAAAGACAAGAAAAGAGACCTAAGGGGCAACTTTTTCATGCAGAGGGTGGTACGTGTATGGAATGAGCTGCCAGAGGAAGTGGTGGAGGCTGGTGCAATTGCAACCTTTAAGAGGCATTTGGATGGGTATATGAATAGGAAGGGTTTGGAGGGAGATGGGCCGGGTGCTGGCAGGTGGGGCTAGATTGGATTGGGATATCTGGTCGGCATGGACAGATTGGACCGAAGGGTATGTTTCCATGCTGCACATCTCTATGACTCTATGTCATGATTGATAAAGTTAGTATCTGTGTTGATGAAAAGAGGTAGCTGCTGCATTACAATAGCAGTCCCAATAATGTCGGGGCATTTTTCATCAAGTGAGTATGATAGTTGAGAACCTGTGTCTTTCCATGTCATTCCTGAATGTAGATGTCTAGTAATGTAGCTAAAGTGTGGACTGCAGATGCTAGAGATTAGAGTTGAGAGTGTGGTGCTGGAAAAGTGCAGCAGGTCAGGCAGCATTCGAGGAGCAGGAGAGGGAATGTCTTGTAATGTGTCTGAACAATATTGCCTGGCATTTCTCTTCATTTCTGATCATAATCTGGTACGGATTACACCTTTCCAGAAATTTTAATTCATTTCTGCCATTGATGACAGTTGTGTGTTGTCTTATTTTGAAGATGCTGGTAATCAAAAATATCTGCGCTGTTTAACTGTTCATATGGAGACGGTGTGGACTGCAGATGCTGGAAATTCAGAGTCAATAAAATGTGGAGCTGGATAAATCACAGCAGTTCAAGCAGCATTAGAAGAGCAGGAGAATCGCTGCTTTAGGAAGGACCCTTCATTGGGACTTGGTCCAAAATGTCGAATCTCCTGTTCTTCTGATGCTGTTTGATGTGCTGTGCTTTTTCCAGCTCCACATTTTATCGACTCAACTGTTCATATAGTGACATAAATACCTCGGTACAGATTCAGCAGAGTTTGAGAATGGGCTCATTCTTATTGTAACAGAATCTTTGTTAGAAGCTTCTGGATAAGTGTGTGCATGTTCCAAATGCGTTTCCTGCAAAACACTTCTTCTAACCACATTACTGTATTATACGTATTTCGGGGATTGTGGGACTTGCACACTGGAGACGGAGCTTTACAAGTGAAGGTTGGAGAAACACCAAGGCCCAACTTTTAAATTTGATCCCACGATGTGTACTTCATCTTTGCTGAATACAAATGTTACTGATGTAGAATGTGATTTAGGAATTGGTTGGTTGAAATTCTTTTACATGCATTTCTTTTTTCCCCAACCCACACATTTCACCCCTTTTGCTGATAGGAAGCGTTTTCAAAAGAAAACTGGAACTTTTTTGCCCTCCTGAAATTACTGATTCATGATGAGGCATAGTTACCTCATTGCTGTAAGGTATGATCAATCATAAATTATTCTGCAATGAATGCTTTCAATGCACTAATATCCTATTTACCTAATACTAAAAATTACCATATGATAGTCATCAAAAGTGAGAGAGATAACTGATAAAACTAAACTTGTTTTAGAAGATTCCAACATTCATAAGTGCCATCTCAATCATTAATCAGTTCAATATTGTCATTAAACCACCCTGGTATAGTATTTTGTTCCCTATTTCACTGTTAATCACTGCGGCTATTTCAGACTTCAAGAGGCATTGTCTAAACAAGTAATTCTTAATGGATTTTGGTGAATCTGAGAGAAGGTTTGCAATAGTTTCTCTATTTGGTTTACTGGAGATATAATATGAAAGGTGGAGAAATTCCCATTTCGCTTAGAGTCCACAACAGTAACTGAGAGAATAAATAAAGTATAACAGTAAATATAGTACCTCATGTGAAAAAAAGACAGAATATTCCCGGTTCTGAAGGTCAGACTGGGCAGAATTTTAGAAATGTCATGTCAGTGGTCCCAACATGTTTCTAGGTGGCATCGCTGGAGATAAGTGATCAGTGGCTACACCAGTTTGATTAGTGAAGTGCCGAATTGTGGGAAGGTTGGAATGCTATGCCTGGCAGCTGACTTTTTCCATGCTATGGTCAAAATTTGGAGGCGGCTTACTGTTGGCTAATTATTGTTGCAGCCCATGGGGTATCCTTCCCTCACTGACTGCTGTGACCAAAGTTCATTTCATTAAAGTGGAAACCTCTTCAGATGATGCCTCAAGGTGAAGGTGACCTGGTGCTTCTGTTCTGACAGCAGAAGTGTCCACCCTTGCTTGGTATTGCAGCCTCAGGAACCTGCCCACGGATCTTATCTTGCTCATATCATATCACCAGCAAATTGAATGGTGCTCACTATTTGCTGATCTTGAAGCAACCTTGCCCTGATCAGAGACAGGGGCTTTTATGTGTTTTTATATGGGAGTGTGAAGCACTGTGTTGTCCTCTCCAAAGAGCTGGTGTCTGTATGAACTGGGTAAGCACAGCATGCCTCCACAGTCAATAAGAGAGAAGAATCCTGATTGGAAAGTGCAGAGTCCAAATTAGAACAAAGAATGAGTTTGTGAAACTCCAACAGTAATTACTATCCTCAGCCTCCACACATGCAAAAGTAAATTTTCTGTGCCAGCAAGTTGTTTGGCAGTACTTCAGGCTCTCAGCATTTGCCAGGGCCTGGGACAGGCGAATACATCACAATCCAGTAACTGGAGCCTACTGTTTGTGGGTTGAAACACCCAGGCCAGGAACTGCACCGGGGCCCATGATTTCTGCCCCTCCCCCTACAGTGCCTCATTTCTTCCATGTGACTTTTGGGGCAACATTTCAATTTTGCCTTGACTGGGCTGTAGAGAAACCTGGACTCATCAGTCTTGAAAAACAGCAACTGATAAAAGGTCTTTGTAATAGTTTAGAAGTAATTCACATTAGTCTGGAGACTACCTTACAATAGGACAAGGCACATGTGTTTAAACTGATGAGTAATGATACAAGGTTTGACATTCAAAAATTCTTTTAGAGAAAGAGGGAAAAACACTTGAAAAGGACTTTGAATGTGGTACAAGATAAATGAGAGCTGTAAGTGACAATTGAATTCAGTAATATAGGTGGGGGATTTGTAGGGGTTTTCCAATCATATCAGCTATTATAAGCTGAAAAGCCTATTTCATTTGATCCTGTCTTATGACGTGTACTGTTTTCACTATGTACACCAATGCTTAAAATCTTGATTAATAAATTATCAATGATCTAATTTCTGGAGAGCAAGAAACAATTGGTTTTATTCACACTGACCATTCCACATTTATGATATTACAATTAGCCTGAGCTATGTTTGATGGAGAAATGGGCAAAGTTTCAAGATGACCATTCATGCCATGGTTTCTAGTATTCACTTTTGATTTGTGGCCGCATTTTTAATTTCTCTCATGAGATTGTGGGTATCACTTGCTCGGCCAGAATTTAATGCGTACTCCTAACTGCCCTGGAGAAGATGTAGTGAACTGCCTCCTTTAACCACTGCATGTGATCTCATGTAGGTAGCTCCACAGTCCTGTTTGGAAGAAAATTCCATAATTTTGACCCATGTACAATGAAGGAATATAGATATATATGACAATATAGTTCCAAGTCATAATGATGTGAAGTTTAGCGAGCAGGTGGTGGAGTTCCCATGTATCTGCTTTCCTTGCCTTTTTGTGTAGCAAGAGGGTGCAAGTTTGTAAAGTGTTGTCAAAGAAAGCTTGGTGACTTGCTATAGTGCAATCTGTAGTTGGTATACTGTGCATCGGTGGTAGAGGGAGTAAATGTTTAATGTAATAAATGCTTGACTGGGAACCAAGTAGCTCTCTCCTGGATTGTGTTGAACTGCCCTCAGTGTTGTTACAGCCAAGACAGGAGCATATTTTATTACACATCTTAGTCATGCATTGCAGATATTGGAGAGGCTTTGGTGGGGTGGGACAGGATGTCACTTACTCAGCATGAAACCTCCTGTCGTGATTATAGTGTTTACTTAGTGAGTCCAATTTAGTTTCTAGTCATTGGTCATGCCCAGAACGTTGAGGATGGGATAGTCAGCTACAATAATGCAATTGAATGTCATAGGGAGATGGTTAGATTTGCATTTGAAAACTATCATTGCTTGGCACTCATGTGGTGTGAACATTTTTTGCCGGTTATCATCCTAATTCTGAAAGTTGTCCAGGGATTGCTTTGTCTAAATATGGACTACTACAGGATGTGAGGAATCACAAATGGCACTGAACACCAGCAAACAATGCTTAAGAAAAGCATTACTACTGTAAGTAGAGAGGAAATATCTGAGGGGTCATCTAGAGAAACTATATAGGTGGAAATTAGAAATAAGAAAGGGATGGTCACATTAATGGGGTTGTACTCCAGACACCCCAATAGTCAGAGGGAAATTAACGAATAAATATGTAGAAAGAGCTCAGATATATGTAAGTATAATAGAGTTGTAATAGTCAAGGATTTAAATTTTCCGTACATTGACTGCAGCTACCATTATATTGGAAACTTGGATAGTGAGGAATTTGCTAAATGTGTTCAAGAAACTTTTCTTTATCAATATGTAAATGTACCTAATAGAGAAGGAGCAAAACTTGACCTTCTCTTGGGAAATAAGGCAGGGCAAGTGACTGAATGTTAGTAGGGGAACACTTTGGGACTAGTTATCATAAATCTATTAGTTTTAACTCAGTTATGGAAAAGGATAAGCCTTCCTTAAAAGTTACAGTTCTTAATTGGAGTAAGGCAAACTGAATGGCATGAGACAAGAACATTCAAAAATTGGTTGGAATAGGCTATTCTCAGGGAAAGGAATGACCGACAAGTGGGAAGCTTTCAAAAGTATAATAATGAGTTCAGAAGCATTATGTTCCTATGAGAGTGAAGGCAAAGACTGGTAAGATTAGGAACAATGGATGAAGAAAATATTGACACTCTAATGAAGAAGAAGAAAGATTCATATATTAGACGTATATTAGATGGGATGAAATGAATCTTTTGACGTGTATAAAGAGTATGGGGCACCGGTGGCAAGGTGGCTCAGTGGTTTGCACTACTGCCTCACAGCACCAGAGTC
The DNA here is from genome assembly GCF_004010195.1 of Chiloscyllium plagiosum. Lineage (NCBI taxonomy): Eukaryota > Metazoa > Chordata > Chondrichthyes > Orectolobiformes > Hemiscylliidae > Chiloscyllium > Chiloscyllium plagiosum. The sequence goes on along the minus strand of NC_057712.1, from coordinate 80,945,282 downwards.
CCAGGTTCGATTCCAGCCTTGGGTGACTGTCTATGTGAAGTTTGCACATTCTCACCGTGTCTGCGTGGGTTTCCTCCGGGTGCTCCGGTTTCGTCCCACAGTCCAAAAATGTGCAGGTCAAGTGAATTGGCCATGTTAAATTGTCCATAGTGTTAGGTGCATTAGTCAGAGGGAAATGGGTCTGGGTGGGTTACTCCTTGGAGGGTCGGTGTGGACTTGTTGGGCCGAAGGGCCTGATTCCACACTATAGGGAATCGAATCTAATCTGTAGAGGGAAATCAGGAGCGCAAAGAGGGAATATGAGATAGCCTTAGCAGATAGGGTTAAGGATAATCCAAAGAGAATACACAAGTACATTTAAGAGTAAAAGAGCAAATAGAGACAGAATAGGGCTCCTTAAAAATCAATGATTTCAACAAATGTTGGTACACAGATAGGGTATGGCTGAATAAGGGGCCTTTAAACTAGTAACGGGAGAGAGTTTCTAAGTAGCAGTAAAAATAGAAAGACAGATGAGGATGGTTCTGAATCAGGAAAAATCAAGTTAATTAGAAAAGGCAGACAAGAGCTTTGAATCTCAGCAGATGGGGGAAAAGTTAAATGAATATTTTGCATCAGTTTTTACTGTGGTGAAAGAAATGGAGTTGAGAGAACTCAGGGAAATAAATATTGATGGTTTGAGAATAGTTCACATTACAGAAGAAGTAGTGTGGGATGTCTTAGAAAACATTAAAGGTGGATAAATCTCTGGGACCTGATCAGGTGTTTCTTGTGGGAGAAATTTCTCCCCATAAAAATATGCTGTCCTCCACTGCGATCTGGTCCCACTGAGTCCAAAAAGCTTTCATTTCTGCTTGTGACAGCTCTTTAGTTTCTATAATCACCAACAGCTGTTTCAGTTTTGCCGGAACCAGAATCTTTCTATATCCAGACTCTGACATTGTCAGCTGTGGTTGGAAGTGTGTCCATAAAGTTTAAAACCATTATGGACCCTTTCTTTGGTGGTACCACTGGTGGTGTATCTACCAGCAGGAGATAGCTCAACTCATCCGCATTTGCTACTTGGCCTCCTGGATGGTGTTCTAACTTGTAATTATGTGCAGTTCGCATTAGAGCCGAATGCTGAATTTGGCCCGAAGCTAGGGGTGGCACTGCCTTGTCCTCTTTCATTATTATTACAAATTATTATCAGGTATTGGTGGAAATTCCAGACTCCAAAAATGACCACTAAACCTTCCTTTTCTATCTGGGCATATTTACGCTCTGCATTAGCCACAGTCCTGGATTCATACACTATTGGGCATTCCCCTCCATTGGACCACCTATGAACCAATACTACCCTAATGCTATATGGGGAGGCATCACATTTGATTTGATTTGATTTACTGTAGTGAAATGTACCTGAGTACAGTGAAAAACTTTGTTTTGTGAGCAGTACAGGCAAATCATAGCAACAAGGACATTAGACAGAGCAAGGCATACAAGGTTATGGCACCACAGGAGGCGTAAGATCAATGTTAACAAGATCAACAACTATTTGAAGTTAGGTCCACTCATCAGTGTAATAACAGTAGGGAAGAAGCTGTTCTTGAACTTGTCGGTGCATGTGTTCAAGCTTCTGTGTCTTTTTCGCACGTCTGGCAGCATCTGTGACAAGAAATCAAAGTTAATGTTTCGTGTCCTGAAATGTTAACTTTGACTTCTCTGAGCTTTTCCAGCAACTTGTGTTTTGCTTCTGATTTACAGCATCCGCAGTTAGTTCGGTTTTTATTTTGTCTGTATCTTGTGCCTGATGGAAGAGGTTGGAAGAAAGCATTACCAGGATGGGAGGGGTCTTTGATGATGTTGACAGCCTTTCCACAGCAACAAGAAGTGTAAAAGTGGTCTACAGGTAGAAGGTTGGCTTCCATGATGGTCGAGCTGGGCACACAACTTTCCGTAGTTTCTTATGGTCCTGGGCAGAGCAGTTGCCGTACCAGGCCGTTATGGACCTGGATAGGATGCTTTCTATTGTGCAGCTGTAAAAGTTGGTGAGGGTCCTTTTGGACGTGCCAAATTTCCTAAGATGCCTGAGGAAGAAGAGGTGCTGTTGTGCCTTCTTGACTGTCACATCTACATGGGAGGTCTAGGACAGATTGTCGGTTATCATCACTCCTAGGAACTTGACACTCTCTACCCCTCCATCTCAGTTCCATCAATGTAGATAGGGGCAAGATCTGCTCTTCCATGTCAATATCAGGTCTTGCTTGGGATCATAGTGGGCCAACATTTAAGTGGATGATAGGTGTTTCTTCACTTCCCTGAAAGCTACGGCTTGGCTTCACAATCATTAGGGCGGCACCGTGGTGCAGTGGTTAGCACTGCTGCCTCACAGTGCTAGGGACCCTGGTTCAATTCCAGCCTTGGGCGTCTGTCTGTGTGGGTATCCTCCGGGTGCTCTGGCTTCCTCCACAGATGAAAAGATGTGCAGGTCAGGTGATTTGGCCATGCTAAATTGCCCATAGTGTTAGGCGCATTAGTCAGAGGGAAATGGGTCTGGGTGGATTACTCTTTGGGGGGACAGTGTGGACTTGTTGGGCCAAAGGGCCTATTTCCACACTGAGGGGAATCTAACCTAATCACTTACAAGGCGACCGTTTTTTAAGAGTTGTTGCAAAGGTGCCAGGTTGGAGGCCAGGTTAAAGAGTGTGGTGCTGGAAAAGCATAGCCGGTCAGGCAGCATCTGAGGTGCAGGAGAATTGACGTTTCAAGCATAAGCCCTTCTTCCGGATCCTGAATGAATGGAACCTCTGACACTCCTTTTTGTATCTGTCATCCAGGGCTCAATGATGTAGATTTTAGATTTAGGTTTAGATTTTATTGTCATGTGTACTCATTACAGGAATACAAGTGTGCAATGAAAAGTGTACAAAGTCACCATTCCCCAGCACTTATCATAGTGTACAAAAGGACCAGATTAACAGCTCAGTCAGGGAACTCATATTCTGTGGCTTCTGCTTGGCTGACCTTATTACAATTCTAAAGGAGAATGGGATTTCTTTGTCAGATCTGTTAGAGTAGTTATTGATCTCTATCCAGTGGCTGAATTTTTTTTAAAAGAAAGCAGGTGTTAAGAAACATTAGTAGAAATTTGAAGTGAGTGTGGTTGATAAAGGAACGTAAAACCCTTTCCCTATCTGATGATCTCACACACATGTTTGAACATCACTGGAAAGGAACAGGAATGGGATGCCTGTGTTGTAACCCTACCCCTGAGCTGTTGGAGCCTAGTGTCATGGACAGATGTGGAAGAGACCTGCCATACAGCCATAAAGCACCATGGGCAGATGAAGAGTGAGTGTTTGAGGGAAGCACTGGGCCATGTCATGTATATTCTGCTTTGTTCAGAAAGGTGCCTGTGAGATCTAGCCTCATGGAAAGTAGGTCAGTGTTTGTGACCTAAGCAGAGGATGAGGCAGCAGTTTACAGCTTGCTGACTGTTGAACAGCATTAACTGTCATCAGGAAACTTGTTTCATGTGTTTGAAACACTGGGTTCCTGTCTTACTTCTGTTTTTATGCAACATTTACAAACACACAGTTAGCTTGGTGGGAAGGGTATGCTCTCAGAACAGAATACATGAGATGCCAGGTTGTCTTTTCTCCTTGTAAATATAAATTGCCTTTTTAATATAATAAATACAGTTAAATACACTTCAGTTTCAACCACTTACTTAAAATGAAGCGTTCTTACTTGGGCATTATATACTTGAACTGAAAATTTATGTAAGAAGCTTTTAGAATGATTACTTGTATCTGTCGATAACAGCTGTATTACCACCATATTACAATGACTCACAAAGGTATTTTATAGGGTGATATTAAAATCAAAATTTGTATTGTTTAATAAAATGTGTAAAATGATATGAAAGCCAGAGATATTTTGTTTACTTAATAATTCTGTAAAGTAATAAACATTGTTACCCTGACATGTTATTAATTAATCTGATTAATTAATTAAGGATCTGATCATGAGATCTCAAATGCTATATTCTGACAGATATTGAAATAAGCAAACTAGTCTTTAAAAGTGCCCCTATTGTCTTCAGTTAATAAACGGTTTGTGTGCAGACTAAGAAAAATGCCTAGTTCCATTTCTTCAGTGTTAATTGAATGAAATTATCTTAGGAGGGCCAACTATATTTGACTTTAGTGTACCTGGGCCAGAGAAGGGGGAAAAGAAAGTTGCTGTGATTCTGATTGTCACTATCTAAATGCTGCCTGTAGAAAATTTGCTTTGGTATCTTTGGTGCAGTTAAGAATCTTGACTCAGCAATGTTGTTGGCCGTAGTTAATTGATCTGTTCATCTTTATCCATCATTGACTAGAAATTTTACACTTATGGTAGTTTAGTGGTAATGGTACAAGATTAGTAATGCAGATATGGTGAGTTTCATTCCTATCATAGGATATCAAATATTGAGATTTAATTTAACAAGTTTGATTCTTTGTGGACAGGTACTGAGGAGATTTGGAACATGGGACTTAGGAATGGACCCTTCCAACCTGATCACTCATTCAATAAGATCAGTGCTGATTTGCGTGTGGCCTCAAGTCTATTTGCTCGTCTGCTGCCTAAAACCCTTAACTCTCTTGTCTATCAAAACTGTACCTCATTCAGTAAATAAATTCAATGCCCCAGTTTCCATTATTCTCTGGGAAAGAGAAATACAGAGACTAACGATCTCTGAGCAAAAATATTTATTCTTATCTCCATCATAAAAGGGCAAAACATCTTTCTGGTTTCCATCCTATCTAGTCCTCTTAGGGTTTTTTGTGTTTCAATAAGATCATCTCTCATTGCTCTGACCTCAAATGGATGCAGGCGAGCATCTGTCCCAATCATAAGATAAGTCTTTCATCCCAGAAATACGTGGAGTGAATTGCTTCTGATGCAGTTGTATCCCTTTCCAAATAAAGAGCATAGTGCACACAACTTCAGATGTGAACTCACCAAAGCCTTGTACATTTGCAGTAAATTCCATTCTCCTTCCAAAAAACACCAGTATTCCATTTACATTCCCTGCAAGCACAGATTTTATGATTTATGTACAGGAACTCCAGCTCCCTCTGTAAGACCACGTTTTGCAATCTCTGTTGAATTAAATAATATTTTGCTTTTCTATTCCTCCTGATAAGATCACCTTTGTTCACATCTATCTGTCTATTCCACTCATGTAACCTGACTAAAGTCTAAATCAGTTTGTAGACTTTTTACCTTCTCTCAATATCTTACTTTCCTACCTGTCTTGGTCTCATTGTTAAATCAGAAGTCCCAGTCTGTTCATCCAGATCATTGTTATAGATTGTAAGCTGTCAAAGATTCAGCAATGAATCCTGTGGCACTCTACTGGACTTGCCAACCCAAGAAAGATCAATTTATTCCTATTCTCTGATTTTGTAACTGTGAAAACTTATGGATTTCTTTTTAAAAATCAACTCATTCGTTAATGCCTTTCAGGGAATGGATCGTAACAAATCTAATCTGGTTTACACATGATTGATTTTGCTGTATGAGTCATTTCTGGCTCTTGACTCCATCCATAGCTTTCCCATTGGCTTCCTTTTATGGGACAATTGATAGGTTTGCTGATGGTTCATGTAATGTGGGTGCAGGAGAGCTAATTAGAAGGACAGAAAGGAAGGCCAGCAGTCAGCCCAACAAAGAAATGACGGTATTCAAATTCAGAGAAAACACCCTCATTTAAATTAAAAGCAATTACAATGTTTTGGAATATTGTTTGCAATTCTGGTCTCCTTCCAATGGGAAGGACGTTTTCAAATTTGAAAGAGTTCAAAGAAGATTTACAAGGCTGTTGCCAGGGTTGGAGGGTTTGAGCTGTAGGGAGAGGCTGAATAGGCTGGGGCTGTTTCCCCTGGAGCATCGGAGGCTGAAGGGAGACTGTATAGAGCTTTATAAAATCATGCGGGGCATGGATAGGATAAATAGACAAGGTCTTTTCCCTGGCATGGGAGAGTCCAGAACTAGAACGCATAGGTTTAGGGTAAGAGGGGAAAAGATATGAAAGGGACCTAAGGGACAATTTTTAACACAGAGGGCGGTGTGTGTATGGAATGAGCTGCCAGAGGAAGTTGTGGAGGCTGGTACAATTACAGCATTTAAAAGGCATCTGGATAGGTATATGAATAGGAAGGGTTTGGAGGGATACGGGCCAAGTGCTGGTAATTGGGACTAGATTAATTTAGGATATCTGGTTGGCATGAATGAGTTGGACAGAAGGGTCTGTTTCCATGCTCTACTTGTTAAATTTCAATTGTTAAATGATCAATGAATCCTTTAGTCTGCACTTTGAAGTTTCTGGCAATTCTTGTATATATAGCTTCTATTTTCATGGCAAATTTATGTTCTGCATGCCCACACCCCATAAAGAAAATGAATGATAGTTTTCTGGATGTCAGTTTGTTCAGCCCCTGATACTTTTATTAGAAACCATAATTATTTTTACCAGCAAAACATTAACTTGGAATTTCCTTGAAAATTAGTGACAAGATACAAATCAATCTTATTTAAATTAATATGTAAAATTTTTTTACGATGAAGTTTATTTACAAAAATAATAGAATGTGATTTGTATTTGTGTAAAGTTATTTGCCCGTGAATGTCACTGGAAAAGTAATTTCTGACTTTGTAGTTCCAGTAGCTGACCTCTCCCACCATCAAGTGTTGTGAATCTAGGTCTCTGTTGAACATGACTTACTGACCATCTAAAGTAATGGTCAGGGAATCCTGTGGTGGTCATGATTCAAATTTGTAATGTGTTCTTTGTGGGTGAGGTTCAACTTGTAACACAAGCTGAATGGTGTCAAATTGTGAATCATGATGTCTTGCTTTACCTTGCTGTAAGGTCGATGTGTTTTTTAACATCATTTTTATTGTAATATATTAATGGCAGAACAAGATTGTTATAAACCACTCTCCATTTTCTTTTGCTGCATAAGCAAAAATCTAAAATAAACCTGGATTCATTTCAGAGATAGACCTATATTTAAAACAGACTGAAGGGAGTTGATTTCATCTAGGACTGCTCTGTCAGTTATTTTTAACTTTTTTTTGGGGGGAGCAATTAAACGATTACAGAAAGTGGGGATCAGGATAGGTCGACTGAGTGAGGTCTAATTATTTTTTGGTATTCCTGTGTAAATTTTTGTGAGTAGAATTTAACACTAAGCTATGCACTCCTGACAAATGTGAAGCATTTTTTTTATCTCGCATCAGAGATTATGCAGATACGAAAGTTTTCCTGTTGCACTTCAATCTGCATTCAGTTGTTTGCTAATGAGTTGATGATGACTTAATATGCAGTTTTGCCATGTTCAGTAGCAGCAACTGTGGTGAGGTACACTTAGGGAGTTAAGATTGCTATCAGGTAATGAGAAATAACCTAAAGGGAGACATTAACCAATGGAGTTACTTTCTTCCATCCTTCCTAGGAAAGATAGAGTTGGACCCAACCATCCTCTGCATGTTCAAATGCATCAGGCAATAGTTGTCGCAATTTGTTTCACTTAGGCCTAGGTGAGAAAATTGCAGTTTTTCCCTGTTCGACTTAAATTTATAGTTGGTATGTGCAACTGATGGTTCAGTGGTTAACTAATGGAATTCCACAGACCCTTTTGAGAAAGTGGAAGGTTGGCAATATATCCTCATGACTGTTGGTAATTCTATCCCAAGTCATGTGGCCCTTTGAATATTCGGAGTGGTTATCGGCACCTTTTGTGGTGTTCAACAGAGATATCCAGCCTGCTGAGGAGGTAGAAGTCAAAGTAGCTACCTGTCATTCTGAGAAGAGACCTGAAAGGGAAATATCAGGTCATTTTTTGGTTTGGCTATTTTACAGGTTTTGTGGCATGTCATGGAAAATTCAATAGATTCTCTCCTCAAATCTGCTTGGTCCTTTCTCGGCCCAGACGGGGACTTATAGTAGATCCAGCTGTATTTAAAGGAGGAGGAAGAGTTAATTGCATTATCCTATACGTTAGTGCAAGAAAGTATAGGACTAAGAAAGCCTTCCACTTGGTGGCACAATTTTTAAAGGTGAAGATGAGTGAACTGAAAACCAAATCTGAACTCTGTCTTGAATTTTAGCTATACACCAGAGTAATGGAGAAAGTGCCCCATTCCTTGATCTGGAATTTTTACCCTCTATTCTCTAATACTGTTGAAAACCTTAATTATAATTTAAATGATACAAATACACCTAATCTCAATATTTGCATACTTATTGTTTGAAATGTGTACTGATTAAATGTATCAGTTATTTACCCACATGCATCTGAATAACTCTGCATTAGTCAGTGTAAATACTTACTTTCAGGATAATCAACTTTCTCCTTGAAAGTTTAGTCATAATATTTCTGTCTTTCAAACAGAGGATATAAATGAGATTGGCTGTTTCACAAAATTGATGATGTCATCGGTGTGGAATGCATGATTAACTTTTGCAGTGTTGTCTTGGCTAGCCTCTCATCTTTCAGTCTGCATAAAACTCTGCTCATTCAAAACTCTGCTCGTGTATCTTGTTATTAACTCCCACTAAGTTATGTTTGCTATTCAGTCTGTGCTCAATGACCACATTAATTTTCAGTTCATCTTAGATTCAGATATAAAATTCTCATACTTGTATTCAAGTCCCTCATGATTTGGACACCCCGTGTACTCCTGTCTGTATGACCTGCTCCAATCGTGCTGTCGTATGAGAACTCTGCTTTCTTCCAATTCTAGCCTTTTGTGCAATCATGAGATCGTTCATCCTAACAATAACAGTGGTATCACAGTGGTTAGCACTGCTGCCTCACAGCGCCAGAGACCCGGGTTCATTTCCCGCCTCAGGCGACTGACTGTGTGGAGTTTGCACGTTCTCCCCGTGTCTGCGTGGGTTTCCTCCGGGTGCTCCGGTTTCCTCCGGTGGGTTGCGCTTCGGCGGGTCGGTGTGGACTTGTTGGGCTGAAGGGCCTGTTTCCACACTGTAATGTAATCTAATCTAATCTTCAGTTGCATAATGCTTAAACTCTATAATATCCTCCCTGAATCTTTTTATCGCGCTCTCTATCTCCCGAAGGAAGTTCCTCAAGGGTTAATTGACAAAAAGTGATTTATTAAATTGAAATGATACTAGTATGATTGTAACCAGCAGTTATTCTTAATGCTTACATTTTCTTGTAGATTGATGGCTTCTATGCTGAACCAATGTGGTGAGCATGGAGGTTGATCACAGGGGAATGTCAAATAGTTGACAGTAGGGCAGTATGTTATCCCTCAACCATTATCATCAAGCCAGAGGATCAACTAATAGAAAGTGAGGACTGCAGATGCTGGAGATCAGAGTCGAGGATGTGGTGCTAGAAAAGCACAGCAGGTCAGGCAGTGGAGGAAATCGACGATTCGGGCAAAAGCCTTTCATCAGGAATCAGATGATGAAAGGCTTATGTCCGAAACTTTGATTTTCCTACTCCTTGGATGCTGCCTGACCTGCTGTGCTTTTCCAGCAACACACTCTTGAGCCAGGGGATCAACCCTGGTTCAATGGAGAGTGCAGGAGGCCATGCAAGAGCAGCATCAGGCATACCTGAAAATGAGGTGTAAACCTGGTGAAGCTACCCAAGAGAACTACTTGCATGCCAAATGGCATAAGCAGCAAGTGATAGACAGAGCTAAGCGATCCCACAAACAACGGATCAGATCTAAACTCTGCAGTCTTTCCACATCCTGTCGTGAATGGTGGTGGACAATTAAACACCTCCCTGGAGGAGGAGGTTCCACAAATATCCCCATCCTTAAAGATGGAGGAGCCCAGCACATCAGTGCAAAAGATAAGGCTGATGCATTCACAAAAATCTTCAGTCAGAAATGCCAAGTGGATGCTCCATCTCTGGCTCCTCCAGTGGTCCCCAGCATCTAGATACCAGTCTCCAGCCAACTCAATTCACTCCACATGATGTCAAGAAATGGCTGGAGGCACTGAATACTGCAAAGGCAATGGGCCCTGATAACATGCCAGCAATAGTACTGAAGATGTGTGCTCCAGAACTTGCTGCTCCCCTAGCCAAACCCTTCCAATATGGTTACAACACTGGCATCTACCTGACAATGCGGAAAATTGCCCAGGTATGTCCTGTACACAAAAGCAGGACAATCTAGTTACCGCCCAATCAGTTTACTCTCCAGCATCGGTAAAGTGATGGAAGGGGTTATCAACTGTGTTATCAAATAGCACCTGCTCAGCAACAACCTGCTCAGTGACGCCCAGTTTGATTTCACCAGGGTGACTCAGCTCCTGACCTTATTACAGCTTTGGTTCAAACATAGACAAAAGAGCTCAATTCCAGAAGTGAGGTGAGAGTGACAGCCCTTGACATCAAGGCTGCATTTGACCAAGTGTGACATCAAGGAGCCCTGACAAACAGCAATCCATGAGTATAGGGGCAAACACTCTGCTGGTTAGAGTCATATCTGGCACAAAGGAAGATGTTTGTGGTTGCAGAGGGTCAGTCATGTCAGTTCCAGGGCATCTCTGCAGGAGTCCCTCAGGGTAGTGACCTATGCCTAACAATTTTTAGCTGCTTCATCAATGACCTTCCCTCTGTCATAAGGTCAGAAGTGGGGATGTTCGCGATTATTGCACAGTGTTCAGCACCATTCGCGACTCTTCAGATACTGAAGCAGTCTGTGCTCAAATGCAACAAGATCTGGGCAACATCCAGGCTTGGGCCGACAACTGGTAAGAAACATTCGCACCACACAAATGCCAGACCATGACCATCACCAATAAGAGACAATCTAACCACCGCTCCTTGACATTCAATGGTATTACCATCACTGCATCCCCCACTGTCAACATCCTTGGGGTTATCATTGACCAGAAACTCAACTGGACTCACACATAAACGCTGGCTACAAGAGCAGGTCAGAGACTAGGGATATTGCGACGAGTATCCCACCTCCTGACACCCCAAAGTCTATCCACCTTCTACAAGACACAAGTCAGGAGTGTGATGACATACTCCCCACTTACTTGGATGGGTACAGCTCCAACAATACTCAGGAAGCTTGACACCATCCAGGACAAAGCAATTGCTTGATTGGCACCACATCTACAAACATTCAATACTTCCACTGACGTTCAGTAGCAACAGTGTGTACTGTCTACAAAATGCACTGGAGAAATTCACCAAAGATCCTTAGAAAGCACCTTCCAAACCCGGAGCACTTCCACCGAGAAGGACAAGGGCAGCAGGTACTTGGGAATACCATAACCTGGAAATTCTCCTCCAAGCCATTCACCACTCTGACCTGGAAGTAAACCGATGTTCCTTCACAGCCATTGGGTCAAAATCCTGGAATTCCCTTCCTTACAGCATTGTGGGTCAAGCCACAGCAAGTGGACTACAGCGATTCAAGAAGGCAGCTCACCACCACCTTCTTAAGGGCAAATAGGGATGGGCTATCACTGCTGGCCAGACAGTGACCCCAAAGTTCCACAAATGAATAAATAGAATATTATGTTAGGCCCAAAAACAATACTCTCCTACTTCACTACATCCTATAAAATAACAAAACATAAAAGCTGTGTGGTTATTAAGTAGCTTCTAGCAATCTATTTAAGGATCACTGGCTTAACAATAAGACGACACAACAATTAGACGGAGGATGCTTGGTATATTTGTACCTAGAACTGGTCTGGGAGCCTAAAGTGCATTCTTGAGTCGTCTTCAATGGTTGTGTAGTGAGTGGCTGCTTTCTGCTTTACAGCTCTGCTTGAATACTTTAGCCAAGTTGTTTCCCTGTTTCCAGGTGTAAATTACCCATTTTAATAGGAGTCAAACATATGGGCATTGTTAAATTTCTTATGTTTGACCCTTAATGTCACCCTAGTCCATAAACCTAGTTTCTGTACTCCCATTCACAAAGTGGGCTGTGAACCTGACATCATCTTAAACAAGTAATTGTGCTGACTCAGGATAAGATTTTGCTGACCATTTGATGCCTTCTTCTCTTGTTTTCTTCCTATTAGTTATCTGTTGTTTTATCTGCTGGTGAGAACACACCTTTACTTGTCACTACGTAGAGCAGCTTTATTCATTTCTAAGTAATACTTCAGTAATTAAAATGCTGTGATATAAAGTAACCTGTAATCCCATTGTCTGTGATTATTAATTCAATCTTAGTTCTGGTCAGATCTGAGCAATTGAAAGTACAACTATATATATTAACTGTAAAATAAATTCATGAAGTTATACGATGTGTCTGCAACACATGCATACAACACATGTATACAAAATGTGTGCAAAACAATATGCCCAATCATAGTTTGGCAATAATCAGGCCAATATTTTTTTCTGAACCATGGTTTGTTTCAAATGACTTTGAATGAATATTGCAACTTTTTGTGTGCAATGCTTTTGTTGTAAGTTAATATCCTATGCACCTGCTATCTCTATCAAACAGATTTCCATTGACTCCCTGTTGCTCAGTGCAATTGTTTCAACATCCTATTCTTTTTTTATGGGTTCTTCCAGATATACTCTAACTTCCTCATTTATTTGGTTTGAATGGATATGTATTACCCCTCCTGCCTCACTTCCAGATTAGTGAAAAAAGCCTCAGGTGTCACAATCTATTTTTTGGAACTCTCTCACCAAGCATTAACTGAATTACGGTGTAAGTTAAAGTCAATACACAAGCAGGTACAAAATGCACACTTTTAGATTTTACCATGGCGCAGCAGCAAATGGTCATTTGTGAGACTTAGAATCAGAGAATGATACAGTACAAAAGTGGCCCTTCAATCCATCAAGTCTGTACCACCAAACATATACTACTACATACACCCATCTCACTTCCATACATTTGGCTCAGATCCTTGAATGTTATGCTGCTCATCCACATCAACTAGCCTCCCAAGCAGTTTGTTCTGGACTCACATCACTCCCTTGGTTTAAACCTTTTTCCTTAAATCCAGTTAAACCTTCTGTCTTTCATTTAATAAATTTTACCCCCTTGTTATTGACCCTTCAGTTAAGGGCAACAGCTGCTTTCTTTCCAGCCTATGCCCTTCATAATCTTATACACCTCTATCAGGTCAACCTTCTATATTCCAGAGAAAAATAACCTGTCTTTGTAGTTGAAACACTCCAAACCTGGCAACTTCCTGCTGAATGTCCTCTGCAACCCTCCAGTGCACTCGCATCCTTTCTGGAGTCTGATGACCAGACTGTACACAGTACTCGAGTTGTGGCCTAGCCAAAAGTTCAGAGCAGCTTCAATGTGACCTCCCTGCACTTGTAATCTGCTACGACTGATAAAGGCACACATCCATATGCTTTTTTAATTGCTCTATTAACTTGTCCTGCCATCTTCAGGGATCTGCAGACAAGCACTTGAAGATCCTTTTGTTCATTTGAGCTTTTTAGTGTCATGCCATTCATTGAGTACTCCCTTGTCTTCCAGAGTGCATCACTTCATATATATAGCTGGGTTAAATTCCACGTGCCACTGATCTGTCCATCTGACCAAACTGCTTATATCTTCCTGTAAGCTCATACCTTCTTCCATGCTGTCAACCACATGGACAATCTTTATGTCACCCCTAAACTTACTTGTCATCCCTTCCACATTTTCATCTACATCATTTATAAATATCACAAACAACAAACTACTTAGCACTGATCCCTGTGGTACACAACTGCACACCGAATCTCAGTCACACAAACAGCCTTTTATCACCACCTTCTGTCTCCTGTCACCAAGCCAATTTTGGAGCCATCTTGTTATCTAGGTTACTTTGGATTCCATAGTTTCCCATGTGGGACTTTGTCAAAGACCTTGCTGAAATCAGTATTTCCTGCATTAACTATCCTATCCTAATCCAAACACTAGGTCACCTCCATAAAACATCCACCAATTTCTAAGGCAAATTTGTTGGACTTTTTTATTAGTTGTGTCAAAAGGTTTGTTTGTCACAGAAACCTTTCAAAAGCTGTGACTAGTGCATTGGATATTGAAATATTTTGAGTGCCAATGTGCATAAAATTGAGCATGTTGAATTTCATTAGCTATATTAGTAAATGGATATTTTACTTTATAGCATTTGTGAATTTATTTTCAGTTTCTGTCTTAATTGACCACTTGTGAAATATGTTCCTGATAATTTGATGTTGTTTATCTTGCCTGGAAGATTTGAACATTCCAACTATTCAAAGTAAGTTTGCAAATAAGACCGCATAGTGGGAACATCATGCTAAAATTTTGAATTATGGCAAATTAAGTGCCTTTGAATTAAGAAGCAAGCATGTGCTCACTAAAAAGCATATAACAGTTCACCTTTGCTCTGTGAGGGTGATGGTTAGATTAGATTAGATTAGATTACATACAGTGTGGAAACAGGCCCTTCGGCCCAACAAGTCCACACCGCTCCGCCGAAGCGCAACCCACCCATACCCCTACATTTACCCCTTACCCAATTTAGCATGGCCAATTCACCTGACCTGCACATCTTTGGACTGTGGGAGGAAACCGGAGCACCCGGAGGAAACCCACGCAGACACGGGGAGAACGTGCAAACTCCACACAGTCAGTCGCCTGAGGCAGGAATTGAACCGGGGTCTCTGGCGCTGTGAGGCAGCAGTGCTAACCACTGTGCCACTGTGCTGCCCACGGTACAGATCAGAAAATTGTCAAATTTATAGCAGAGGAACATGTTTAGTACATCTTGCTGAGCTGTTTTTAGAGAACAGGGAATGTGATGCCAATTACATTGATGTTTTAGCTGAGTTCACACAGGCCATGGAGTTACTGATATTTGCTTAGAAGCTTGTTGACCTGACAGGCTGACCAAAGGGTAATTTTCCAAAACATCCTCATTGTGCAATACCACAACCAGTAGGAGTGCACAATCAGGCAATTGAGAGAATGTTCCCTGTGATTTTCAAATATGTACCGTAGCCAACATAGCTCTACTTCATTAGTGCGTATAGGGAATACCGAACTTTGTAAGCGTTAGCCCTGTTTTCTCAGAGGTGATTTTCAGAATGGTCACCAGAGATATAACCTTACATAATTTGATTTGTCTGCATTATTCGAATACATTTAAGAACAATGCCGTATGATCACTAGGTAAGTAGAAATATCAATCATCCACTGAAATTCCATGTAGTTTTTTTTGGGGGGAGCAGTAGCTTTATTCTTTTAGTCTATCTATTAAGTCATTGTTATTAGGCTAAAACGTCTAATGCTTACACTTGACAGCAGTCAGTAGATTAACTGAAAGATTTCATGAGTGCATGGAAACTAAATGAAAGATGCCATTTCAACTAAATGCACATAGCATGAGGTCATTCCAATCAATACAATACTTAAAATGCTTCACTTTAGTACATGACATCAGTGTTAGGCATTAGGGTGGTAGGATAGATTTCATTTTGTATGGATCCCCATCTTACAGCAAGAATTTATCCATTGTTCTTGGCATACAGTGTGCAGTAAACTGAGAAAGCACAATACTAATCCAAGTCTACAGGATAACATTATGGAGTGAGTAAAAAAAAATCAATTGTATTTCTTTGTAAATCATTGAGAAACGTCACAAGATCAAATCTCAAATTCCTGTTAAACTGCTTTGATTACTGCAGAATAAAACATTGCAAATGAAAAAGACAAAAGAAAAAGCTTACTGCACCAACCTAGTTATTTAATTTATGATGTATGATGTCATTCAAGCACATTACTGTATTGCAGATGAATGAAAGCAAATTAAGATTTTGTCTCTTTATATTTTTGTTCTTCAATACAGGACAAAAAGCACATTGGAATTCTAACAGTACTGTTGTAACATTAAAGCTCTCCATGATGAGAGCTGTTCTTGGTAAAAAGTGGTGATTGTGTTCTTGTGTGGACACTCTAAATCAAAAGATTATTGATTCAGCCCTCAAAATCGTTTTCTAGATTTTGACTGGTGTATTATTCATTTATGCCCAGATTTTTCAAGGGTAACTTTTCAGATTGATAAATTGCAAGATGAAAAATCATTAAAATGTGTAGAAATATCAAGGCATAATCTGAAGCTGAGCTCAAATATAAGGGCCAAAGTCAAATGCCATGTGACAGTTACTTGATTCTGAGCTGGATTACACACTTGAGATTGCTCAAAGATTTCTTTTCAGTTGATATAATAGTGTGTGCTATGAGCATCATAACTTGGTTTTATTTAATTTTGAGACCATTTCTATTTTGCCAATGGACATGAACAGTGCAGACGTCAGAGTTCAGAGTGCCTTGTGATCCTTAATGAAATTTCACACCAGAGGCTTAATACCATGGTGTAATAACTGTAGGTTAATTGAGTAATAATCAACAATTGATTACCATTGCAGAGTGCAGTTAGTAGATGCAGTAGAGTAGAAGAAATGGTTTCTTTTCTCTCAGAGGGTTTAGAATTTCTTTCAAAAGGCAGAATCTTTAAATGTTTTTAAGGCAGAGGAAGTTAAGTTCTTGATTAACACAAGGATGTAAGAATATCGGGGAGATACAGGGATATAGATTGAGGTTAAAATCAAATTAGCTATGATCTTAATGAAAGATGGAGCAGGCTCAAGTGGCCAAGTGGCCTACATTTGTTCCTTGTTCGTATGTAGGAAAAATGTGTCATCATCTCAGCATGGTTTTGAGTGCTTGAGGCATTCTGCTCCAAGCTGGTAATAATATGTTTGATGCAAAGGAACATGCCAATTTTTTGAAAATGTTCTGGTTTCTCATTTTCATTTTTGAGACATTGTTATTGAAAATTACATATGTTGTTGAAAAATTGCATATTTGGTCATCTCTCATTTTTGCACTTCAGATCAGGCAAGACCAAAAATATGATTAGGCTAGAATTATTATCATGATATATTTCATACCTAAATATAGATTGAAAATCCACAACTATCTGCTGCATTCTTGGCAAAATGGTTGCAAATTTGTCAGGAACCTGAATACACTGAAAGAAAAGCGTAGTAGTTAAAAGTAATTAGTGAATCTGAGGTAGGAAATGAGAGAGAGAATGGTGATTGAAAAATGATAGTACTATGCGGCTTGGGTGGGAAACTTGCAAGAGAGAGAAAGAGAGAGAACAGTACATTGTCAACACTGCCATTTGGAAGGGAAACAAGTCAGGAATTAGTGACCTGTGGATATAAGGTGGCATGAGTGAGATGAGAAATGGCTGTCAGCAGCTGGTAGTTTTAACATTCAGTGCAAGGAACACTTCTGGAACTTATAATTCAACGGGCTGAATTTTACCATAAAATCAGCTAACTGGCAATTTTGGAGAGTTTCATGAAGGGTTTCTCTTTGTGACTTTTAGTGGGTTCTCTCACCATTATATGCTCACCAACATGAGTATTCGCTGCTACTGAGATGTTCCAGAATTCACTCTCTGGACATGGTATATGCACATGGTTGTGCATCAGCTCAATTGCTGCCCACCAAGAATAGCTCTTCACAGTACATGTTTAGGGAGGGAAATTGGAAAGAAATCTTCTGAGGGCACATAGGTGGCACAACTGTTACATCATTGGAAATAGAATCTCACAATTGTAAATGTTTGCCCCTTTTTATCATCAGCTGTCTGATTGATGTCTGAATAACTGCAGCTGCAAAAATGTAGTGACAGTCTACCTGTCCCCAACACCATGCCATGTTAGAACCTTCTCTAAGGGAATGGTTCTCTTTCCAGCACCACTAATCCAGAATCTATTTCCCTAAAGCCTAGTCATAATAGCTCGTCATTGCTCAAACTGGGAACTTCACATGTTGGAAAGCCTTCAAACATTTATTAACATTGTTTTTATTGAACAGAAGAAAACAAAGGAAGTGGTCGCAAGCTGCTTTCTTGAACTGTTGCAGTCCATATGCTATAGGTAGATACATAATGCTGTTAGGGAGGGTATTCCAGAATTTACTGGCAGCGACACTTAAGTAATGGTGATATATTTCCAAGTTGGGATGTTGAGTGGCATGGAAGGACCTTGCAGGTTGTGGTATTCCCATATATCCACTGCCTTTGTCTTTCTAGATGGAAATGGTCATGGGTTTGAAAGGTGCTGTCTAAGGATCTTTGGTGAATTTCTGCAATGCATCTTCTAGGTAGTACACATTGCTGCTACTGAGTGTCAATGGTTGGGAGTGGATGCTTGTGTATATGGTACCAGTCAAGTGGACTCCTTCGTTCTGGATGGTGTCAAGCTTCTTGAGTGTTGTTGGAGCTGCAGTCATCCAGGCAAGAGGGGAATATTCCATCACACTCCTGACTTGTGCTTTGTAAATGGTGATTAGGTTCTGGGCAGTCAGGTGGTGAGTTATTCTCTGCACTTTTCTTAGCCTTGACCTCTTGTTGCCATTGTTTTTATATGGCGAGGCCAGTTGAGTTTCTGGTCAATCGTGACCTCTCAGGATATTGATAGTGGGGAATTCAGTGATGGTAACACCATTGAATGTCAGCGCTGATCAATACCTAGAGTAGAACTTATCCAAAAATTGCCTATGTGTCACTTTTAAGAACTTTCATGGAAAAATATTCTTCATGAGCCCTCGCAACTTTTCTTGTGCAATTTTACCCTATTTGCCTAATTAAATAAACGTCCGCCTCCACAATACCACTATCTTGCAATGAGAGGTGTCGATGAATTTCAAATGCAGTATGAATTGCTGAACTGAACTATAAGTGAGTCCATGATGTGCCATGATGATCTGGTAAGGCTGGTACTAGTGTTCTCTGCCTGTAGAGTATGCCCTGACATGTTGGGGAATGCTTGCCAAGGTGGAGGTCCAGAGAAGATGTTGACGAGCAGCAGTTCAGTTTCCCACTCAGGTTTTCATGTCAGGAATGGTTGCTGTACAATATCTCTGCTTTACCTGAGAAAATACCAAACATACATAAATGCAGTTAAGATTAGATAGTATTGAGGTGTTAACACAAATAGGCCTCTTACCTCTCACTTATGAGATTTTTATCTCTCTCTCCCTCTCTTCATACCTTGGCAGGAAATTTTCAACATCAAGAATCTCATTTTTCTATTCTTGCCATATTTTAGCAGCTGATTCTCTGTTACCCACCAAATATATATATAATGATGATTTGGTGACTAATTGTTGTGTATACTGTCAATTGAACCTGCTTTTTGCAGAAATTAATCTAGATGCATTTGACAGATTAGAATATTCAGATATGCTGCCATTTGCATTACTTTGTTCAACAGCTGAAAGGCATTAAAGTAAAAATGGACTGGAAACTAAGCAATATCTGGACAGTATTATTTAGGAAATTAATTTGGGTTGCTCCTTGTCACAAAGTTAGATTGCTGCGTTCTGAGGTAACCTTTTCTTTTTGAAAAACTCATGCACTGATAAACAATTGAAAAATTTAGAATAAGGGAAGATGTAGTTCCTGGCTGCTTCAATTAACATAAAAACAAACATTCACAATATTGCATTAGTACTCATTTGAGAATCTACATATTTAATGAATGCTTCAGGAGAGCAACACTCGTGAGACTTCCAAATGCTGAACTCCAATTAGCTTGTGGGACCTGCATACGTCAGATAACAGATTGAGCTGCTCTTGTACAGCAAAATATAAGACATTATACCAAACCACACATAACTGCTGTAAGGTTAAATAATATTGATATTAATTATTCATAATTATTTCACTGTAGTAAATGCAGTTAATTTTACTGTATGTCTTTTTATTCAATTGGGGTATTATTGATAGAAAAGTTCAGTTTTTGTGGTGGTTTAAAGGAGCTTTAACAGGCAACAGTAAATATTCTAAAGCAACTTCAATATAATCCAAAGGAGTGTTGGTGTTAGAACTTCAGCTTGATTAAAAATTTCCAACAACAGACATGGTGTTTGCAAGAAAACAGGGAAATTATTTGCGAACTGAAGGCAGATTTGTTCTGACATGCATTGTATTTTAAAAATGTGAAATTGCCCTTGCCTCACACACCTTATCCTCATAAAAACCCACAAATGTGAAAGGTTTTCAGTTTCAAGCCGTCATTCTGGGTGTTGGAGTTTGGCGCCTCCCATCATGCTGATTCTATTTTATGAGAGTCATACTGTATGAATCCAACTGCAGCTTGAGTGCTGCTGAATGACCATGGCAGGTGCTCTGTAAGAACCCTCTTCCACTGTGGTCCTTCACCATCTGGAGAAAGTGTACATGTAAAAAAATTACAGAGGGTAATGATCCAATTTAATCCCGCTGTGCAATAGATTTGACACTGTGCAGCATTTAAAACTAATCCAGCATTGTTTTACATATATAACGTTTCTCGGGTGTGCTTATTTTCATGGTTTGCATCTTGTTGCAAAAATTAACTGTACTGCATAAAGCTTGATTTCTTAAATTATAATTATTGTCAGGCTTTTAGCTATAAATGTTCGTTCTATTTTAGGCAAATTATGGCATCATGTTTGAAATGGTCAGTATGTTTATATAACACTGTTTTATCCACGATTTTAACAGGTATAGCAATCCACTTACAATGAATAGATTCATGTCTTGGTTAAAATGTAGGACAAAACAACATTGAGCAATAAGCTTTGAATATAAACAATGGATTCCAGGCTAGTCTTTTTATGAGAGTGATTAGGATATTAAGAATGATAGATTTTATAATTTGTACATGAGGTTTCTGTGTGAGATGAATTAAGTTAAGAGATCAATGTTTCCTCTGACCCTTCCTGGGTGAAAGAATATACCCCTATGATGGCTCTTCTAATTTTAAAAAAACCTTTGTTGTGGCAAATTGAAAGGGGAAAACTGTTGTCCCAATTCTGGAGTTCTGATAGCACATCAGCAGTCAGCTGTGTACAGTGCTGTATGGATAGCTGCCTGGTAAGGATTTCAGTCTTTTCTAGTTGGACTTGACATAGAACTCACCTTGAACTGAACGATAGAAGACAGAAGGAAATGTGTGAAACTAATTTCAACCTCTAGATCACAGACTGGTTACATATCATTTTACTTTGAATCAAGGTCCTCCTGCTGAACATGTGGAAATTTGGTGAGGAGGTTTCTCAGCCAAGTGCGTTCAGGAAGGTGAATCCCCTGAAATTTATGTGGGTCATATTCCCGAAGTCGTCCTTGTCTTTTCTGGTTTTCCATGGAACAAGAACTGAAGCGAGTGGAGAAGTCCTCTTGATCTGGTGGGAAACCAATTAAGATATTTAAAAAGGCAATTAAAAACTTTATAAATTTGCTGCATTCTGAATTTCCTGATCTGTGGATTCATTCTACACTGCTTGTGCAGCTGGCCCGATTGCTGAAGGAGAGTGTGTAGCAGAAAATCATTGTTGAATCCAGTTGACCTGCTTATCACAGCGAAAGGCTAATTCTGACTAGAGTTATTTTTTCAGCCAGAATTCACTGATCAATAACATTGTCCAGTAGCTTTCAAGTGCCTTAGTGTCCACTCAGCTCAATCCTAATACCATCCCTCTGAAGCATTGCACATGTAGGAGCTGCCAAAATGCAGTATACCTCAGGACATCACTGCATCAATTCCTCAGTGCAATGTCATAAGCTCAATCATCCTCAGCTGCTTCATCAGTCACTTTCCATCCATCTGAAATTGAGGAAAATACCAAGGCTTGGGCCAATAATCAGCAAGTAATGTTCACGCCACACAACTGCCAGGTAATGACCGTCTCCAACAAGAGAGAGTCTCACCATCGCCCCTTGAAGCTGAATTGCTGAATTCCCCACTATCAATGACTTGGTTGGTCATTGACCAGAAATGAACTGGACTAGCTATATAAATACTGTGGCTACAAGAGCAAGCCAGAGGCTAAAGATTCTGCAAGGAGTTACTCACCATCTGACTCTCTAGTGCCTGCCTACTATCAACAAGACACAAGTCAGGGGTGTGATGGTATACTCGCCACTTGCCTAATTGAGTGCAGACCCTACAACACTCACGAAAGTTTGACACCATCCAGGATAAAACAATGTATTTGATGGGCAGCCCATTCTGCAAACTTCACTCCCTGCACCATCAATGCATGGTGGCAGAAGGTCTACCATCTTCAAGATATATTGCAGTGCCTCACCAACTGTCCTGACTGTCCTTCTACAACACCTCCCATCCAAAGGGATAAGGGCAGGAGATGCATGGGAATGCAACATGCAAGCCCTCCTCCAGGTAACACACAATTATATCACTGTTCCTTCACTGTCATTGGGTAAAATCTTGGAACTTCTTTCCTAACAACAGTGTTATAGATGTCTCTACACCACAAGAGTTGCAGTGGTTTAAGAAGGCAGCCCACAATCACCTTCCTAAGGACATTTAGAAATGGGCAATAAATGGTGGCCTAACCAGCAATGTCTGCAGGTTAATCCAGCTTTGCAGCCATAGAGAGAACAGCAGCAACATCAGCTACCTTCTGCATAGACACATAAAGCTGCCCTGAGTAGAGTGGTTAGACTTAGTTATACTTTGAAGGAGATATTATCCCCCGTGCAGGGTCTATAGGTGAGCAATCATCATCTTTGACATTCCTGATCAGAACTGCATCAGAAGCCTTCGACTCTCATGATGATTGTTCATGGTCATTGCAGCCTTGTGAAAGCAGACCTCCACATAAAGGGACCATGGATCCATGCACTGTCTATGGTTGTGGAGGTCACGATAAATCTTAACTGGCTGGCTCCTGCCAGGAATCTGTTGGTGACATCTGGACTGAATGGCCTAATTTCTGCTCCTATGTCTTATGGTATTATGGGTAACTGCTACCAAATCTGCTGAAGTTATGGCAGTACTGCAGGAGCAGGTTCAGGGAACACTTGGCTGTGATTGCATTCTGAAGCCTCAAAGTTATGAACATAACTGTAAGTGAGCTTTACAACTTCATTTTTACTGGCCTATAGGATTAGCCTGTGAAAACTGGCCATGAGGTTTTGTGACCTGAAAATTGTTGACTGGAAGAATGGAGGAAGCCAAATCCAAAGGGTTTTGGATTTCCGCTCCAAATCCAGTAATTTGAAGGAGAAATTGTTGTCGGGACATGGGGTTATAGCACGAGAGTGGAACTATTTGAATTGTTTTATCAGTGAACCAGAACAGACATATGAGGTCCTTTTACAGGATTATTTCATTTTCAATTCTTTTTTTTTTTGTCTCCTGGTACTAACATTCAGTCTGCATTTATCTTACATGTTTAATTTAATGCCTTCACATGTCAACTTTTTCTTTGAGAAGAGGAAGATCAAACAGTCCCAACTCCTACCCTGGATCATTATCCCGTGATAATGATTAGAAGGTTGGGAATTTTTCAATGATAATAAAGCAGTAACTGGGTAATCTCGCCAATCGAGGCTCTATTGATATCTAATTTAAGAAACCTCACATTGCAGTCATTCATTCCTGATTTTTGTTTTATTGTCCAAGTTCTCTGTTTAATCATCCACAGCAAGTTCCATTGATATTTGACACCTATAAATTTTCTTGTCTATATATATATATATATATATCAGTGCCATTGTATTGTGATTGCTAAGGTAGTTGTCCATAAAATGGAAGAAATCTTCCTAGTAATAAATCTTGAGGTTAACGTGTTTTATTTATGTAGTGCCACGTGGAAATCTATCAGTCTTCAGTGCAATTTAATTTAATCACTTTGGTAGCTTGTGCAATAGGGAATTTTTAGTTTAGTCATGTTTTTTCTAATTATGTTTGTATCTCTGCTCCTTTGTACAGCTAATTGTGCTGACTCTTAATGTGCTGAAAAGACCTTTCTCTATGCTTTGGCCAATAGAATGTGTTGAAGAATGACTTGCTCTGACATGCCATCAGTTTTGGGAAGAAGTATTACAGAAATCTCTCCAAGTGATATTGTTAAGTTGGTATTGTATTATGGGCTTGTTTCTTTGACGGACTTTCATATGGTGTGACTTCCCAAAAAAATATGCAGTACTGCCTCTTACAAGCTGTGGAATTGATAATGCACCATATGGGACAACTTGGCAAAAAAAAAGTCTATGGCACTAATCATGTATGTACTGAGCAACTGCACCAATCCAAAAGTGAACTAGAAATTCCTCAGGTTTTGAATAAATGTTCCACTTATGTTTCCTTGAAACCTGTAGCTCATCCAAAAAAAGGTGATATGAGTGATGCTGGTTTCTTGGTTATTGATATTCATGTCGATGAAAAAGCCAGGTCTTAGCATTTCAGTATGAGGGTAACACTCTGGTATGTCATGATTTGCCAATTAAATGTTAACACTGATAGGAAAGTAAAGCTGGAACTGAAGGCAGTGTCAGCAGGTTTATGTGAAATATAGAGCAATCTTGTTTGTTATATAAACAACTTCCTGTAGTAGCAGAAGGAAATGATCCAGCAGTGTTGTTAACTGCAGTGTGTAGTATTAACTTTATTATGTGTTACTTTCTTATACTCTTCTGCCAAATACCAGCTCAACGACATTGTGAACTCTTATAAAGGCACACTTTATGCTCGACAGTCATTAGATGTGCCTGCGCAGGTATTATTCATTTAACTTTGAAAGTAGTGTGTAATCCTGCAAAACACATGCAAACCTCCTTTCATGTCACAATCTTGGAGCCTACTGAAACATAACATCAGTACTGATTCAACCACAAGCTTTGATTTTCAGTGTATTGAAACTGACAGATTAGTCGAATAATTTATCGATGAGAAAAATATCTTGCACTATGATAAAATTGACAGCTGCTGTTTTGAAAGAATTTGCATCTACATAGTGCTTTTCACATTTTTAGGATCTCCCAAACTTTGCAACCATTTAATTACTTTTGGTCTATTGCTGTTGTTTTGTAAGCAAACACAACTGCCTATTGAACTGGTCCCAGAAACAGCAGTCAGATGAATGGCAGCTAATCTGCTACTCTGTATTATGAATGTTACCCAGGGCACAAGAAAAAGTGATTTTTCTTTTTAAAAAAAATTGCTGGAAGATACTTCATTTCCACCAGAACAGAAAAACAAAGCTATAATTTAGAAGCTTGTATGAAAGTCTGTTTGATGAGCAATTTTGCAATTTACTGCACATTGGATTAGGCTATCTGGGGGTTTGAACACAGTACCTTCTAATTCAACAAGTGAAACAATGAACTAAGGTGATTTATTTCTGTTTCATTATCATTTATTTCAAAGGCCACTCATGAATTTATGATAAAGCTATGTTAGTAATATACATTTATGTAGCATTTTTAATGTAGAGAAATGTCACTATGTATTTCACTGATATATGCTCGGCCTAAGACAGATGTTAGGACTGGCAGACCAAAACATAACGGCTGAATTTTTTTCAAATATTGGTTAAGTGTTAATTTCAAGGACTTGTACCAGATATTTCCTCCATGAGCCCTAGAAACTTAACAATTTTTTCACTGCTCACTTCATTAAGTAATCCCCTTGCTCCCATGACACTGCTATCTTGCAAAGAAAGCAGTGTTGGTGAGCTTCAAATTCGGTATGAATTGTTGAACTGCATTATAAGTGAGTACATGATGTGCCATGACGCAGTGAAGCCGAAGCTCTGTGAATCCAACCTCCGTGGGCAGAAGATACTGGTGGTTTTAGCTGCCGAGCGTGTGCTGAGGTGTGATGGAAAACTGGCCAAAATGGAGGCCCTCTCACTAGCGAGGTTCTCATTGAGCTGTTAAAAGCTTGGGAGGAAAATCTTTCTTTCCCCAATGTTGAGAATTTCACTAACTGGTTCGCTATTGCCCTCATCGTTCATGTCCTCTGAAAATTCTGTCCTAAGGCAAAGTGCTGGGTTGTAAGCTGGACCATAGAGAAGGATGTGGAGGTGAAGAAGCAGTGGAGTTTAACCAAAACATGTCATAGTATGAAGCTTGAACAGGTGTCTAAACAGCGATGGAAGAATAATACGACTGAATAATAGACCATAAATTGGAAGGAAATATACCACAAAGGGATTTAAGTTTTATCAGTGATACTTTTAAATAGAATACTTTGGGTGATCAAGTGTCAATACATCTCTGCAAGGTTAGGGCACTTGTGAGCAGGACATTGGGTGGAGGATACATGCAGAAAAGTACTGGATGAGGTGGAGTTTACAGAGGTTGGGTGAAAGGATATTCAGAAGAGCACTGCAATAGAGGGGATGGTGGTGTCATGGCAGTGTCACAGGACTAATAATCTAGAGGCTGAAGTTAATGCTGTGGGTTCAAATCCCTTCATGGTGTGTTGATGGAATGGAAATTCAATTATTAGGAAAACAAGGTTTATAAAGCAATCTCAGGAATGGTGATCATAAGAACTACATCGATTGTCAGGAAAACACATCCAATGCACTAATGTTCTTTAAGCATCTGCCATCCTTACCTGGCCTGGCCTACATGTGACTCCAGATGCACAGGAATAAAGTAGACTCTTAATTGTTCTCTGGGATGACTGAGCAATTAACTTAACTTGGGGGCAATTAGGTACAGAAAACAAATGCTGACATTGCAAGCACTAGCCGGATTGAAAGAAAGCATAAAAACAAAGTATAATCTCCAGTTGAACAAAGATATAAATAAAGTTTTCAGCAGCTGATGAGTTATTAATTATTTTGTCACTACAGCTGAATATAAATGTTTGCTTTAGAAATAATTATGCGTTTGCATTTTATTAATATTGGAAATCCAAATAAACTTACATATTTTACTGAGTATCCTTGTTATAAAGACAGTAGTGTATATATCTTAAATGTGTTTAGATTGATATAATTGATTCTGTTTCAGTAAATGACAGTAAAATGCACTTAGAGCAGCAGGAAGCAATGCAGTTTAGAGTAATTATCATTATTACATATTTATGCTCAAGAAAACTTTACTATCGGTTCATCCCTGACTTTGAACAACGACTGTGGTCGCTTTCCTTGATCTCCTACTGCATAAAAAGGCAGATTTGTTTTGTTGCCTACAATTTGGATTGGAGAAAGCAAATTCCTTGTGAATGATATTCCTACCTTTAGGTGGTTACTTGACGAGACTTGTTTAAAATCTTTACATGGGATAGGGTGTGGACAGAGCTTTAAAAAGATAATTGACAAGATACTCCAGCAATTTAAAAAGTCCCAAATTGAACATTGATTTATGTTTGAAGTGAGGCTTCATGTCAGTGGGTGAAAATACTTCTAATTAATTTGCCGATACACAATGGTCGTAACCGTTTTTCTTTGTAACTTTCTTCACAGTTGCTGACCTCACATTTGTCTGTGTAAAAATATATTTGTCAGAATTTTGTTCACTTGGTCTGTTAATATCTCATTTGTGATTGTTATGCTTCCACCTACACTACTTACAGTACTGCCTATTTTTGTGTCATCAACAAATTTACAAAAGTGACTTCCACCTGGTAGATATTTCTAAACACTGGCATATTGCATAACACTTAGAGTCGAGGAGTCATAGAGATGTACAGCATGGAAACAGATCTTTAGGTCCAACCTGTCCACGCCGACCAGATATCCCTACCCAATCTAGTCCCATCTGC
>NC_057712.1:80908428-80917642 GCF_004010195.1 Chiloscyllium plagiosum | reverse complement strand
CCCTTAGGTCTCTTTTATATCTTTCCCCTCTCACCCTAAACCTATGCCCTCTAGTTCTGGACTCCCCGACCCCAGGGAAAAGACTTTGTCTATTTATCCTATCCATGCCCCTCATAATTTTGTAAACCTCTATCAGGTCACCCTTGAGCCTCCGATGCTCCAGGGATAACAGCCCCAGCCTGTTCAGCCTCTCGCTATGGCTCAATCCTCCAACCCTGGCAACATCCTTGTAAATCTTTTCTGAACCCTTTCAAGTTTCACAGCACCTTTCCGATAGGAAGGAGACCAGAATTGCACGCAATATTCCAACAGTGGTCTAAACAATGTTCTCCCACATCTTCCCCAGAGTAAGGGAGAGGATCTTTGCAATACTTAAAAAAAAAATTCCTCTTCATCTTCAGGTGTTCAAGCTCCAGTCTCCACCAGTAGGTGGGTGAAACTTAGAAAAACAGAGATTTATAACACAAAGAGTGATCTAGTCTGATCCCAGCTTCCAGCTCTCAGACTCTCACCCTCCTCAAGTGCATCTCCAAGAGTTTCTTAAACATTCAGGTGGCTTCTTCCCCCTCCCACTTTCTCAGAGAGTGAATTAAACCCACCCTACTGTACCTCTGAACCGCTGTTATCTTTGATTTTGATTTGATTCATTATTGTCACGTGGACCAAGATACAGTGAAAAGTATTCATTAATGTGCTAACCAGACAAATAATTCCTTACACAAGTATAAAGTCACACAACGCCAGGTTATAGTCCAACAGGTTTATTTGGAAGCACTAGCTTTCAGAGCACTCCTCCTTCATTAGGTGATTGTGATAAATCACCTGATGAAGGAACAGCACTCCGAAAGCTAGTGCTTCCAAATAAACCCATTGGATTATAACCTGGCGTTGTGTGATCTTTAATTTCCTGCACCCCGTCCAACACCAGCACCTCCAAATCGTGATTTAAATAAGTACATCAGGGTAATAGAACAGAATGCAGAATATAGTTTTACAGTTTAGAGAAAGTGCAGAGAAAGATAATCTCTTCAGAAAGATGATCAGCACAGATAATCCTGCATTCAGTGAATGAGTACACAAGCTGACATAGGGAGTGCCCAGCCCTGTGCTGAAGACCATGTAAAGTGCCTCAGAGAGATGAGGTGTTAGTTTGCTCATATTTAAAAGGTCAAGAAAAAAAGTCCTGGACATTCAGAAGAACTACTTTTACATTAACAAGGTGGTAATTATATTGAATACATGTGGAAGAAATCCGGCTGGGTTTCTAGAGGAAGCTAGATGGTCTTATATTTGCTGCCAAATGGAATTCAGTGTCGAAACACACTGAAAGATTACTGTGGATTGGTGGGCTTGGTGTACTGAAGGGTCTCAAATGTTTATTGTTGGTATGAAGACATGATTATATTAAATTTCAATTTATTGACTGGAAACAGGACTTGGACTTAAAAATTTACTCTTTCAAACAGACTAAAATGATTTCAACCTGTTTTGTATTTGTATTCAATATTCTAATCCTATTAAGAGAAGTCTGTAAAAACCCAAGTGTTGTGAAGGACCTGTGTTCCTACCTTATTGGCAAGGTATCGATGGAAGCCAACTACAGTATTTAACAACTGGAGGTGAACTATTCAAAGGTTCCTTGCTTGGTTTTTAAGAGAATCCTCCAAATGGGCTAATTCAGTTATGTTTGGTTCTATACAGTTATACTTGAATTACTGCAGTTGGAGAGACAGCACATAAGCCCAAGCCCTTTGCATGGTTAAAGTGTTTTATCAGGCAGAAATGAGTGAAGAAGGTTAATGGCGCTGCAGCATCTTTCTCTCTCTCAGACTCTCTCTCTCCCCTTTCTTTTCCCCCTCCCCCCACCCGCCCCTTCTTCTCCCCTCTCTGTCTCTCCCTCTCTCCACCCTACGGTAAGGATTGGAGCTTCTGTATAACTTTAACGATGCTGCAGTAGACAGTGATTTTTCCTAAAGAGAGTATTCAGCTGCACAGCAAAATAATCCAAGAAAACATCTCCAAGCCCCTCAGCGGTAACAGCAAGACCACTGAATTCTGCCTGCAGTCAGTAGAATCGCAAACTACAAATTCTGCATTCCTCTTATTTTTTACGGACTATAATTTGGCCAAATCCACCCTCGCCTCCTCCATTATCTGTACTTTCATGTTGTGGATATTGGAACCTATTTAAATCTGATCAGTTTTATCATAATCAACAAACCTCTTTCTTTGTTCAGCTTAAGAAAACCTGCACAATTGTTTTTTTCTATAATTACAGCAAGTAAGTGCACACTGAATTGGTAAGTGTACTGTTAACCAAAAGAAAAAAATGTCCTGTTGCAGTCAAATATGAAGATGGAAAGGTAATGTTGTGGTATTGCTGTGTAATATGCATGTGGTATCCACATATAGCACTGACTTGCTACCTTCCTTCATGTTGCTGAAAGACTTCTTCAAACTCAGTTCTCCACCAATGTCTTTGATTCCCTACTCTTCCTGCTCAATTCCCCAATCCCATACTCAGTGTACACATCTACCATCTTGCCCCTCACTGTAAAGGATGCTGAGATGACTTAGAACATAGAACAGTACAGCACAGTACACGCCCTTCAGCCCACGATGTTATGCTGAGCCTATATCTTAATCTAAGATCAACCGAGCCTACACATCCCTCAATTTACTGCCATCCATGTGCTTGTCCAGCAGGCACTTAAATGTTCCAAATGTATCTGTTTCTACTACCACCCACTAGAGTAGGTCAAGTTTTGCACCTTCTCTAGTAGATACATCCACATACTGAATCAGAAAATTGTCTTGTACACACTTAACAAATTTCTCTCCACCTAAACCTTTAACACTACCATGGAGATGTACAGCATGGAAACAGACCCTTCAGTCCACCCTGTCCATGCCAGATATCTCAACTCAATCTAGTCCTACCTGCCAGCACCCCGGCCCATATCCCTCCAACCCCTTCCTATTCATATACTCATCCAAATGCCTCTCAACTGTTGCAATTCCTGAAGAAGGGCCTGTGCCCGAAACGTCGAATCTCCTGTTCCCTGGATGCTGCCTGACCTGCTGTGCTGTTCCAGCAATAAAGTTTCAGCAATTGTATCAGCCTCCACCATTTCCTCTGGCAGCTCATTCTATACACGTACCACCCTCTGCGTGAAAACGTTGCCCCTTAGGTCTCTTTTATATCTTTCCCCTCTCACCCTAAATCTCTGCCTCTAGTTCTGGACTCCCCGACCCCAGGGAAAAGACTTTGTCTATTTACCCTATCTATGCCCCTCATAATTTTGTAAACCTCTTTAAGGTCACCCCTCAAGCTCCGACGCTCCAGGGAAAACAGCCCCAGCCTGTTCTGCCTCTCCCTATTAGCTTAAATCCTCCAACCCTGGCAACATCCTTGTAAATCTTTTTGAACCCTTTCAAGTTTCACAACATCTTTCCGAAAGGTCTATTCACAATAATTGGAAACATGTAACCTCTGGGATGTTTAGATTCATTTGTGTACTTGTATTTGCGTAAGGTATATAGGATGTGAAAACAGTTTTGTACTGTCAAAAGTGCTAACATGAAGAAAGCCTAAACTCCAACAATGTTATCTAGTGCCATGACCACAGGTCGGAACACCGAACTGTCGACATTTTAAAGTTGTAATTTCAAAACGTGTTTTTAAAAGAGGGTTGAGACAGCAAAAAAAAGCTACGGACGTCAGTTCAGTGGATGCCTGGAGAGAGAGAAAGACAGAGGGAGGGAGAGAGAGCCCCCCATGGAGTGTCACACTTCTGGATACGTTGGCCATTCTGAACAACAACCCTTTGAAAGGGGGAAGGGATGAGGCAATTTAAAGCTGTGATCTCTTGCGACCAAAATTATAAAGTGAGCAGTTAATCCCCTGCTCAACAGCAAGATATCCTCTGTAGATTCTGTCGTAAATTGCAGACACATTTTGTGTTCTCCCCTTTAAAGATTATGCAAATACAGATAAAAAACAAGTATCAACCCTACTGGAGTGCACAAGTGGGTCTGAACACTGTAGTCTATACAGGCCTGCAACTGTGCTTATGTAAGTTGAGCAGGTCATAGTCGAAGAACTCTACCCTCGTTGTCCTGTGTTGTAGGTAAAGAGTTTCCCTTACTCTGAGTGTGAAAAGCCAGCTAATGAGCAGCCAGGACAACAAGAGGACTCCACTGTCACCCTAAATACAGTACTTGAATTCAGTCACGACCGAAAGGTATCAGAAGTACAGGATGTCGATCAGTCTACAAAATTAAGGATCATGAAACTAACTAACCAAATACCAGCGTCTTTGTTACTTGTAACCTCCACTGCACTGGCCACAATATTCAGCTATCTGCTCTTCATTAACAATTCAGGGACTGATCTGTATATCTGTGTTTTTTAAACTTTTATCTTCATGACTCTCCACTTCCTTTTTATCTGTATACGTGTGCATTGCAGTAGTATTTCTGCTCAGCGTATAGCAATAAATGAACTCACTCTTCTTGTTAATTCAAGAAAGTCTAGTTAAATTGGCTCCTTTTAAAAGATGAGTTTGTTTGGGTCTGGAAGAACGGATCTTTTTAAGTTAATCTTATTGCAAGAAGCTGAAAGAGTGGGTGAATATAGAAGGAGAGACAGTTCATTCTTTTTCACTCAGGAGTTTAACTGTTTATGGTACTCTAACAAGAACTGTGATAAATTGTGGAGCAACCTGTAACAGGTGGGACTGGAAGTAGTGTAGATGGAACCTTGGTCCAGACTGGCAGGGTCTGGTATCATGGCATTCTCTGATAGTCCCTGGGGAAAAAGACAGCCTTCCTTTGCACTACCCTGCCTACCAGTACATCAAGGTCTCTGTTGGCAGATCATGGAGCCAATTTCCCCATTATCTGCCATTCCATTTGGTCATGTGTGCAGGTGTCAAGGCAGCTCCGGAGAGCCAATGCTTGACCCAGTGTGCAATTACATCAGCATCAGCTAAGGGATGTCCGTCTATTTAGAGACATCCGAGCAGTGGTGAGTCCTTCATCTATGATGAGTGGGAGAACCGGACTAACATTGGATGAGGGTTCCACTGGGGATGGTAGATATTTCATAAGGTGCATTTAGGATGTTAGGGCAAGGCGATACCATTAGGCCTCATGGAGAGAAACCTTCCATGAAACGTAGTGAAAACAACACGGCTAAAATATTGTCAGATTCCACCCAGTGTATGATCATAGTGCAAAATTCTTTGCTTTAACTTTGAGTCCAACTTTTGTCTGCACTTTGGAATGTTCTTCATCGTTAAGGATATAATTGTTGGTCGTCTAAATCACTGAGTCATTGCAACTTGCTTTCTTAAAGTACACATTTCAAAGAGTGTAATTGTATAATATAACTTGTAATATGGCTTATAGGTTGTACTTCTGTGACAGTAATTTATTGAGATTGTATTTGCACTAGCTAATTAGAATATCTGCTTTATTCATTTTTGTATCTCTACCAATTTATTTTCTTAATGTAAGTATTTGGACTGGGGCATACATTCAGGAGCACATTAGATTAGGTTAGATTCCCTACAGTTTGGAAACAGGACCTTCGGCCCAACGAGTCCACTCTGACCCTCCAAAGAGTTACCTACCCAGACCCATTTCCATCTGATTAATGCACCTAACACTATGGGCAATTTAGCCTGACCAATTCACCTAACCTGCACATCTTTGGACTTTGGGAGGAAACTAGAGCACCCGAAGGAAACCCACGCAGACACGGGGAGAACGTGCAAACTCCACGCATACAGTCGCCCAAGGCTGGAATCGAACCCAGGTCCCTGGTGCTGTGAGGCAGCAATGCTAACCACTGAGCCACTGTGTCACCCCACTGAGCATATTGCTGAAACTGGAATAAGGAAAAGATTAATGTGTTTGTAACATTTTTGAAATAAAAATTAATCATTAAAGAGCCTCAGATGGCAATAGTGGCTTTATTTTCAGAGTTGAGAATATTTGTCCTCTTTCATGTATTATGAAATTTATCCTCCTCCAGGGATTAAACGTAGGAAGCTAAGACTATACCAAGCTAGAAAAAAACCATTAATGCCTACAGGACAGATTCTCCGCTTGGGAAATCAGATCTTGTGTGATCAAAGTTGTCTTTCCAGCATTGACAGTTGCTTAAAACATTATTCTTTATAACACAACCGGATTAAAACAGTACTGAGCTCTTTTCAGTCGTAGTATTATCTGTCTTGTAAATTCATCTCCTTAAAGGCCGTCAGTTCAAATTACGATGCTCAGTGTTTAAACCTCCTCTTTTGTGGCGTTATTCAATATTTCAAGTAGTAAAAACCTTTTCCAAATAATAGAATTTTTGCACTTCTTACATGCCATATCAGTATATTAGATACTGTTAAGGTCAAGTACAGACAGCATATTCAAATCAATAATAAAGATCCTTTACACTGCTCAAACAATTTGCCTTAACCCAAGTCTTGTAATAGTAACTCTCTGAGTTACTTTCAAGTGCTGAAATTTGAATTTACATACTGAGTTTAAGGCAGTTTTATGATTTTAATGTATGACCTATAAGTTAACAAAGAGAGATGAACTTCATTGCACCAATGAAAAATGTTTTCATTAATTAACTGCAACATGCAAGCTGTCAGTCAGTCTTGATTGGATCTTTTATTTATGTACGGCTCTATCTATCTTTTATTATGTAATAACAGAACATTTGTAATCTCTAGTCACACATGAATTGTGTCAATTTTGTAGTCAAAGTCTCCAGTTGTACAATACCCATGTAATTATGTCTTTCTAAATGTAACAACATTGTCCATGTTGGTACACTTTTAATTTTTTTTTGTTCAAGTAAAACCATAAAATTGAATTTTATCACTCATACCCATTGAATTTTAACATATTGTAGGATACGTACACACAATGTAAAACATCTATTGTTTTGTAAGGCAAAATTATATAGAATTTTGTGGTGAGCAGGATATGAAATTAGCAGTTTAGATGTGTGTACACTGCACACAAATATACAATGACCACAGTATTTGGCTTGATAACAAGATAATTATTTCTCAGTTGATTGCAGTTTGTAGTTGATCCTTTGAAACAGAAAATTAATCATCACGTGCCTACTCTCCTTTTATCTGCTAAACTTAATGGCAGGGATATTACAGCAATCCTGAATACTGAATCGCTTTTGAACTGTTAACATTTTATTAAGTGAGTATGTTTTAGGATCAATATTGTGAGGTATGATATGTATTGTTGTGAAAACCTGACTTTCTCAAACACAAATTACACAACTTGTTTAGACCACAGTAAATGCAATTTTTGAGCATTATATTAATTTAATTTAAATATTATTGGATTGACACTCCAATTGAGAACAGAACACAGTGTAAAACAGAAAGAAGGTTCACTGGAATTATTCTACGATTTATACATCAGCATTTAATGAAATTGATTCTAACAATTTACTTTCAAGTAGGTACTTTTGGCAACATAAACAGAGTATGTGATGAGAAGACATCACATTTATTTTTCTCCCTGCCCAAAGGTAGCACCACATTCTCCTCTAGGAATCGGACAACGAGCTGGGTTCTGGATCCACTCCAGAGGGAATTTGAATTGAGACCCCATACTGTTACTGACAATCTGATCTCCATTAGTCAGCCAGCCAGCTAACTCCCCCCAAGGATTCCAAGTTGCTGTTGTAGTAATTGTAACGAGGTGAGCCAGGTGGACCTCATAGAATGAGTTCCCTGATTGGACCAGGTTAACAGCCCCAAACGGGGAGCCCTGGCTGACAGATAAACAGGAGTGTCAGTTGTCTTGTTCACTCTGAGAGCTTGCTTTGTGGAAGCCAGACTGGTGTTAAGTACTCTACACACGTAAATAAAGGGTAGAGGGATACCAGCCACTGGGGAATTATTTCCGCTGTAACAACCTGCACTTTCACAAACATGTTGTAGTCAGGAGGAACAAATAGTGGTGGTGGAGGCTTCAATTTTTCTTTCCATTATATGGAACTTAGTGCCTGTCATTGGCATATATTGGAAGGATTTGCAAATTGATAATTGATTTGTTTTGGCCATATCATGAAAGCTTCAGTTAAAGATTACTTTCTGATGACCTTTGCAGGAAAATATTGGCTTTGCTTGTTTTGAAATGAACATTCCCTGAATGGGTGAATATTAGAAAATTTCCTGCTTCTGTTTGTACCTTCTATCCTGGTTGAACTAATACCATCATTTAAAAAAATATGTTTTACTTTCTGAAGTGTTTTCCATTCTTGCATTTTGTGAGTACTTCTCTAAATTGTTCACATAAGTTTGCATCTGTTAACAGAAAAATGAAATTTGTTTCCTTTCATATTTCTCCAGAAGAATGTATTAAGGTAAGGTTATGACCAGTGATTAATGTTTGTAAAAGGACAAAATCAGAAGTGGGCTATCATCAGACAATGAGTTGCAGTAGTTTATCCTATCACATGGAGAAAGTGAGGTCTGCAGATGCTGGAGATCAAAGTTGAAACTTTATTGCTGGAACAGCACAGCAGGTCAGGCAGCATCCAGGGAACAGGAGATTCGACGTTTCGGGCACAGGCCCTTCTTCAGGAATGAGCAGAGAGTGTTCAGCAGGAGAAGATAAAAGGTAGGGAGGAGGGACTTGGAGGAGGGGCGTTGGAAATGTGATAGGTGGAAAGAGGTCAAGGTGAGGGTGATAGGTCGGAGTAGGATGGAGGCAGAGAGGTCAAGAAGAAGACTGCAGGCCAGGAAGGCGGTGCCGGGCGGGAGGGACTCGGCTGAGACAAGGTGGGGGGAGGGAGAAACTGGTGAAGTCCAAGTTCATCCCCTGTGGTTGGAGGGCTCCCAGTCGGAAGATAAGACGCTCCCCCTCCGACCGGCGGGTTGTTGTGGTTTGGCGGTGGATGAGTCCAATGACCTGCATATCCTCGGTGGAGTGGGAGGGGGAGTGGAAATGCTGTGCTACAGGGTGGTTGGGTTGGTACGTCAACACTTGCGCCCACACCTCCCCCCTCACTTCTCTCCAAGACCCCAAAGGAAACTTCCATATCCGCCACAGATTCACCTGCACCTCCACCCACATCATCTACTGCATCCGCTGCAGCCGATGTGGCCTCCTCTATATTGGGGAGACAGGCCGCCTACTTGCGGAGCAATTCAGAGAGCACCTCTGGGCC
>NC_057712.1:80884628-80905718 GCF_004010195.1 Chiloscyllium plagiosum | reverse complement strand
TGTTCCCTGGATGCTGCCTGACCTGCTGTGCTGTTCCAGCAATAAAGTTTCAACTTTGATCTCCAGCATCTGCAGATCTCACTTTCTCCTCGAAGATTTCAACCTACTGCGAATCCTCTTACAAGGATGCCTTCCTTGAAGAAGCTCTCTGCCTCTCTCTACAAAGATCTAACACTCTCTGCTCATTCCTGAAGAAGGGCCTGTGCCCGAAATGTCGAATCTCCTGTTCCCTGGATGCTGCCTGACCTGCTGTGCTGTTCCAGCAATAAAGTTTCAACTTTGATCTCCAGCATCTGCAGATCTCACTTTCTCCTCGAAGATTTCAACCTACTGCGAATCCTCTTACAAGGATGCCTTCCTTGAAGAAGCTCTCTGCCTCTCTCTACAAAGATTTCAGTGAGTCCCTCTCTCACTGCACACCCCAGGTCATCTCCTCTGCCAACTCCCCTCCTCCAAGTCCCTCCTCCCTACCTTTTATCTTCTCCTGCTGAACACTCTCTGCTCATTCCTGAAGAAGGGCCTGTGCCCGAAACGTCGAATCTCCTGTTCCCTGGATGCTGCCTGACCTGCTGTGCTGTTCCAGCAATAAAGTTTCAACCTTTATCCTATCACATGACTGGCAAGCTTGTGGCACATTTTATTTGCTGGCCCAGTGATAAAAGCAAACAAAGGTATTATTTATGCCGTGACTACTGATTGCATTTTTGTTGACTTATTTATGTGCATCATTAAATGTTGTCAACAAGCAATTTGTACCAATACCCTAAGGAGTTGTCTTGATGGAAGGAAAATAGACACAAAAATAGGGGCTGTGCTAATAAGGTAAAAACAAGGACTGCAGATGCTGGAAACCAGATTCTAGATTAGAGTGGTGCTGGAAAAGCACAGCAGTTCAGGCAGCATCCGAGGAGCAGGAAAATCGATGTTTCGGCAAAAGCCCTTCATCAGGAGTAGATGCTAGGTTCAACATTTGAACTGAGCAAACAATTTTGGTCTGAATTGCTGATTACCATCATTTGAATTTCCCTGAATGTGTTAAGCTAGCCGGTTAGTCAGTTTTTTGTTGAGTGGTTCATGCAGGCTCCTCACATCCATTTTCACTAAAGGTGTGTCATTTTTGGGCTGATATGCAGCGCATTGTTACAGGATGGCTCAGTAACTGAGGGAGAAAGTATACCGGTCCTCCAATGTGCTAGTGAAGAATCCCCGAAGAAGGGGAGATGCCCTGTATCCAGAGGGGCGAAGGACATCACCTTGACTTCCTCACCTTTTTGCTCCTTCTCATATAGCAACAGCCACAGCCTCTTATCCTCCTCCCATTCTTTAACAAAGCCAAGAGGGATTTCCAAGCAAGGTGGTCACAGCCACATACACAAATGTTCCTGGGGACTTCTATAAGGTTGAATTGTAC
This sequence comes from Chiloscyllium plagiosum, assembly GCF_004010195.1. Taxonomy (NCBI): domain Eukaryota; kingdom Metazoa; phylum Chordata; class Chondrichthyes; order Orectolobiformes; family Hemiscylliidae; genus Chiloscyllium; species Chiloscyllium plagiosum. The sequence continues at coordinate 80,904,307 of NC_057712.1, read as the reverse complement.
AGCACTGTTTGTCGGTAAAGTTCCCAGAATTTTCAGAATAAAGGTTGCTTGAGTGCGAGTGGAGTCATAATAAAAATCTCCTGATGTGCTTCAGAAGTCTTCTTCATGGCTGCAGTTACAAGTGAACATTATGGTGATAATCCTTTCAAGTAGTGTTTATCCCTTTAAGTCGCTCTTGAAATTAAAATCAGTGCCATGTTTTATTCCCAGTTGGTTGCTTTTAGAAGTTTGTTAGTTGAAGTATTTACTACTGAAATGCAGTAGAACCTCTTTAAATGGCAGTCAGCCCTTTAGAGAACCTCTGGCCATCTGTTCCTAGGGCAGGCTTCAATTCCTTCATCAATTCAGCAACATGTGTGAAACCTGGGCTAGAATAATATAGGTCTATAGAATAATATAGCTCTTTGACCCATCAAGTCTCCACCATCCAAAAACAACCACTTAACTATTCTAAATCATCTAAATCAGACTTTCAGCTCAAACCATATCTTAGTTAGTTTAGACCTGAATGCAATGCTGAAAGTCAATCCCAGAAGTGTGTGTGGGGGGTGGGGTGGGGGTTTCAAGCTTGGTTATAAATAGTTATTACATTATAGCAGTTTGAAGTTGCCATGCATTCACTTGACAGGGCCCCACATTGAGACTGGAAAGGACAGTAAGGTGGATTTATTAATCAAGTACTTTCACTGTAGAGGAAGAGGATGAAATAAATTGAAGAGAGGAACTGAATAGATTCAACATGTTAAATAAGTATTTTATTGAGAAAGTATTAGGGTTTAGGATAGACAAATCTTCAGAATCTGATGGTTTTCACCTGAGGATGTTCAAAATAAGTATATGAGGGAATTATTGAAGAGTTGACTATGACCTTTTAAAGCTCTCTTGATTTGAAAATTGTGCCATTTTAATGAGTGGAAATTTACTTATGTCACTTCATTATTTAAGAAGAGTTGGGGAAAGTAACCACATGTCTATCAACAGTCGTGATGAAACTACTGGCATATAACATTAGGGATAGAGCAGTTGGACAAATATGTGCTGATCAGAGAAAAACAGTAACACTTCAGTTAAGGTAAATTATGTCTGACTAATATCATTGAATTATTTGAGGAGTTCATTTTGATTGACAAGAAAGTGTTTATGAATGTTATCTGTATGGATGTTATCTATGTGGACTTCTTTCATAAGATTTGTTAAAATGAGGATGTCAACTTTACTGCCTTGGCTTGGAAATTAGTTATAAGGCGATTAAAAAAAAATATATAAGCTCTGACTAGTGAGATGCAACCAATTGTAATTGCCAAAGATCTAATTAGTGGCTCTACTTTAATTCATATTAATTACTAATTTGGTTGAAGATATGGAGAGTTGTGTATTTACGTTTTTGAATGACCAAAGGTTGGCCATAAATAGGTGGGTACAGCTGGGAACAGCAAGCTGCAACAGATTGTAGACTAATTGAACGATTGGATACAAAATGAAGCAAATGGAATGGAATGTGGGCAAGTTTGAGGGATCCAAGAAAAATAATAGTGCTTTGCAAATGGTGAGAATTGAAAGAAGGTTGTGATTCAGTTTGGAGTCCAACCCTATCATAAATATAACATTCAGTTGCGTTCTCTGCACCCCAGAAAAAGGGGTGTTGGCCTTGATGGGTTGCAATGCAAAATCACCAGACTTATACCTGAATTTATAGAGTTAAACAATCCAAAAATTGTTGTAACATGAGTCAAATTCCCTTGAGTTTGAAATGCTGGACAATCTGATTGAGATGTTTAAAGTGTCAAAAAGGGTGTGAGTGAGTTTTCAAGACTGAGAATTGTTTTGGATAAGGATGTCAAGGAATATGGAGTATAGGTGCCTAAGTTAATTTGAGGTGCCCTTCAGTCATTTTCTAATTAAATAGTGGAACAAACTTGAATAGCTGAAAGGTGAGAAGGGCAATCTTTGCTAAGTAAGATTACTAAGTGGGTTATAACAAATGTTTCATAACAGATATAACTGATAATGCACAATTGAAATAGACATAAAGAGAAAGTATTACAGGAAGTATGTAACTATGGAAGGAAAATCGAGTGGGCTCCATTACGAGTATGTGGCTCTGCCTAAGTTTCCTTTCTGCAATGTGCCCACTCAGTTAGTGTACCAAAATTAGTGTGGAATCTTTAATGAATGTTCAGCATTTTCTTTGTTTCTTTACTGAGAGGATTTGATGAGCAGGGTCTTACAAAGTTGATGGGGGTCTCACCCACTGCCTGGACAGCCAGGAAGATCCCTCAATCACCTTTTTTTTTGGAAGGCACATCATATGTTGTGGTACTCTGGCACTTAGCAAGCCAGCACAGCATTGTCCCATGAGATCAAAGACCATGTGGTAAGAAGGCTACCTCCTCAGAGGCTGGCAGTTCCTTTGTACTCAGCAGTGGCACCAGGGAGAAATTGGCTGCTGCCAATATGACACCCACTTAGGGCCTTGGAGTGAAGAGGGTCCTTGACATTGCTGAGTCATGGTAGAAAGAAGATAGTAGTGAAGGAACAGGACAGTGGGATGGGATGTAGCTCTCAGCATGCCTCTTCGTCCATTCCAAACCATTTCCAGCTTCTTTGATTAAACGTTAAGTTGTTTTAAGTGAGGAACCTCCCATCTTGCAAGCCCCCAGGCAAATATGCACCAGAGCTGCTGGGGGATTGGGGGAGGAGGTCTGCGTTAATGCCAGTGGTGGTAAAAGGAGGCCCTTAATTTGTTGCCCACTTAAAGGTCTCAGTTGACAGCTAGAAGAAAGGACCATCGAAGAGCCTTCCCACTGTGCACTTGAGATGCCCTGTTGAGATGATTGAGGTCCCTACATAACATCCTTTTGCCTAATTCAGTGCTCTGTGTCACCATACCTATCATGGGGGAGGGCATAAGATTTCACCCCATGAGTTCAGATGATGATGATAAACTCTTTGCTAAATTGAAACAACGAATGTTAGAGAGCTAAATGAGTCTTTTTGACAGCGAGAAGGTATTCATTATTGTTTGCTTCACATGCTTATAAATTATTGAATCCGTTAGGTCTGCCCCATTGGGTCATTTAGTCACTGTACTATACAGTAATGAGAAACTGTTTTCACTTAGGCAGAGTACACATACATCCATATTCTTAAAGCAAGGCTCCCACTATCAAAAGTTTAAAATATTCCTTAACTCTGGAACCCTTACCTCAAGTTTAACAGTATTATGTGATTCATTTGTTTTTTTATTTTTGTGCTGTAATGTTTGTGTGTTTTAGATGACTTGAAATGGATGTAACTTGTAAAAATTGTATTTTTTGAGATAGAGGCAAAATTATGGATTTGCCTAAATTTCATATCAATTATATTGTTTAACGTGATAGTTCGTCTGTGATAGGCGTACTTTATTTGATAATATGAGTGTGAATTTGGAAGAATTTTGTTCCTGTTACTGCAGACAGGCAATGTGTGGGATCTCGGGAATCGTAATTTATGATGTTCAGTTTGGCGTCTAATTAAATACTTCATTTAATTACAGTAAAGAAAGATGTGCAGGTGATACAGTGTAATGCATGTTGGGATTAGCTGGCATTCCAAGATTGTGCTGTAGAGTGATATTTTACAATTATGCCGTTGTGTAGAAGATCAAAGGAGCTTAATTGTGACTTGTTATAAATAAAGGATGATCAGAAGTGGTACTTAATGTCAGATTCTTGACCAGATGGGATACAAGAAACAAACATGCATGTCCAAATAAAACAGTGCTAGCTATATAGCTAAGAACCATGGGCCACATACATTACCGTGAGTACCCAACCTAAATTTTGCACTTACGTGGTTATTTAGACTTTGAGTGATAATGCGAAATTCAAGATAATGATTCAACTACCCATTACATATCTGCCCTGATTTTCACTTCTGGTATCTGCATTTCCCCTCATTCCTCTGTGGGGAAAGGAAGTGATTGCTGCTCAGTGAAGAAGGGGGAGTGTTCGCTGCTCAGTGATGGAGGAGGAGTGATTGTTATATTGTTGGGGACACTTATGATCACTACTATATTGTAGGGGCAGTACTCACTGTGTGGGGGAAGAGGAGGGATCATTACTCCATGGCAGAGGGGCAGTGATCACTGCTCAGTGTGGCTAGGGACATGTTTGCTATCAAGTAGGGATGGGCAGTGATTGCTGCTCATTGGGTAAGAGGATGCCATCACACAGCATGACTAGCACGTGTGGAAATCCCAAGATCAGAAAGGCACACCCAATATTGAACCTTGGGTTTTATTTACAAAAGAGTGAACTCCTGGTGCCTGCCTGTTGGGCAACACCAGGGAGCTCACTGGAGTAGTGTTTTAATTTTAGGAGCAGCAATGCAAATTCCAGCAGAGAGAGTGAGAGCAAAATTAGGAAAGGGATAGAGGGAAGGAACAAAGAAATAAATGAGAGGAGTTTGGGCAGTCACTGATAGTGGTCTTCAACCTTGAGACAAATAGAGTTCTGGGCAGATCACTCCCATTATGTCCACCTCTACTCACTCCCTCGTCAGGTCACAACTCTTTCATTGTCCCTTTAAGGACTGTAGAATGGTTCACATACATAGTACCTTTCATTCCATATGGCCTTCCCTGCAGATGTTGTATTCAGGATTGTCCACTTTTACATGGAAGAACCTCAAATGACCAATGAATCATTTGCTTGCTCATGGAAAGGTCCTAATGCCTGTTTCAGATACAGACTCTTGATGCCTGTTTTCTGCTTTCACCAATACACCAATACACTTCTGGCACCTAATATGTGTGCACACCTTGTTTATCATAGTGAATGCTTAAGTTCTTGTTTTGTATATGGGTTTATTATTATTGAATTTCTAGGCCAATATTTTCTCAGTGGGGATGACTCTGGCCACAACACTTCTTCTGAGGAAGTGGGTGTTGCACTTGCAACCAAATCTGCTCAGTGGGTGGAGAGGGCGTTGGTGGTGGAGGAAAGAGGGGGCAAGAATGCAAAGTTTGCTAAGTAGGTTTCGACTCGCCAGCAGCTGGTAGGTTTTGCTTGCTGTTTGAAGGCTGTTTGCCAGATTTCAGCTAAATATGTGGTCTGGGCTCCTATAAGATTTCAGTTAGTGCTGAGTGGAGAGTATTGGCGCACCTTGTACATTGATTTGAGTTACTGGTATGTTTGCTGGATTCTTCCTCTGCACTTCTGTCATGACTTCTTGTTTATTTTGGGTTGTTGTCATAAATCCCATCTTTGTGTTTTTCTCAGTGACTGTGGTATCCATTCTAAGTATTGGTGAGTGCCTGCTTCTCTTGTTAACTCTTGAATGATTTGAGAATCGCTGGCTTTCTACAATGATCCTTAAGTATACACTTGCTTTTTCCATGATTGTTCTTTTGGAATTGTCTGATACATTTAACTCTAGGCTTTTAACCGGTATGATCAGCTAGAGTTAAGATTTTTTTAATTTCCTGAATCATGTCTGTTTCCTCACTTTGTACAGATAGACTCTTTCTTAGTGCTTCGCAGTTATATTGATCTACCATTTCTTGCGAGCTCAGGAACTTGTTTCGTTACCTGAGGTAATGAATTGATTTTTTTTTAGGGTTGTTTTGATCCACTATCATGAAATTTGAGATGCTGCCTTATTGCAATCAATTAATTAGTCTTATATTCACAGTGCCACCTACAGGTGTGATACCTGTAGCAACCCAATTGAGTCATTTCGAGTAACTTTTACTTTTCATGATGGTATAGAATTGTTCATAATGTCTATTGTAGTGCAGAGTAGTGTCCCTACTTCTGGTCCAGAAAGCCTGGGTTCAATTCCCACTTTTTCCAGATATATTTCATAACCTGTCTGAACAGGTTGGTTTAAAAATATCTAAAAAGTTGTTAATAGCTGATCACTCCAACCATTTTATGCCCAGACGTCTTCCAGTTAGGATGTATAATGGGTTGCATAAGTAAAACTTGCCTGTTTTATGAAATTTCAAGTGACCCTATAATGTAATTGGTGCAATCTATATCTATTATTTTCCATTCTCAATTTTAACCCCTTACTCCTGCTTGAAGATGTTGACTGGTTGCTGAACTGCATTGCCAAGAGACATTGCTGTTTTCTGGTAGTCTAGTTCCTGAATGAGTCTAGAGTGTAATGCTGGAAAAGCACAACAGGTCAAGCAACGTCAGAGGAGCAGGAAAATCAACATTCCTGATGAAGGGTTTTTGCCTAAAATGTTGATTTTCCTGCTCATCGGATGCTGCCTGACCTGCTGTGCTTTTCTAGCACCACACTCTCAATTCCAATCTCCAGCATCTGCAGTCCTCACTTTTGCTTAGTTCCTAAATGATCTTATTCATATGTATGTATGACAGTGAGGGCCAGATATCCATGGTCCTGATCAGAACCAAAATATGTGGGACTGACTGTAATACAATGGCCTAAATATTTCGCAAGTGTTTAGCATTGTTTATGTACCTACTTTGAAGAGTTTGTTTGTTTGTTCAATGAGTTTTATGAGCTCTCAACTGGCATGCAACTGTTATAGGGCTTGTGAGTTTGACTCATAATGAGAATCATTAATGGGGGGGGGGAACATGGTGAAGTGGGTGAGACAATAAGGTAAGTGGAGTGTTAAAGTGATCAGAAAGTTTAACCAAACATAGACAGCCTTTTAACCTGCCAGAACCTGACCAAGAATCCTACCTCCATTCCAACATTCAGCCAGTTTCACAAGAAAGGGGGAAGGAACACACCCTGGAGCCATCAACTTCTATGAAAGATGCAGCTAAGTCTCTGTCAGTTCATTGAGGGCCTGCTCCAGGTAGAGTTCTATGAATTTTCATGGAGATAGCTGAGCTTGAGCAGCTGTTGGGTTTCAAATCGTTGTGTGAAGACATGAACCATGAATTGGAGACACACAAAGTTTAAAAGATAAGTAAAATTATTTTGCCACCTTTCCCAATTGATCATTAAACACCCAAGTATGACTATAATTGTGTTTATCAAGTAAGCAATGACTGTGCAGTGATTGTTTAATGGATAGTTTCACGTTCCACTGTGTTTGCCAGATTATTACTTTTGCCACATGGCAAGCTGTCAAGTAAAAGATACAATGTGGAGGTGCCAGCGTTGGACTGGAGTGGACAAAGTTAAAAATCACACAACACCAGGTTATAGTCCAACAGGTTTATTTGAAAGTACTGTACTAGCCTTCAGAGTGCTGCTCCTTCAGGTAACTAGTGGGGCAGGATCATAAGATATACTCTATTTTGTTCAAAAAGCATACAATCTGCAGACAGTCAATCCATGTGACATTTTATAAATTCCTACTTTGGAAATAGAACCAGTAACTCAAGACTGGAATACAAACAGACTCTAATTTCACACCTTTAATACATTGTCTGAGCTGAGATGTCACCTTTTTTTAATAAAACCTTAAGTTATCTCAGAAATGTGACTTGAAAGAAGTTCTGGGATTTACATATTAATGAATCTATACCTGCAACCCATTCTGAAAGATGAAAGACTTAACAGCAATCTCGGTGTGTTCCATATATCGTTTAAATTGCATGAGATTATGATTTTTTGCAGTAAATTCTGTGTCTTATGATTCTGCCCCACTAATTGCCAGATGAAGAAGCAGCACTCTGAAAGCTTGTACTTCCAAATAAATCTGTTGGACAATAACCTGGTGTTGTGTGATTTTTTAAGTAAAAGATAAACATTGCAAATGTGTAAAAGTCGATAGATGACCTACAAAAGTTCATCGAATGGATTAAAGGGTAGAGTACATTTCATAGCATCGATAGGGAGTTTAGTATGATAACTAAATGTTTAATCTTTTCTCATTGCTCTTATATGTTTACTTGTGACATTGAGATAGCAGTTTTGAAGTTTGTTTGTTTCTCAGGGAAATGTTGTGAACTGTTTGATGTAGTATAAAGGCCCAATTATTTTGCAAGTGCTTAACGTTGTTTATAAAGCTGTTTTGAAGACTTTGTTTGTTTGTTTGTTCAGAGAGTTTTATGGGCTATTCAGTGCAATTATTATAGAGCTTGAGAGTTCTGCTCACAATAATGCTCACAAGATAGGGTAACGAGGTGAGAGGATAGGGTAAATGGATGGGGAGAGGATAAAGGGCGATAGGGTAAAATAGGGATAAAGCGATCAGAAAGTTTAACCAAATACAGACAGCCTTTTAATCTGTCAGCTGTGGACTGCACCCACTTTGGCATTAGGCCTATCTCCAGGCCGATTAAAGTCTGGGTCCCTGGATGATCGCCCTGCTAACAGTCTGAGGATAAAATGGTTGTGTCTTTCAATTCCCATCCTCAACATGAAAATCAGGCCCTGCGTGTCAGTGAGATATTTGACCTGGAGTAAACAGTCAAACCCAGACATATCATTTCCAATGCCCTTCCAATAAAGCATCTAAATGAAGACTGGTTTTGTTGTCTGCTTTACTGCACAGGGATGCTGAAGCTCCAATGGTACCATGCATGTGAATCATGTACTATTCTGATTTGGAAATACATTGCTGTTCCTCCATTGTCTTCAGAGTGGAACGCCTGAAACTCCCTTTGTAATAGCATTCAGGGTCTACCTGCATCACGTGAATTACAGTGGTTCAAGGAAGTATATCATCACCACCTCCTAAGAGAACAACGTTAATGTGGCATGAGCCTCCCCTCCCCATCAAAATATCGAAGCCACAGGCAACACAGCATGCAAAAAACAGAAGAAAGTGAGGACTGCAGATGCTGGAGATCAGAGCTTAAAAATGTGTTGCTGGAAAAGCGCAGCCCGAAACATCGATTCTCCTTCTCCTTTGATGCTGCCTGACCTGCTGCGCTTTTCCAGTGGCTGGATTCAACAGAATCCTGCATCTGTTTTTTGCATAAAAATGTGTTGCTGGAAAAGCGCAGCCCGAAACATCGATTCTCCTTCTCCTTTGATGCTGCCTGACCTGCTGCGCTTTTCCAGCAACACATTTTTATGCAAAAAACAGATGCAGGATTCTGTTGAATCCAGCCACTGTTAATCTTGGTGGTAATTGAAGACACTGGACTCATCTACATCTCCAGTGAATAAAAGATTTGGCATCTTTCTTGAAAATAATGATAGTTCTTTGACTGCTGACTGAGTATTTTGCACAGTAATTCCTTTTATTAGTGTACGTGAACCAAGCTGGATTTTGTCGTCAACTGCAACTGTTCTGTCAGAGTACAAAAATGTGATGTAACTCTGGCCTTGACGGCTTTAAAGTGTTAATGAAGTGCATATTTTGAGTTATGTCAGCAACAGCTTTTATAGCAGACTGCAATGAGACATATTACATTAGAAACTGTACAATTATTGGCTCGTAGCACAGGTTTAAGGCTTTCATTTTAGGAATCAGATGATTTATGCAAAACATTCTCAGTATAATTGCAGGAGAGGGACTGCACATTAAAAGCTCTACAGAACAGGAGGCTAAAGTATTTTCTATCATGCTTATTGTAATCAATCACCTTAGAAACTTTGAACATTAGCCTTTCATAAAATATATAATTATCATGTAGAGCAATTCCAGGTTAAGCTGATTTGTGAGAAAAAGAACTTTTACAAAGAGATGTCTTCTGAAGAGTAGAGTGTTGGAGAATTGTGTTCATCAAATTGTAGTAATTATAATGTTATGGGTTAAAGTATTTTTTTTAAACAGAGATCTTCTTGGTCTCAGATTCTCCTTCAAAATGTCTAGATTGTATTTTTCATTTTGATGTTTATCCTTCAGTGAAAGTATTTATCCCACAACCAAGACTACTACATCAAACCACCTAGTCCTTAGCACATTGCTGTTTATGAGAGCCTGCTGTGAGAATTTGGGCTGACACATATTTTCTACATTGCAACACTGACTACACTTCGCATCATTGGCTGCAAGGTACTTTAGTTAATCCCAAAGTTGTGGAGGTACTCTATCTAACTGAAAGCTCCTTTTTAATTTGAAGCTATAGTATACCAAGCTTTTCTGCATGGGTTTTTGTTTTAATTGCATCATACTCTTGATCTCCCATTCACCCCAATTCTCACATTGAATCACAGGGCTGAATCTTAACAGAATCTTTTTATTGGCTACATCCAAGTTGTGTCGAGTTTTTTTGGAGGCACAAGGGCTAGTAGATTCGCTTGCCACATTTGACCAAATCTGCCTCATTAATTACGTACCCCTCTTCAATGGCTTCCTTAATGTCCAATTTTCACCCCGTCTCACCACCTAGAACAAATTACCACTTAGCTTTGGTTTATTAGACTGTTGTCTAAATTTACAAAAATAAACTTACGGCTTAGTCCCTGACCTGAATGTTTAAAAAGATGTTAAACAAAGTCACACACCAGCCTGATCTCTTCCTTGTGCTGTTGTCACTTTGTTTTTTTAAGCCTTGCTCCTTTACCTCTTGATCTATACATTTATTTGTAGATTCTTTCTCATTTTTAGAATATTTAACTGCTTAGCTAATATCAAAAAAAGGCAGACGTGTGTTGGTAAATTCACTGGATTAATAATCCAGAATCCTTCCAGATAGTGGAATTTGAATTCAGCAATAATCTTAAATACTCTTAAAAGCGTTTCTAATGATAACCAAATGTCAATTGTCATAAATAGCCAACTGCTTCGCCAATGTCATTTAATGAAGGAAATTTGCCATCCTTCCTGGTTTTGCCTGCATGTGACTCCAGACCAACAACAATGTGGCTGACTCTTACTGCTCTCTGAAATGTCCTAGCAAGCAATTCAGTTCAAGGGCAGTTGGGGATAGATAATAAATGCTGCCCCTTCAGCAATACCTTCATTTCCTGATGGGATTAAAAAAACCCCAAACTCTCACTAATAAAAACTGTAAACAATAAACGTAATTATCTCTAACTAATGTACCATTCAGTCCCAGTAGCATCTGCTGTGCATGTCATGCTGTTTAAATATGTTGCTTTGCTCTCTATAGCCTGTCTTGTTTGGATTTCTGCTGTATTCATGATTATTCCATTTGTTAAAGTCTGCTTCTTGTGTTTTCAAATTTACTGATAGGGATTGCTGCACTACTTTGCAAATTAGAGTTCACTTTTGTTTTTATGAAGGTAATTTGTACTTTATCTTTTCCAAAGTTACCACTTATATTGACTGTTGTTTCTTCCAGGAAGTTTGCAGAATCCCTTGCATCAGCATTGACTTTTGCAGAGAGATTGTTTTCACTATCACATTGGAGACCACATGGGGGCATTTTCACTAGTACCAAGGCGGGCACAGTAGGGCATTTTTTTTTGATAGTGGCACCAAGATCAGAATGGGACACTTTCACTTGCAAAATGAGACCATAGAATTAGTGGATGTTTATTCTCACTGTGGAGATCACAGAAGAAAGGTATAAGCATTATGGAGATTGAAAAGACTCACTTTGTCTCGGGTCATGAGTGTGAAACGATAGTTAGTTTGAAAGTCATGGAAGTTAGAGATGAGCTTGCAATTAGGTGAAGACATTGGCAAGTAAAACTGTGTGGAGAAAGTGAGGACTGCAGATGCTGGAGATCAAAGCTGAAAATGTGTTGCTGGAAAAGCGCAGCAGGTCAGGCAGCATCCAAGGAACAGGAGAATCGACGTTTCGAGCATAAGCCCTTCCTGTCAAGCATAAATGAATTGTGCGTTGCAATTTTCACAAATTGTGATCAGGTTGAAAATTTGTTCAGCATAAATAAAGGCTGATGCATATCATACTTTTGTGTCCATCCAGAAACTTGTTATATTGTTATCAATTTTACTGCACAATAATAGTGAATGCACTTGAAATGGATTGTCTATCAAGTACTCTGGAATGTTTCTGATAGATGTGATGGGTATTTATAAATATAAGTCAATTTTTGAGATTTCTCTTTAATGATCCTGTAGAATTTTCAAAACAACAGAGATCTGAATGTAATTGAACATTGTCATCTTTGGTTACCATGGAACTAGTTTCCTTCTCTGTAACAATGTGTGAAAACATATATTGATTAAATGCAACACTTACGGCAGTGCCATCAGAATTGTGCAAATGGTAATTATATCAATGTCAATTTAACTGGATTGAGATTTGCATGGGTGATATTAGCATGTAAAAGTGTTAACATGCTTTTGCGATGTTCAACAAGGCATACACTCAAAATAAATCAGCTTTCTTAAAGTCACAAAGAAAATGTGTATCAGTCCAATAAGGTAATTCATAAACTAGCATTGTATGGCACACCTTCATGCTGTATATGCTTGGTCCTGAATTAGCATACTATCAAAACATAATTTTACACTTCCGATGCAGAATGTCCACTAGTAAAATGAGAGGTGATCTTTGTTGCAATACATAAGATATGAGGGGAACTGAAAAGATGGATGTTGAGACGATGTTTCACCTTGTGGGCAAGAAATCTATTTAAATAACCAGGAAATAAACTACACTCCTACGCATGAATTTAATAAGCAGTCAAAACAATTAGAGGTGTATGTAAGCATTATGGACTTGTGCTGCCTTCCACAGACACTGTCAACAGCTGTCATCGGTTAAGGGATACATTCTTCATTTCACAACAAAAACCATGTAAGTAACACAAATGATTAGATTCCCTACAATATGGAAACAGGCCCTTCAGCCCAACAAGTCCACACCGACCCTCGGAAGAGTAACCCACCCAGACCCATTCCCCTACCCTTTATTTGCCCCTGACTAACGCACCTAACACTATGGGCAATTTAGCATGGCCAAATCACCTGACCTGCACATCTTTGGACTGTGGGAGGAAACCGGAGCAGCCGGACGAGATCCACATAGACGCGGGGAGAATGGAGTTTGCACAATCAGACAGTCGCCCAAGGCGGGAATTGAACCCGGGTCCCTGCATTTGTGAGGCAGTAGTGCTAACCGCTCTGCCCTCCCAAATGGGAAAGGACAATTTGCAACAATTTACTCTCCTAAAATTTGATGCTACCTCTGATCTAACATTGGACTTTATCTTGAATTATTCTAAATTTTAACTTCTGCCATCCTACATGAACATTCTATTCCAGTTATTAAACCATCTTTACAGGAAGTTTCTTTTTAACTAATTAGTCCCTGATTTGCTTTTCTGTAGCTTCGCATTTTGTTTTTGTCTTTTTGAGTTTTCCTGTAATATGTATTCACTGTTAGCAACATAAAAAGTACTTTTAATGCAGAAAATATCTAAGCCTCTTTTCAAATAGTTGAGAAAGAAAGAATATACGCTCAGGTCAAGCAAAAGAGAAATTAACAGGGGTGACTTGGTCAGAGTGGGATTAAGGAGGTTTTCAACCAGTACTGAGCTCATGGAAAATCAGGAGCACAGGGAACCAGAGACACAGAAAGGAAACATTCAACTAATGAACTGTTGGGATGGATGAGTTTATGTTGAGGTGCAGGAAATTCCTGACATTGGTGAAGGTTTTCGGTTTGAAATGAAACGAATTGTCACTCAGCAAAGAGCAGTAGATATCCAATTTGTTTACTCATTTCAGATGATGAGAAGACTAAATCTGAAAGGAACTTACCAAATTTGTGAATGTTGCAGAACTATGACATGGAAAATATTGTATTTTTCTTAATTTTAATTCTGCTGCTTGAGGCAAAAAGCATTGTTTGTCTAGGTAGGCAATAAATGAGTGTTCTGAATTATTATCCTCTTGTACAAATGTAATGGTGGTTTTAAAGTGTCTTGAGTTCTAACTTTCCATAACATGAAGAACTGAAAACTAAAAAGTTGCTTTTTTTTTGCCACATAAAAGCCTAACTTTCACTGTTGTCACGATCCTTTTTTTCATCACAGTGTACACAGTAATTCACCACCTGTTTTGGGGTATTGTGGTTTAATCAAAAGATTGAGTGACCTATTTTTGCATTATAATTAAAACCTGAGAAGATGATCATTTTCATAATCTCATTGTCCATAAGTAGAAATGATTGGTTACGGTGATTATGTTGTGCTGTCTGCCTTTTGAGTGCTGTCATTCACATTCTCCCCATCAACTACATAATCATAAATTTCACTTTCCAATCAATATTGCTGTTTGTTATAACTTGAGAAATATATCTCTTGAAAAATATGTGTGTTATCTTTGATTATAAAAATATGTCATCATAGCTGGCAATGGAGAATGATGCTCGTGACAGGAAAAAGTTTGACATGCTACACTAGGTCTTGCCATGAGTCACATTAAACCAGCTGAAGAGAAAAACAGCACAAAGGAAAACAAGGAAAGGTTAGCAGCTAGACTAGTGTGACATCCAATGTACTGTGTGAGAGAAAGCATTCCTTGAGAAAACCGAACTTTCCGATTGTTTGTGGACACTCAGCCCGATTATTTAGAAAGATGTCAACATTGACACTGATGATCAAACCATTGTCATTATTGTCACTTAATTTATACACTTTATTATTCCTAATCTTTCGTAGGATGTGGGTTTCACTGGAAAGGCCAGTATTTGCCAACGATCTCTAATTGTCCCTTGAAATGAATGGAAATTAGTTAAAACTTAAACACAAATTGCTGTGTGTCTGAAGTCACATATAGGCCAAATACATAAGGATACCACATTCCCTTTTGCAAAAGGTATTTGTGATCCAGGTAGATTTTTATGACAATCTATGATGGATACATGGCCACCGTCATTGGAACGAGCTTTCAATTCCAGATTTTATGAATAAAGTTTAAATTCTACCAGCTGCCATATTGGGGTTTTGAACCCTTGTACCCAGAGCACTAGCTCGATCTTTAGATTACTAGTCATGAAATGCCACCATTTCCCCACATCTAATCTGCATTTGTATAAATCTAACTTCTGTGAATATTTGTTGTCATGTTTTTTTCTATTGGAAAATTTAAAATCTCCTCTAACACAAATTTGCTATGGAGTAATTATTCCCTCTCTGTCAGTGGTGATTTATGGCATCTTAATTTTGCACTTGCCAGATCTTCCTCCAATGGCATGGGAAACTTCCGTGATTCAATCAGCTATGGCTCCAAATTACTATAAGTGTTACTTTTAACTGTAAAAAAAGAGGGAAAAAATTGAAGTAAAATAAAGACAAAAATGTGTAACTTGGGGATGGAAATGAATCTGATACGATTACTCACCAGCCTCTCAACTCTATTTTATCTATAGATTACAGTAAATCCATATTTTCCCTGCTACATGAGTCAGATTTTGCATTTATTTAAAACCTATTAGTGCTTTGTATTTTAAAATAATTAACAATTGGATTTGAGTTTGGAAAATACTCAGCTCCAGTCATTATGTTCATGACATCAATAAAGTGTATTGTTTTTTTCAGAATACCATTACAGTAATCTCATCTTGCATATCAGTGGATTCACAAAGTTATGTACAAAACAAATTTCTGATGGACTTTTTATTTAGAAATGAAGCTAGAATTGTGCTTTCTGCAATTTTCCTATTGCGGAACCAGGCTTATTCTGTTGGCCTGGAGGCCAGGACTATGTGAGTCACAATGTCAGGTTGATTAGTGGTTGATTGTCTTCTGCAAAGCATTTCTTCTGCTGAAATGGAACTTTGTTTACTATCCTTCTGACTCTGACAATTTGAAAAGTGTTACATCCCATAAAAGCTGGGCTCATTTGAATGCCAAATAGCATTGGAATTTTCATCTGTAGACCCCAGATGGGAGCTTAATACTCTAACGCTTGAACCATTGAGACAGAAGAAGAGTACCGTACTATGTATGTTCCCAACAGCTGTGCTTTTAAATTGTCCTTTCGATGTTGACATGAGTGAAATCCCAGACATGTACTAATTAATTAATTTGCTCATTACTTGCTCTGGTACTGTAATGTTTAGATGCCAGTAAGAACTAGTTAACGCAAATCACATTGGAGCATGCAAACTCAATTCTTTTCATCCTCTTTACATTCACCTTAAAAACAATTTAGAGCCCCTGTAGAACATTTTAAGAAATATGGTGATAGTGATGAGTCAAAGATGGCAAATTCTTCAGCCATCATATTTAAATGTCATTTTTCTGGATTTTAAATATCTTTCATTCTTTTAACATAAAAGGACTGTAATTTAGGTATTAGACTAGCATCTCAGGATATTGATCCGAAACAATCTGTGGAGGAAAGCAGATTTAACATTTTTGGTCCCGTGACCTTCTTCAGATCTGATTGTAGCTAGGAAAAGATTGGTATACATGCTGAAGATGGGATGGCAGGAGTGGGGAAGAATAAATAATAGGTGAAGATGAAGCCAGACAGACAAAGGAGAGGGTAAAAGTCAGCCTGGGAGAATCAATAGCTGTTAATGGGGACTATTTGTGTCAGACAATGGATTCTAGATTAGAGTGGTGCTGGAAAAGCACAGTAGTTCAGGCAGCATCCGAGGAGCAGGAAAATCGACGTTTGGGCAAAAGCCCTTCATCAGGAATAGGGCTTTTGCCCAAGATGTCAATTTTCCTGCTTCTCAGATGCTGCCTGATCTGCTGTGCTTTTCCAGCACCACTCCAATATAGAATCTGGTTTCCAGCATCTGCAGTCCTTGTTTTTACCCTCAGACAATGGATTGGCAGCCCATATGATAATAGGCCTGGTGTGTGGGGTTGGGGTAAGGACATGGAAGAAGGTGGTCAGGCTCCAAAAGTATTGAACGTATACTGATTTTGCAAGGTACCTAAGTGCAAAAT
Organism: Chiloscyllium plagiosum; assembly: GCF_004010195.1. Classification (NCBI taxonomy): domain Eukaryota; kingdom Metazoa; phylum Chordata; class Chondrichthyes; order Orectolobiformes; family Hemiscylliidae; genus Chiloscyllium; species Chiloscyllium plagiosum. Next base: position 80,887,594 of record NC_057712.1, on the reverse strand, counting down.
GAGATGTTGTTCTTTCAGTTTACCCTGAGCTTCGATGCATCTAGCCCAAGACAGAGATATTGGCCAGCAAACACAGTGGTGCATTGAATGGCAGACAACAGAAAGTTCAGGGTCATTTTTGTAGACAGAATGTGGGCATCCAACAAAATAGTCACCGAACATTGATGTTTGGGTTTACATGTAGGTGGGCTATAGTATAAGAGTTTTCACTTGATGCTTTATTTTGTCCCATCAGTTTAAGATAAAATAAGTTCAAGAATGTATTTGTAATATAAACTAACAAAGCATGTTATTTTGTAATTAATCATGTGTTGTCTTATGTTTCATTAAAATGTCTACTGGAGCTTTGTAATATTCGTATTATAAACATTTGCCCAAAAAAGCTGAATTCTTTAGCATTATGATATGTATAACATGTAAATGGTCTTTTCTTCTGTGTTTCTGATCTGCACTTCTTAATTTAAAAATAGTAAACACTTTTGCTAGCTAAGGAGGTGGGCACCAATTCCTTTCCAGCAATTCAGTCAAGTCTTTACAAAATGGGGAGGCTGGGAGGATTGGCCCAAGCTGATGTTCACCGCCCTTTTAAGTTATAAGATATCGGAGCAAAATTAGGCCTTTTGGTCCATCAAGTCTGCTCCCATTTGATCATGGCTGATTGTTTCTCAACACTATCTCCTGTATTTTCCCCATAACCCTTGATCTCATTACTAATTAAGAACCTATCTACCTCTATCTTAAATGCATTCAATTCCTTAGATAGGGAACCCAAAATTGCTCAACATTCCAAATGTGATCTGAGCAGAATCTTTTACAGCCTTAACAGTACATTCCTGCTCTTGTATTCTAGCCCCCTTGAAATGAATGCTAACATTACGTTTGCCTTCCTAACTGCCAACAGAACCTGCATGTTTACCTTAGAAGAATCCTAAACTAGAACTTCTAAGTCCCTTTGTGCTTCAGATTTCCAAAGCCTTTCTTCATATAGAAAACAGTCTATGCCTCTATTCTTGCTACCGAAGTCCAACCCTCACACTTTCGCATATTGTGTTCCATCTGCCACTTCTTTGCCCACTCTCCTATCCAGTTCAAATCCTTCTCCAGCATCACCACTTCAGTAACACTATCTGTCCCTCCATCTATCTTTGTATGATCTGCAGACTTAACAACAATGCCCTCAATTCCTTCATCCAGGTTGTTAATGTATAATGTGAATAGTTGTAGTTTTAACAGTCTCCCTGTGGAACTCCACTACTCAGCAGTTGCCATCCTGAAAAGACCCCTTTTTTCCCACTGTCTGCATTCTGTCAGTCAACCAGTCCTCTGTCCTTGCCTTTAACACAATGGACTCTTGCTTAGCAGCCTCCAGTGCAGCACCTTCCCTTCTAGAAATCCAAATGGATCACGTCCATTGACTCTCTTTGACTAACTTGCCCATTACCTCCTCAAAGGATTGTAACAGATTTGAAGAAGCCATGCTGACTCTGCCTTATTTTACCATGTGTTTTGAAGTTCGACACAACCTCATCCTTAATAATGGACTCTAAAATCTTACCAACAACTAAGGTCAGGCTAATCGACCTACAGCTTCCTATTTTCTGCCTCCCTCCATTCTTAAATAGAGGTGTTATATTAGTCATTTTCCATCGTCTGGGACCCTCCCTGACAAAGTGATTCCTGAAAGATCACTGCCAGTGCTTGTACAATATCCTCCGTTATCTCCTTCAGAACTTTGATGTGTTGTCCATCTGGTTTGGCTGATTTATCCAGATCTTTAAGCTTCCCAGCACCTTTTAGTGATGGCCACTACACTCACCTCTGGCCCCTGACTCTCTTGAAATTCTGGTATGTGCTGGTATGTTCTACTGTGAAAACTGATGCAAAGTACCTATTAAGTTCCTCTGCCATTTCTTTGTTCCACATTACTAATTCTCTGGCCTCATTTTCCAGCAGTCCAAACCCACTGTTGCCTCTCTTTAATCTTTTACATACAGTACCTCATAATCTTTTAAAAGTGCATGAATTTCAAGAGACTTGAAATGTCTTAACAAGTGCTGGCCAAGTGCTGGAAAGTGGGATGAGTGTAGGCACAGACCCAAACTGCAAAAGGGCCTCTTCAGTGCAGAAAAGTGGCAAGTGACATTTGTGCCACACAAATGAAAGGCAATGACCATCTCCAATAAGAGACAATCTTACTACTACCTCTTGACATTCAATGACATTACGATTACTGAATCCTCCACTATCAACATCCCTGTGGTTGCATTGAACAGATACTCAACTGGACTCTCCATATAAATACTGTAGCTACAATAATCAGTTAGAGGCTAGAAATACTCACTTCCTGACTCCCCAAAATCTGCCAGATTGGCAAGGCATAAGTTAAGGGTATGATGGAATACATCCCTGTTGTCTGAATGTGTGCAGCTCTAACATTTAAGAAGCTAGACACTATCCAGGAAAAAATATAGCCCACTTCATTGGCCCCACATCCACGTCCTCCACCACCGACACTCAATGTCAGTGGTGTGTACACCCTGTAAGATGCAGATCTTCACCAAGACTCCTTAGACAGTACATTCAAAATCCATGAATGTTTCCATCTCAAAGAACAAGATGTAGCATTTACATGGACCTATTACTCTGAAATACAATGAAACAAAGAACTATTGATGCTGGAAATCTGAAATACAAAATTTCTGAAGAAACTCAGCAGATCTGTAGAGAGAAATTAGTTCAAAGTTTGTGAGAAGATTTGTAGCTCGGGTGCTCGTTGCTGTGGTTCTGTTCGCCGAGCTGGAAGTTTTTGTTGCAAACGTTTCGTCCCCTGTCTAGGTGACATCCTCAGTGCTTGGGAGCCTCCTGTGAAGCGCTTCTGTGGTGTTTCCTCCGGCATTTATAGTGGCCTGTCCCTGCCACTTCCGGTTGTCAGTTTCAGCTGTCCGCTGTAGTGGCCGATATATTGG
>NC_057712.1:80836187-80884196 GCF_004010195.1 Chiloscyllium plagiosum | reverse complement strand
CTTAGGCATCTGTTGATGAAATTGCGAGGATATCCGTTTTTGGTGAATACCTTGTATAGGTGTTCCTCTTCCTCCTTTTGCAGTTCTGGTGTGCTGCAGTTTGTCACACTACCATACAGAGAAATTAGTGTTCATGTTTTGGTCAGTGACCCTTCTTTGAAACAAACACCGGTAAGTTCCCCTTCAAGCTAATAACCATCCTGACTTGAAAATTTATCGTTGCTCCTTCAGTATTACTTGATCTAAATCCTGGAATTCCCTCCCTAACAGCATTGTGAGTTTTCCTACAGCAGATGGACTGCAGTGGTTCAAGAAGGCAGCTCACACTATTTTCTCAAGAATATTAGGAAGGGCAATAAATGTTAGCCCAGCCAGTGATGCTCACATCCTACAAGTAAACTTTAAAAATAGCCATTTGGTTTTAAAATGTTAATTGAGAAATAAATATTGACAGATATACCAAGGATAAAACACCCTGCTATTTGTTGTAATCTTTTAGCTCACCTTAGAGGGAAGATGGGATTTCATATTATGTCTCATCCGAAATATAGCAACCCTGATAATGCAGCATTCCCTCAGTACTGTGTCAGATGGAAACTTATTTTTTGTGTTCATAACTTGTCTGGGACTTTAATTTACAAACATTTGCCTCAGAGATGTGTCAGTATTGTCTCATTGTCAGTATATCGTTAAGAGATGTGGCCATGATATATTACCATATCATAGCATGTGATATTCTCATACTCCATCTTACCTTGGATCTCTGGAAGCGTGACATACAATGGAAAGTATGTTGCTCTTTACTTCTTTGTTGTAATCTAATGTTTGAATATAAAAGCTGTAATAAACATCTCTTGGATTTTTTCATAACGTAATAGCTGCACTCAGTTTATTTTGTATTATATTTCTTATACTCAATAACATAAGCATTGCTGCGTTAGATGAAATATGCTGTTGAAGGTAAAGACACACTTAGAGGCAAGAGTGCTACCAGTGAACCCATAGCTGACACAGAATGTATGGGTGAACTGTGAATACAAATCCATTTGTTAACATTTGACTTTCATACTGCTCCAAAAAGTATTTGTTGCAAATCAACCAGAAGACTAAAACCAAGATTTAAAAACATTTAGAAAATCTTAAACTTTCCAAACCTTCCATCAGTTGCCTGCTTTTAGCCATTTGCTGTGAATTGCATGTACTGAGACCTCGTCATTTGAACAGAATTGAAAGTTTGATCACAAATTAAATATGATTGTTTTATTGTGTTAAGAAAGTAGAAAACAAAAAAGAATTCAACTTCCAGTTGGCGTTGAAAGCTAATCCATTAACTATGTTCCCATATATTAACATAAGGTCAGGCTGCCTGTGTTTACAATGAAATAGACTGTAGCAGCTGTATCTGAAATTGATGCAGAATGTGTTGTCTTTATTTAATAAGGTGAACATAAAAAAGATTGATTTAATCTATAACCTTCCCTGGAAATGACATGGAAGTACTATATTTCCGAGTGTGGTTAGTAATGGAATGGAATACAAATGACTGGTTTGTACGCATTGTTTTCAGTGCCATTCAGAAAAAAGATGTGGTTTAAAATCAGCTTAAAATCATACTTCTCTGATGTTTGGGTCATTATGTCATGGGTTTGCAGACTTGTTATTTATTGCATCTGCCCACTATGAATGCCAGAAATGCAAATTGATTCTAATCAGTACTCATCTGTAGTAAGTAGATATATTTCAGATGTTTAAATGGAATGTCACTAATTTCAGATCCTGGACCACTGATAGGGTTTGCATGTTTAGTTCATGATGAACTGACTGGAGGCACTATGATCACGAAATTAAACAAGGATATGTCACTTTAAGCCCTGGAATCTAACTGGAGACTGGGAAACAGGGCCCTACTAAACAATGAACCCCTTTTCTCCAGATTAATAGAGCTATTTCAAGGAGTTTTATTTAAGTAAGCAATTGGCAGTTACAGGATACTAGAAATAAAGTTAGAAAGTGATATCCTCATCAACATCTGGTATGAAGAAAAGGTAGTAGCAATTTTAGTGCATACCCGTTATCGAATATCCTTTCGAAGGATCTCTGCACCGAAACTCAAACTGTTGGGCAGCATCTAATGCTGTTTACTGAAGCAGGGAACTGGGCCATTTATTTGGGCTAGCGTGTTAATTAATACCTATTTAAGGGCTTCATCTACTAGTGACAGGCAGGGGACACCCACACAGTGAATCTGAAAAGGAAAATGCTTATAGGTTTACTTGTAGGCTTATGGGGATGGTGGGGAGCCCTCATTATCAGGCAGTCATGCCTGATCAAAGGAAGGGCTGTTAAAAACCGCTGGTTGCCCTTTTTGAGAAAATACCCCTCTTCCTGAACTCTCATTTACTCTCACTTCCTAGATCCTTTGCTGATTCTGGACCTTGCTGGCAGGGTTGCTTGCTGAACGCGTTGCTGGCAGCCACCTCTGCTTCCATTTAGTACAGCCTTCAATGGATACCTGCTGGCCTCTGATATGGCCAGCTGCTTTGGAGAAGGAATTTTCCAGCCCTAGGGGAGTCCTTGATGCCATTGAAGGCCCACCACTGGCCGCTACTTGTGTGTTTGGCACTTAATACTGTGGGCCTGCTCCAAAGGAGGCTATACAAAACTCTTGGTGGCTCTCCAACCAGCACTTTCAACCCATGTCATCTAGATTAAATTCTGCCCATTATCTTTCCTTATATACCAATCTCTTTTTGATCCTTTATGCATTTCCAGCATACTTTTTTGTTTAAATTTCACAAGAAATGCTTGCACATTAATTGAGCTTCCATCCTGGTATCTGAAAACAGCTATGGTATAACACCGTATAATTGCAGTACTTGCACACTGCTTTTTTTATGACCTACAGATGGCAGATACAGCAATGTAAAACGTAACACTTCAATTTACTTTTATAGTACGACATCTTCTGACAAATAATATTCACTGACAACTGATGACATGTTGGAACCTCATCCAACCTAAATAAGATCTAGAAAGTAGTCAATGTTCTTGAGCCTAAGTTCACTTTCTTCATGTAGGAACTCTGATGAAGAGACATCTAGATACAAAACATTAGCTTGCTCTCTCTCCATGGATGCTACGTGACCTCACTTTCTTCATGTCATGGACCATCCTTTGGGATTCAGGATCTCTGTACAAAGACATCCACCACTCAGAACCATTTCTAAGGCTTAGAGCTTAGCACTGATATTTGTTGGGGAGAGTTTGGATTGTGTTGGCGAGAAGTTATATTCGGGATCCTCAAGTGCCATGAACTTTGAACAGCCTGTGTTTATGTTCTCATGAACAGGTTCCCCACTCAGACATCAACTGCATGTTGGATGGAGGGGGAGTGGGGGAGTTCCAGAAAGAGTCATGACCCAGGATCATTCACAGAATCATGAAAGGTTACAGCGCAGGAGAAGAAAATTGGCCATTCAAGTTCAGACAAGATTAGAGTTCTTTCGACTGTGAGGGGATAATCACGGGAGCCTGGGGAGGTGGAGGGGAGCTAAGGAGAGATCTGGAAAGAGATGGGTGTCAAGTGAAAGACAACTAGAATTGTTGTTGGGTGAGACATGGAATTTGATGTTGTTGAAAAAGTGAATGTGAAAACGTGATAAAGTCTAAACATAGAGTGGGGCTTGGAACATAGAATTCTACAGTCAGAGGAGGACATGTGTGCTTTTGTGGGTACTGTGACCAGATTTCAGGGCAAACTTTCTGAGGGGCAATCTTTTGTGAACTATGAAATTGAGATAGAATGACATGAATTGTCCAGAATTTGTGATTTCTTCCAACCCATCATTGTATAGCATACATAGATACAGAAACATGGTCATTAAGGTGGCTGTACATATTCAACTGAAACCTGTTTAAACTAATATTATTTTCTTGTTGGAATATTGGAACTGGAATAGGTCATTCAGGTTCTTGAGTCAAAGAATGTGGTGCTGGAAAAGCACAGCTGGTCAGGCAGCATCCGAGGAGCAGGAGAATCAATCTTTCAAGCATAAGCCCTTCTTCAGGAATCAGGTTTTTGACTCTATTCTGTTATTCAGTGAGGCCATAGCTGATGGGTGCCTTAATTCCTTTTTACCCAATTTGCTCTGTACCTCTTAATACACTTAAGTAAAGGAAATCTGCTTCAGAGTAAATGTTTCAGTTGTTTGAATACCAATAGATGTCTGTGGGACAGAGTTGCAAATTTCCATTGCATTTTGAATGTTGAAAGGCTTGATGTTGTTTTGGAATAGATCTGCTTGTTGCTGTAGCAGACTCCTCAGGCACTTTGCCAGATCAGTCAATTTCCTAAGATTGCAATATTATACATAAGATCCAAGAAATAGGAACAGGGGCATGCCATTGTACCATTTAGCCTGCCATGTCATTCACTTAAGATCCTGGCTAATTCTGTTTTGACATTTGTTGCAACAGGCAGCAAAAAATATTAATATCTTTCCAAGAGTCTCATTGTAATTCTACAGTTCAATACAAAACTTGTTTCCACCTTTCCTTTCTGAAACCTCTTCCTGTTTGGAAGTCAAACCACCACTGGGGAAGAACCCAAGTCTTTTTCTAAAATAAACCAAACAACCAATAGAGAAAGACAAAAAAGAACTGCCCACCAGGGGCATTGTAACATTTACCAAAGACCAAAAATCAAAAGGGGATAACTAAGGGAAGCAAAGTCAAAATAAGATTGGATGGGGAGATGAGGCACCCCAGTCATTTTGGTGTCTATCTATCAGGGAAAGCTTGAGGGTTACCAGTGGACATTGCATGGTCCCTCTCTAAGGATATCCAGGCATGCACATAACCATAAAGAATACAGCTCTTTTTATTAAAACCATCACCAAATCACTATATCAATAATTAAATTAATAAGTACAAGCACTGCACACCAGGGACAATAATGCCAAAAGGGAAAGTGGAATAGTGATAATGCCCAGAGACCCAGGTTAATGTTATAGTGACATGGATTCACATTCCACCACAGCAGGGAGTTGAATTTAAATTCAATAAATAAATCTGGAATGTAAAGCTAGCCTCGGTATTAGTGACCATGACAGCCAAGGATGATTATTGTAAGAATGTTAGTTTACTAATGTCTTCTGTAAAGGAAGCCTGCCATTTTTGTCCAGCTTTACCTATTTATGACTCCAGACCCACGATAATGTAGTTAGCACCTAACTACTCCCTGAAATGGCCTAGCAAGATATTAGGTCCAACCGCAATTAGGAATGCTGGACTTGTCACTGATTCCTATGTCCCATGAAAGAATAAAAGCTTTACACACCCTCAAAAAGTTAACAATAATTAACAGCTAATAATTTTATCAAAAACAATAATTTTTTAAAAGAATCATATTCACTTGCTAAATTCTACTTCAATTTTATAATTGTTCCGCTGAAATACTTCCCTAATAATGAATTCTTCCATTTTCCCAATGACAAATGTTAAACAGTAGTTTCTTACTTTATTTCTTCCTCCTTTTTTGAATAGTGGTTACGGTTCAGGTTTCTAAGTCACTGGGACCGTATCAGATTTAGGAACTTTTGAAAGATTACATCCATTGATATCCACTACCTCTGCATCCACGTCCAGTACCACCCCAGATGCAAGCCAACAAGTCCAAGCAATTTGACAACTTTATGGTGCCATTCTTTTTCCTATTCCTTGTTCTCCAGTGATTGTGATTGTTTAAAGTTCCTCCCTACTGCCTTTTACTTTCTATTCTTTTTGAGACAATTTGTTGTTTCAATTGCAAGGATAGCCACCTCTTCCTTCTACATGTGTCAAAACTTTTACTATCATTTTTTTATATTCCTTGTTACTTTGCTCTCCATGTCCCAATTTCTTTTTGTCAATTTTTGCCTCCTTTTAAAATTACCTAATTTTCTACATTCCCACTAATTTTTGCAGCACTGTACACCTTTGTTTAAATTTGATGACAGTGTTTAACTTAACCTCTTTGGTTAACCATTGATATTGTATTCTTCATGTAGCATCCTTCTTTCTCAATGGAACATATCTTTATTGAGAATTATGAAACATCTTCTTGTTAATTTTGTTTAGCTAGTATGGTGGGATTTGAGCTTCCTTCTCTTGAGTCAATTGTTAGGAATACTAGTCAGTAATATTACCATAGCCTATTTTCTGTACATTTCTGTAATACCACCAATCGGTGTTTTTCAATTCCATTTCAGTTTATGCCTTGATAATTGGCCTAGTCAAAGCTCCTCAATGAGCAATAACTTTTTCGAGAATGCTAAGTTTCTGGAGCTGTGCATTTAATTTGCAACTTTCAAATGATAACCACCATATTCTGATCAACTACAAGCATTCATTCCCTTAAACATACATTGGATATTCACAGCATTGTGTGTTTGGATTTTTGATCTCTTAGAAGCTTCCATACTTTTTTTTACTTCATTAGTCCAATGTCCTACTGTGTTTGTTGGTCAGTGATTTATTGAGATTGCAAAATTTACTCACTACTCTCAAATCCATATGACCACTTCACAAAGTCACTGGGGTTGCCAAGTCATGGCTACTATGGAACAAGGAGAAAGTGAGGACTGCAGATGCTGGAGATCAGAGCTGAAAATGTGTTGCTGGAAAAGCGGAGCAGGTCAGACAGCATCCAAGGAGCAGGATAATTGACGCTTCGGGCATGAGCCCTTCTTCAGGAATCAAAAGCTTTCCAAAAACTTTCATGTACTTACCACCACACTCTGGGTTCCTCAACTGTTCCAGAATCTTCCATCGGCCTCCGAAATCACTCTGGCGCCATTAACCATGCGGCCGCTGCAGTGCCCGCGGCAGCAACTGCCGCCATGAACCATGACGTCACTTCCATCTCCACCAACCTTGCAGCCTCCGCGATTGCTGCCCAGATAACCGCCTTCACGATCGCCAAGAACACCATCACCGACAGATTCGCAGCCTCCGCGGGGTCCACGACTATCGGGAAAAACACCGTTTCTGCCATCGCCACAGCCACTTCCGCCCCCTGGGTTGCCGTCGCCGCAGCCACTTCCGCCCCCAGTGACATCACTCACCTGCACAACGACCACGCCGCATGCGTCTCCGCCCCCACACTGATCTCCGTCACCATGCCTAACCCCACCCCCACGCCGATCTCCATCACCACGCATAACCCTGCCCCCATGCTGGTCTCCGTCCCCATGCTGAACCCCACCCCCGCCCCGATCTCTATCCACGCCCTGATTCCCGCCCCCACGCCTAACCCCGCCCCCACTCCCAGCTCCAGTCCCACACCAGGTCCCAGGTCCTAGCTCCCATCCCTGCCGTGTTTTCACCATCCCTCCAGACCTCCCCCTCTCTGAGGATGAAAGATCAGTCCTCGGCAGAAGCCTCACCTTCATTCCCCTACGCTCTCGGATTAACGAGTTCAACACGTGGCGAGACATCGAAAAATTCTTCCGCCGTCTTTGCCTCCGTGCCTACTTCTTCAACCAGGATTCTCGTCCACCCTCTGACGACCCCTTCTCCCGCCTCCAACACACCCCATCCACCTGACACCCTGTGCTGGCCTCTTACCTGCCCTCGATCTCTTCATAGCCAACGTTTCCTGAAGAAGGACTCATGCCCGAAACGTCGATTCTCCTGCTCCTTGGATGCTGCCTGACCTGCTACTATGGAACAAGCCAGTTGTCAAAAATTAAAAGTGAACATAGCACTGGGATACTTTGAGTTCAATTGTTTGAAGATACCCATAGATGCCTTGTGATATGTGCTAGACATTATCTCATTATATTACTATAACACTACATGTGCTTATAATTTTGTATTCAATAAAGAACTTGTGGATGTTTCAGAGGATATCAGGAAGGGTCACTGGACCTGAAATGTTAACTTTGATTTCTCTTCATTGATGCTGCCAGACCTGCTGAACTTTTCCAGAAACTTCTGTTTTTGCTTCTGATTTATAGCATCCGAAGTTCTTGTGTTTGTTTTTAGTAGAGGATGTCACAAGCCCAAATATGGCTTTGCTAATCCCAAGTTGTTGACAGATCTGCTCCTTGTTCCTCATGTAGTCATCACACCAGAATAATGAGCCACAGCACCAACCTAGTATCAATTCCTGATAAACATTCAAAAACCTAAATCAACTTTTCATATTGGTGGGCAGGATTAAGGCATGAATGTCATTAATGGCAGGCCAGATGCACAGAAAGTTGTAGCACCTTTTGATAATAACAGATATAGTTCTGCAAAAACATTGGGGATAGTGTATTTTAGCCATCAAACTCATGTTGATAAAGGAAAATAGGCCAGAGCACTGATGATAAAGATATTTTTAGATCAATATGTAACCACAGTACGTTTATGTTCCATGACAATTTCAGCAAAGATGTTAATTATGTTGAGTTTTTCCGTGGCTTTCTGTTCTTGGCTCCCAGCTGTCATGGTTGTTTGAAAGATTCACTTGTAAACCTGAGCTTCAATGTGTGATTCTTTTTTTTTTGCAAATATCTGTAAAATGTGGTCAACTATTAATTGGTTACCCTTATTGCATTCTGTATAGAATTGAAAGGACATTGTGTGTATTATTCAGTATGTACTAATGAGAACTAAAAACCTAACCAAGAAACCTCCCTAAGAGCCATGTTTTTATGAAGAGTGAAAGCATGAAAGTGGGCTTAGAAGTGCAGTGCCCTGGAGCAAAGCCCCAGTTGAGGTGGAGCCACAGAGAAGAAAGGCATAGTGTATTCTGCTTTAACATGTTACTAAGGTCTATCAGATTATTTTCTCTATAGCTGATTGATCAAATGCCAAACTATTAAATTTGAGGAAAGAGAGAAGCCATGTGTCAAATGCTAAAATATTAGAGTGAAACTGTTCTGGAAACAAACCAAATTGATGTGCAACCACCAGTAAGATAATTACAGGATTATAATTCGGAAACAATAGGAGGAATTCTGTTTGTTTTGAAGATCCCACAGAATGTTTTTAGGATAATAATAATCGCTTGATGACAGAAGTTTTTAAAGTCTTAAACTAATTCGCAGGATGTTTTAGTACATTTTAAACAGTGAAATGTATAGTACTCTAAATAAGTAAATGCTTCTCTAATATGCTTTCTGGATTGAAATTTAATATCTGTGTTTCAAATCTTTCAAATCTGTGTGCCTATTATATAAATAAACACAGCCTCTAAAAAAAAATTTCACAAGCTGGTATTCTTCATATTATAATTCTTCATGACACCTCTATTGATATGATTTAGTGGTTACCATCCACTTTATTGCAACAGGACAAAATAATGCAAAATTTCCTGAGGCCAGACAGTGAATAGAGTCTGATATTTTTTTCTTAAGTTACTTCATTAATAATATTTAACAATTAAATAATTAATTAATATTATTTTTATTTATTGCCCACTGATTTGGCCAACAACTCTCTAAGGCAGAGATCCCTCCTTAGAATAAGACAGAAGTCTCACCTTGAAACAATTAGCACTTCTACCAGCATTAGATTGCTGCATTGCAGCCTTCAAGATTGTCAGTCATCTCCCCCTCCTTCGTTGACGTTTTAATAGGGTGTGGGGACTATCGTGCCTGCAAACTTCAGTCTAGTTAACATAATTCATTACATTTTGAGGTCAACCATGGCTCATTTGGTAACATTTTTCCTCTGTGTTAGAAGGTTTTAGATACAAATCCCACTCCATGAGACACAAAAGTCAAGGCTGTCACTTGAGTGCAGTACCTCTCTACCATCTTTCAAATGAGAAATTAAAATGAGGTGTCTCAAGTGCAAGTTAAACACCCCACAGTGCTATTTCAAACAAGAACATGGAAGTTCTTGAGTAACGTTTATCCCCTAATCAAGATCACACATACAAAAAATTTATCTGATCATTATCGCATCATTGTGTGCATTACCTTTGCACAAATTGTCTGCTACATTTCCTACATTGTAATAGTGACCACACATCAGAATTAACTTCATTGTTGAAAAACATGTCTGGAAGTACTATGGTTCTGAAATAGGCAATGCAAATGCTGCACATTTTAAAAAAAAAGTGGGATTCTTAATCATCTATTGGATATATTTAGAATTGCAGATAACTATAGAATGGAGGTTCTCAGAAATAAATACATAAATCACCTTTGCAACTTTAGGATAACAGAATTTTCTTAGTTGGAAGATTGTATTCTGTTCATGCACTTGGCTAACAAAGGCAGGATTTTTATAGATTTTTACCGTGACAGAGCAGTGTTGTGTTCTGTATTTATAATCAGGAACATACAGGGGTACATTTATACAAGCCTTACAACAGAAGGGGGATGGCAGAAGGTGAAGTTGCAGACTCCTAGCAACAAGCAAAGGATTAAGAACTATGTGAATGTGCAAGTGTCACGGCATGACAGTTTGCAGTACAAATGGTGCTGTCACCAAGTCCTGCTGGTGGTGCCAGGGGATTTTCTCTCTGTAAATTGCATCACTGTGTCTAGCCAGAAGGCAAAGCAGTCGAAAGAAAATTAGGGAAATAGAGAAAAACAGCGGAACGTCAGCTGACAAACAGACCATAAAAACAGAGAAAGAATAGAGATTCATGCGTTTGGTTACTTTCCTAGTGGTTTTATTTTCAAAATTCTCAACATCAGTAGACTGTATCGAACCATTATGAGCAGTTAAGCAGATCATAAATGTGATTTGACCTTTTTGAAGATTGCTAACCAGTGCTGGAGACCTCCAGGAAAATGAGAAAGTTTTGTTGTCATCTTTACGTTGGGGTATTATAATAATTTTTACAAGATCAGCTCACTCCAACAAATAAAAGGGGATACAATCTGTTATTTGCAATATGATGGATTTGATTTGATTGATTTATTGTCACGTGAACCTAAGTACAGTGAAAAGCTTTGTTTATGAGCCAGTACAGGCGGATCATAGTAAGCAAAGACACACAGATCATCGGGTGAAAAAAAATTAGACACAGATATACAAATTATATCACTCAGAGTGTGTGCTGGGCAAAGTCAACATTAACAAGGTCAGCATTATTTGAATTTAGAAAGACCATTAACCCGTCTAATAACGGCAGGGAAGTACAAAGGTAAAAATCACACAACACCAGGTTATAGTCCAACAGGTTTAATTGGAAGCACACTAGCTTTCGGAGCGCTGCTTTTTCATCAGGTGGTTGTGGTCCACCATGTGATTTTTACCTTTGTACACCCCAGTCCAACACCGGCATCTCCAAATAATGGCAGGGAAGAAGCTGTTCTTAAACTTGCTAGTGCACGTGTTCAAGCTTCTGTATCTTCTGCCTGCCGGAAGAGGTTGTAGGAGATGGGTCTTTGATGATGATGGCAGCCTTTCGTGGTAACGGGCTTTGCAAATGGAGTCCATGGATGGAAGGTTGGCTTCGGTGATGGTCTGGGCTGTGCACACCACCTTCTGTAGTTTTTTACAGTCCTGGGCAAAGCAGTTGTCGTACCAGACCTTTATGCACCCGAACAGTATGTTTTCAGTGGTGCATTTATAAAAGTAAGTGAGGGACCTTGTGGACTTGCCAAATTTCCTGAGCCTCGTGAGAAAGAAGAGACATTTTTGTGCCTTCTTGAATGTCGCATCTACGTGGGAAGTGTAGGACAGGTTGTCTGTTATTGTCACTCCTAGCAACCTGATGTTCTCCATCCCCTCAACCTCAACACCACTGATGTAGATGGGGGGGGTGTTCTCTTTCCTTCTTGCTGAAGTCAGTGATCAGCTCTTTAGTTTTGCTGACATTGAGAGAAAGGTTGTTCTCAATGCACCATTACACCAAGCCCTCTATCTCCTTTCTGTACTCTGACTCATTGTTGTTTGATATCCGTCCTTTTTTATGTTCAGTTTTGACTTATTTCTGCTAAAATAAATGGGATTGCTTCATTCCTGCTTCTTCACAATGTTTCATCATACAGATGATCAGCTTGAAACAGGGGCTGCAATGATGATATTCAAATCCTGTTGTTCACTTCATGTGGATAACATGCTAAACCAATATAACGCTGTAAGCAACTTGTTGGTTTAATTTAAAAACAGCCTCATGTGGTTATGAACTCATCCTAGACATGCACTGGCCAGTACATATTGGATCAAGAATACAATCTGCTGAATATAATGTATCAAACTCTGTCTGACTAGCACCACACAGCAAGCAGTGAGGCAACAGAACCACAAGGGTGGGCAGGGCAAAGTAGCCTAGGTTGCATTTGACTCCCCATACCATTGGGGATAGTTGGGGATGGGTGACAGGCCATCCTAGAAGATATAACATTCCTCCCTTTCCCCCAACTCCCTAAAACTCCATAGTCCCCAGCTCTATTGACTCACCGGGAGAACCGTGAAATTTTGCCTGTGGAATATTTTTATCTCTACTGAGAGGGTAGACTGGGTCTTGATGTAAAGTATGACTTGAAAGAAACTTTTGACAATGAAGCAGTCCCTCAGTACTGCACTGAGATGACAAACAAATTGTTCACTGAAGGCCTGGAAAGGAATTTAACCCACAACGTTTTCACTCAAAGGATAATGCGTTGGCTTCAGACTAACACAAGAATAAGAAAGGTTGAGTCACTTTCCAAAACAAGCTAATAGTCATGCATAACAGAAAGAATTTATGGAAAAATAATAGTCTTCTATTTACATAGCACCTTTTCAGGACCTTGGGATGTCATAAAATGGTTCATATTTACAAAAGCACAGTCATGTTCTAATGAATCAGAGTTCAAGTGAATAATTGGAGAAATAAAAGACATGACTAGAAATCATATAGTAAAGGAACTGTATCTTTTGACTTACTATGTTCAAGTTGAAATGAAAACCTGAATTTGCACGTTGAAGAAAAAGAAGGATCTCTTAACTAGCAAACTCAAGAGGAGAAATTTTAATTTATCAATCCTAGAATCCAGAATAATCCATCTGAACCAGAATAAATAATTATTTCAGACTTGCCTGGTGCAGAAATTGGTGATTGAGGATAGAGCTTCACAAACTGCTCCTGGCTCTAACAATAACTGGATGCCGGCTTAGAGTCATAGAGTCATGCAGCATGGAAACAGACCCTTCCGTCCAACTAGTCCATGCTGACCATGTTCCCATGCTAACTTAGTCCCATCAGCCTATGTTTGGCCTATATCCCTCCAATTCTTTCCTATTCAGGCACTGATTCAAAAGTTGAAGTTGTATAGGATGTTGATGAGGCTTCTTCTGGAGTACTGTGTGCAGTTCTGGACCCCTTGCTAAAGGATGGACATTATTAAATTGGAGAGAGTTCAGAAAAGATTTATCAGGATTTTGTAGGGAATGGAGGGTTTGAATTACAAAAATAGACTGGGACTTTTTTCACTGGAGTGTGGGAGGTGACCATATGGAGGTATATGAAATCCTAGATAAGATGAATAGCAAGTCTTTTTCCTAAGGCAGAAAGTTCAAAGTTGAGAGGAGAAAATTTTAAAAGGACACGAGGGGCACATTTTTTTTTACAGAGAGTGGTTTGTGTGTGGAACAAACTACCAGAGGAAGCGCCAGATGCAGGTACAGTTACAACATTTAAAAGACATTTGGGTAAGTGCATGAATAGAAGAGTTTGGAGGTATATGGGCCAAACACAAGCAAGTGGGATTAGTCTAGTTTGGGAGCATGGTCGGCATGGATAAATTGGACCGAAGGGCTTGTTTCAATACTGTATGACTCTGATAAGTAATGAAAGTAAATGATTTACAAATTTACTGATGAGTATAATTTATCATTACATGTAAAAGCAGTTTGAAGTTGAGGAAGAAGTGTCAATTTAACCTGAAAGTGTTGAGGAACCAATACAAAAGTTTAAACTTTGCATAAATAAATTTGTTCGGAGCTGATTTCTTGGGAGCTGGTGTGATACAATGGATAGCTGTCCTGCTTTTGAGCCGGAATGTCCTGGTTCCAAGTCTCTGTCCAGGACTTGTGGGTTATGAAAGTAGCCATCCTCTGCTGCAGACAAACCAGCATGCATCCATTCCTCTGCCTTGCTGAAAAGGGGACGGTTGGCAGCAGAAAGGCAATCTGACTTTAAAACTACCTGCTGAATGCAAAAATGATGGTTGCTAAGGAAGTGATGACCAGAATTGCGGTAACCCTATTTAGCATGCAAAAAGCCAACAGAGGACCCAACCAACATTCTGAGCTGATTTCTCATGTCCTTAGCCAAATTCACCTGTGCAGTTGTATGGCACTCATTAGATTAGCCCTGATCAGTAGAAACATATCGGCCCAGGATTCCACATGGAATCCCAATAACTTACCAAAATTATGTCAGGACTTCTGGAGTATTTGCTGAAAATGCCTTTTATGTCATTTCCCTGGAGTTTATGCCAATTTCAATGATGACATGAGGGCCAAGCAGTATGCAAGACTATTCTGCCTTCTTGAAGACACACTTTGGGCAGAGAAGTAATGAAATTTTAACAGACTGCTTTATGGAGCGGTTTATTGATCTTTAGGTCAGTGAGCTATGATACACCTATGTGTAATTCATTATATATTGTACGCAAATATTTAATGCCCATTGTCCAGTTGCTTGCTCATATAAATCATGCATTTAAGAATGGAGGGAAGCTAGGATGTTGATATTTTTGATTGCATATCTTTTTAAGAAGCTAAATAACTTTTATACTTGTAAGAGCTTTGTAATTCCCCAATAATTCAGCAAAAGAAATACTTTTCTGTACAATAATACAGTTTACGCTCAAGGATTCTTGCCAGCAGTATTACATCTATGGCTAAAAGTAAACAAGCCAGCATCGTTGAAAGATGACGTTTCAGGATGTTCATCAATGTAAACATTTGAAGATGAGTTGTATTAAAGAATCAGTGCTGTGTCATATTTGGAAAAGATTAAGGGTGTCCAAACAACCATTGTTAAATTTCACTCGTGTCCATTAGGGAAGGAAATCTGGTATTTGTACCTGGCCTGGTCAACATGTGACTTCAGACCCACAGTGTGGTTGACTCTTAACTGTCTTCTGAAATGGCAGCTACTCAGTTCAAGGGCAATTAGTGATAAACAATAAATCAAAGCATTTCCAGAAATGCCCATATGACAAGCAAGAACAAAAAATAAGTTATGGGTGGCTGCTGATCACATGCCATTTAAGGAAGTATAATAAACTCCCTATTATCTGGTATTCTCATGCAGGCAACTGACGAAACTTTTAAAGAAAGTTTACGTTTTTTATAAAGTTTCTTCACAAACATCTATGTGAGCTTGCTAAGTCAATTTCCAAAGCACATGTGTTCATTCACCACATGGTAGTGTTCTCCCAGCTGCCCCTAGCTGGTTTGCCATTCACCTCCCTCACATATATTCGGTTACAGTAGTGGCTAGTTCAATTTGTCATCACATTATGTCTAAAATCTTTCACCCAGCAATCTATTGTGTTGCCTAAAAAGACTCCCACTGAAGGGCTAAAGTGAAAATGTGTCATTTTGAGTTTGAAACAGAAAATAGAAATTTGTTAAAGACTGAAAAAGGGTGAAGGAATATCACTTAAGGAACCATGACATTAAAACACAAAGTGGCAAGCTTACGGTTTTCTTTGTGAAATCCAACAGTGCTATAAGCATAGAGCAATGTTGTGCATGTCATACTCTGAAGCTTGAAGAATTGAATCATGCATTGTACAAATTATTTTTGTTAGAGGTCAGAAGGTGCATGGAAGTCTGGATCAATGGTAATGAAAAAGGCAAAAAAAATTTGAGGAGAATACTAGGATGCATTGTATTGGGTTTCAGTAAGAGTATTTCTCATGCAACTGGTAGGCCACTGTTGGAATATTGCATGCAAGTCTGGTCTCCTTCCTAACGGAAAGATGTCGTGAAACTTGAAAGGGTTCAGAGAAGGTTTACAAGGATGTTGCCAGGGTTGGAGGATTTGAGCTATAGGGAGAGGCTGAACAGGCTGGGGCTGTTTTCCCAGGAGCATCGGAGGCTGAGGGGTGACCCTATAGAGGTTAACAAAATTATGAGGGGCATGCGTAGGGTAAATAGGCAAAGTCTTTTCCCTAGGGTCGGGGAGTCCAGAACTAGATGGCATAGGTTTAGGATGAGAGGGGAAAGATATAAAAGAGACCTAAGGGGCAACTTTTTCACACAGAAGGTGGTATGGGTATGGAATGAGCTGCCAGAGGAAGTGGTGGAGGTTGGTACAATTGCAACATTTAAAAGGCATTTGGATGGGTATATGAATAGGAAGGGTTTGGAGGGATATGGGCCGGGTGCTGGCAGGTGGGACTAGATTGAGTTGGGATACCTGGTCGGCATGGACGGGTTGGAGTGAAGGGTCTGTTTCCATGCTGTACATCTCTATGACTCCATGGTAGATTCATGTAGCTGGCAACGCCTTCATTCCATTCCCCACACTTCTGGATACTGGGGAGTTTACTGTAATTCCAGGCAGATGTCAGCCCATGATCATTTTCTTTAGGTTGCCTGAATGGTGATATGCATAGCTTTCACAAAGCATCTATGTATTAATGATTATCATTCCACATAATTTTAATAGAAATAATAATTGAATAAATGGATCATTTTGGCAATGCATGTCTTTACATTTTATCCTCTTTTAACAAATAGGGAATTGTTTGAATGGAGCAGTAGTAGAAATAATGTGGAGATTTCTGTCAGTTATGTAAAATTAACAGCTTTTGTATCCTAGAGAGATACAATTCTTTTTATTTTAGGTGAAGGGGTAAATGTGGGGGAATGGGTCTCTTCGGACCTATTCCTACCCCATACATCAGTATTGAGGAGAGACCAATGTCAAATAGAGGGATTGCTAGACCTGTCCTTGTAGTTCTCTCTCTGTCTTCGCAGGGTCGGTGTGGACTTGTTGGGCCGAAGGGCCTGTTTCCACACTATAAGTAATCGAATCTAATCTTTCAAAATAAAACTAGCCATTTGGGTACAGAACTGGCTCAAAGGTAGAAGACTAAGGGTGGTAGTGGAGGGTTGCTTTTCGGACTGGAGACCTGTGACCAGCAGAGTGCCACAGGGATTGGTGCTGGGTCCACTACTTTTCATCATTATATAAATGATTTGAATGTGAAATTAGGAGGTACGATTAGGAAGTTTGCAGATGACACCAAAATTGGAGGTGCAGTCTCAGCAAAGAAGGTTACCTCAGAGTACTATGCGACCTTGATCAGATGAGCCAATGGGGTTTAATCTAGATAAATGTGAGGTGCTACGTTTTGGAAAGGGAAATCAGGGCAGGACTTATACAGTTAATGATAATGCCCTGGGGAGTGTTGCCAAATGAAGAGACTTTGGATTGCAGGTTCACAGTTTCTTGAAAGTGAAGGCACAGGTGGATATGGTAGTGAAGAAGGCATTTGGTATGCTTGCCTTTATTGGTCAGTGCATTGAGTATAGGAGTTGAGAAGTCATGTTGTGGCTGTATAGGAGATTGGTTAGGCCTACTTTTGGAATATTATGTCCAATTCTGGTCTCCCTGCTATAGGAAAGATGTGGTGAAACTTGAAAGGGTTCAGAAAGGATTTCGAAGAATGTTGCTAGGGTTGGAGGGTTTGAGCTATCAGGAGAGGCTGAATAGGCTGGGGCTGTTTTCACTGGAGCGTCAGAGGCTGAGGGGTGACCTGATAGAGGTTTATAAAATCATGAGGGGCATGGATAGGATAAATAGACAAAGTCTGAGATGAGCCAAAAGCCAATCAACTCCTCATCAGGCCAGCAGTAGGTGGGAAATTCAATTTGAGAAGGCCTGAGGGAAACCTGTCATTCTTGGTCACCCGACTATAAAATGGCATTTACCCCAAACCTCACCTTTCCGAGTCGTCATCAGTTGCAACAAGGAAAACCAAAATAATTTCCAACTTCATTAAGAAAGACCACTTAGTTTCAGTTCAAGATTCATTGGATATTAACTGACACTGTGAATTAAAGCTCCTAGCTGGACACTAGCCCCTTACTTTAGAGTCTAGAGGCTCTGGCGTCCACGAAATTGTACCCAGCATGGTCAATGCCTTGGGAGATTAAGAAGTAAATTTGGCAGAGAAATAAATGCCTATAAAGCCGGACATAAGATAGATGTTTTTCTTTTTCAGCACCTGATTCAAATATCGATTCTATACTGGTAATTCAATCTGTCAAAAACATTGTTGAGTTGTGTGGAGATAATTGATTTATCATTTTATCCAAAGCTAAGCTCCTAATGTTTATCCAAATTAGAGAAACATTGGTAGCATAACCAGTCTGGTATTTTCAGGACCATCCGGATGGACAGCAGAATAGGTTTTTGCTATTGTCTTTAAGTATTAGCTGTCTTTGACAGTAATTAATTTAAAAATGCATTTAGATTGGAGCTTGGTCATCTGTAAAAACTATAAACTATTTAAAAGTAATATGAATTGTACTGACAAAAAAGTGTCAGTGTAAGTTTATATGAATTAGCTAGTCACTGTAGCATTGATATTAAGTGGTGCATGTATAAAATCATGAGGGGCATGGATAGGATACCATGGATAGGTTACCCCTCACATGCAATTCACCCTGACTTTAATCTGAAATACTTACGTTCAACAGTTAAATAAATAATAATCAGAACCCAGGCTGAGTTTCCCCTCCATTGCAAAGAAAGTCTAAGACCAATCTCTACAACCAAGCTTTTCACTCTACTTAGGTACATGACACAAATCAAATCAAATCAAAACCATCCACGCTGGACTCAGTTGACACAGCACAGACTGAAGATTGAATCTGGAACATTTCTTGTTCTCAGTTCTGCAATATTTCTTTTTTTAAGTTACTGATCCATTAGCAGAAATGAGTTTTCTTTGTAAAGTTTATTATTTAAACTGAAAATTTAAGAATAAGAATCACAAAATGACAGTACACAGGATCAGCGAGTAACTAGAAAGGTAAACAGAATATTGACTTTTATCACAAAGCAAATGGACTATGAAAATAGGGATATCTTACTGCAACTGTACAGTACAGGGTATTGATGACAGTACATTGAGAGAAAGGTGTGCAGTTTTGGTTACTTTACTTAAACAGGGGCATACCTGCATAGGAGGCAATTCAGAGACATTTCATTTGGTTGCTTCCTGACATGAAGGGGGTTGTCTTAAGGGAAAGAGTTATAGAGCTGTACAGCACGGAAACAGACCCATTAGTCTAACTCATCCATGCCGACAAGATATCCTAAATTGATCTAGTCCTATTTGCCAACATTGGTCCCATATCCCTCGAAACCCTTCGTATACATGTATGCATCCAGTTGCCTTTTAAATGTTATGATTGTATCCACCTCCACCACCTCCTCTGGCAACTCGTTCCATACACTCACCACCCTCTGAGTAAAAAGGTTACCCCTCACATCCCTTTTAAATCTTTCCCCTCTCACCTTAAACCTATGCCCTCTAATTTTGGAGCACTTCCCCCAACCTGGCAGAAAGACCTTGGCTATTCACCCTATCCATGCTCCTCATAAGGTCACCCCTCAGCCTCCAAATGCTTCAGAGAAAAAGGTCCCAGACTATTCAGTTGAGGAGGTTGACCGTGTATTCATGGAAACCTAGAAGAAAGAGAAATGATCTTATGGTAACAAATAAGATCTTATGGAGGCTTGACAGGATACACACTGAAAGGATGGGCTGAATATTTTCATTGTACGTTAATGTTTCTCTGAGTGAGATTTATGGTGCCCAATCTGTCATGTCTCACATTTCACATGCAATCTTCTGCTTTTTAGCTCATTTTTGTGCAATGTGGCTGTTTGTTGTCCATCTCATGAACTTGTGCAGTAATGAAAGTGGACATTCTCAGCTCTACTGGACCTTCTGGCATTTACTCCACTGGTGCCAAGTTTAAAATCTAGTAGCACACCATTTTAAGTGTTGCATGTCAGGAACTGCCCCTCACACTATTGTGATCCACCATTATTACAGAGGAAATGACTTTAAATGGTAAGGTAGCTCTCTACTTTGTGGACAGGGATCCATAAGGATCTGCTCTTAGACAAGATGATGGAGAGGAGGGCAGGAAATGCTGGAGAAATTCAGCAGGCCTGGTGGACAGAGCAAAGGACATTTTCAGTACAGTATAACTCTTCTTCAGAACAGAAGAAGACCTGGCTGTAGAGATGCCAGGTTGGTGTCAGACTTCTTTTCATTGGATATGGTGTGTAACTGAGGTCAGTTGGTGTTTTAATGACATGCAAATGCATGGAAATAAACTAGTTGCTCCTCAGTAGCAAGTCTGTGAAGTCATTGTTTAAAGCTCAAGGAGAACATCGGGAAATCTTGCCTAGATGTTAAGATCCAATTTTTAAAAAAATTCTATCTGAATATCCCCAGCTTTCTCACCATTACCCATCGTTTCTTCTCACGGTGAATCTAGAACTAGTTGGCACTGTTTATGAATAGAGGATCTCCCATTTACGGCAGTGGTGAAGAGGAATTTCTTCTCTAAAGATTGTTAGTGTTTGGAATTCTCTCCCTCAGAGAGCAGTGGAGTCACAGCCATTGAATATACTCAGGGTTTAGTGAGACTTTCAATTGACAAGGGAGTTCATAGTTATGGGGCAGAAACAGGAAAATGAAGTTAGAGCCATATTAGACCGATTATGATTTTATTTACTAGTGGAGCAGGTTTGAGGGCCAAACAGACTGCTCCTGTTCCTATTTCATATGTTCTTATAACCAATGGAAATGAATAAAACAAAAATCAGGGCTGAAATGAATTTTTGTTAACAAGGGTTTTAGGTAAAATGTTGTTCAGCTAGTATGCTCATATACTATAAGAATTTTCCAGTGAACTTCAGTGAACAAAGGAAGATGTGATTTGTAAAAGATAAATGGATATTCACCGGGAATAATGGATTTACTTTTGCCCCTGAAGAAAGAAACGCTTTTCTGATTATGAGTCAGGAGTTAAGGATGTCGAAAGAATCTCTTTCAAAGCATTTCATAATACCTTTACATTATTAGCTGCAAGGCATTCCTCCAATACTTGATTCTTTGGAAAAAAAGAATTAAAGCATTCATTCATAATAGCGCCAGACATAAGTGCAGAGACTTTTGTTATAACATGCAAAGGAAAAATCCAGGACTTTTTTTAAAATTCAAATGTTGAACCAAATAACACTTGCATTCGTGTAACTGCATGTAACTTCACAAATCTGCATTATAATAGCAGCTTCAGTGAAGAACTAAAAAATTTTTAAAATGTTCAACTTTTTTTTAAAACTGAGAAAAGAGTTTGGTATCAAAGTTAGCCAACAATTTCATTTGTTTATACCATATTCCATTTGTTTATTGCTGACGATTATAAAAGCGTGAAGAAAAATAGTATGTGTGAGTCATTGTTACCGACACTGCTTGATGTGCTGGCTGGTAGCACTTTGATTGATTTCCTAGACTAACGATATTCTTCAGAGGTTACTCGATAGTGAACAGGAACTGAAAATCGATATTAGACAGAAATTTCACCATGTGAAGCAGGGAGCAATAAAGTTCGCAGAAGACGACAAACCATTACTGGAAGAATGAATTGCTAACAGACTACAAGTGTGAGATGCTTATGATGGAGATGTTTATTGGGGTTTGTGGATTTGCAGGTGTGGGGACATTAAAAACATTGGGATGAAGGGAACAGAAACTGCTGATGTGATGAAGAGGACTGAAAGTACAGTGAACAGGGTATTGGAGTAAAAAAGAGCTTAAACCGGAATAAATAAGCCTGCTGGAAGAATGACCGTGTAAATGCTGCAGTGATGATTAAACTTTATTCAGTTTGAGACCAAGATGCTAAAGAAATGCCAGATCATCGAAGATGTGTATAAGGCCGCTTACTGCTTATTGTCAAGAACTGGGAGGGCAAAAACCTGAAACACACAAAACAAAGGATTTCCACAATCACTGGAGATGAGCAGATATCTGACAATTGTATATTCCCCAAAGAAAGTGGAATGCTGAATTCTCTGATTGCTGTTATGGGGCATATACCTTTCCAGAAAGAGATTTTGCGGTATTTTTAGTGAGTAACTTGTTTTTGGCTGTGAATATAGTGATCATATAGTTATTATATCGATTGGCTTTATTGTATTTGTTGCTATGTAGTTTCATTGGTAAATATATTTAACCAGGAGTGTAATGGTTTGTGATAGCTTGTTACTAAGAGTGGAAAAGAACTGATTGCAGTAAATATGGGACAGCAGTCAGGTTACAGTTTGTAACAGTGATCTGCATTTTCTATGGATGATGCCCCTCTTTAAGAGCACAGGTTTACAAAATTATTCTGAGTACATTTCTGTTCATTAGTGTATCCTGAGATTAACTGAAAATTATTTGAGGTCTCTCTAGCCCCCGCCATCCAAACATAAATGCACATTGAAAAATACACTTTCATTCTGTCTCTCAAGAATAGATATACTGTACATTTCCACAGTAATGTTTATATAGAAATACCTTAAATAGTGTCATCTTAAGTGAGGATAGAATCTTGCTTTCAATCAACCTCTCTTTCTTGCTGTCATTTTTCCAGTACTGTACATGAAGAGAAATGCCTTTAGGATATCTACTGACATGTTTAGTAATTAATGCAGTATGTTTTGCATGGCATCTGATGCACTGAAGCATGCTAATTATATATTCAGATTTATTTTAGCTGTACCCCACTTTTTTTGTATTATATAGAGGACTGTTTTTCTTACTGTAACAATATTGTTTAAGATTATTGGAACTCAAAAGTTCAAATATGTTCGCACCCATTTTTCATTTTATATATCGAACTGACTAATTGGCTTGAGGGCAAAAGACAAAAGGCCTAAAGAAAGCAACACTTTATGTCTCACTGGTGTCTCAGGACTTTTGATACATGTTTGACATCACCGCAGGGATACATTACTTTGTCTGTTCACTCAGCTTTTTTTCTGTTTTGTTTTTCCTGACCACATTTTTCTCAAATAATCTTTCTAATTGATGGAAACATGGAAAAATAGAATTCAAATGGCACTGGTTAAAGGAAGAAATAATTTGTATTAGCTAGCACAATGGTGGAGGCATTGTGCAGGCAATCTCTTTTTGTCCTGTAATTTTTATAACCCAGCCTACTGCAACATTGTACCCAAATTATAGAAATGAAAATTAGACCCTTGACACCAATGGTAAAAAGTAATATTTTTGCTGTTTACTCCCCATTTTTGCTTTTACTATTCAATCTAATTTACAAATCAGTGATGAATAAGTATAATTCTTGGTGGAGATCTGTACGATAGGCACTTTCTTTCACCAAATTCTGATTTGTCTGCACATTCTCTCTTGAGGAAATGAAAATGCTATGATGCAATTTCACCATATTACGTCCACTCTGAGTACATTTTTGTACATTCTGAGTACTCCTGACCGATATATTGGGTTGGGTTATCTGGTCGGCATGGAAGAGTTGGATCGAAGGGTCTGTTTCCGTGCTGTACTTATGTTCATTGCTTTTATTGCTGTTCTTCCTGCATTATTGTTGCCGAGGAAGTGGTGAAGACTGAATGTTCATGCTTCCAAATTGTGCTGTATTTACCATTCGCCTGCACCTCTGGCTCAGTGGTTAGCACTGCTGCCTCACAGCACCAGGGTCCCAGTTCGACTGTCTGTGTGGAGTTTGCACATTCTCTCTGTGTGGGTTTCCTCCGGGTGCTCCGATTTCCTCCCACAGTCCAAAGATGTGCAAACCTTTCAACGCCAAAGGACAACGACGTATATTGGTTTCAATTTTAAATGTTTCAACTTTGGTTTCAAGTCTCTCTCTATAACTGGTCAGAAGTGTGTATGGTTTCAGTCACACAGGTAGGAGTGTGTCAAATGTAGCAGTCCACTGATCTTGGAAAATAATTAATGGTATACTTAACAGTGAAATCAGGAGGGCAAAAAGGGGACATGAGATAGCTTTGGCAAATAGGGTTAAGGCGAATCCAAAGAGTTTTTACAAACACATTAAGGACAAAAGGGTAATTAGGGACAGAATAGGGCCCCTCAAAGATCAGCAAGGCGGCCTTTGTGTGGAGCCGTGGAGATGGGGCAGATACTGAGTATCTTGCGTCAGTATTTACTGTGGAAAAGGACATGGAAGATATAGAATGTAGGGAAATAGATGGTGACACCTTGAAAAGTGTCCATATTACAGAGGAGGAGGTGCTGGATGTCTTGAAACGCATAAAGTGGATAAATCCCCAGGACCTGAATTCTGTGGGAAGCTAGGGTAGTGATTGCTGGGCCTCTTGTTGAGATATTTGTATCATCGATAGTCACAGGTGAGGTGCCGGAAGACTGGAGGTTGGCTAATCTGGTGCCACTGTTTAAGAAGGATGGTAAGGACAAGCCAGAGAACTATAGACCAGTGAGCCTAACGTCAGTGGTGGGCAAGTTGTTGGAGGGAATCCTGAGGGACAGGATGTACATGTATTTGGAAAGGCAAGGACTGATTAGGGACAGTTAGCATGGCTTTTTGCATGGGAAATCATGTCTCACAAACTTGATTGAGTTTTTTGAGGAAGTAACAAAGAGGATTGATGAGGGCAGAGTGGTAGATATGATCCATATGGACTTCAGTAAAGCATACAACAAGATTCCCCATGGGAGACTGGTGAGCAAGGTTAGATCTCATGGAAAACAGGGAGAACTCTCCATTTAGATACAGAATTGGCTCAAAGGTAGAAGACAAGAGGGTGGTGGTGGAGGGTTGTTTTCCAGACACGAGGCCTGTGACCAGTGGAGTGCCACAAGGATCAGTGCTAGGTCCACTACTTTTCATCATTTATATAAATGATTTTGATGTGAGCATAAGAGGTATAGTTAGTAAGTTTGCAGATGACACCAAAATTGGAGGTGTAGAGGACAGTGAAGAAGGTTACCTCAGATTACAACAAAATCTGGACCAGATGGGATTTAATTTAGATAAATTTGAGGTGTTGCATTTTGGGAAAGCAAATCTTAGCAGGACTTATACACTTAATGGTAAGGTCCTAGGGAGTGTTGCTGAACAAAGAGACCTTGAAGTGCAGGTTCATAGCTCCTTGAAATTGGAGTCACAGGTAGATAGGGTAGTGAAGAGAGCGTTTAGTATGCTTTCCTTTATTGGTCAGAGTGTTGAGTACAGGAATTGGGAGGTCATGTTGCGGCTGTACAGGACATTGGTTAGGCCACTGTTGGAATATTGCATGCAGTTCTGGTCTCCTTCCTATCGGAAAGATGTTGTGAAACTTGAAAGGGTTCAGAAAAGATTTACAAGGATGTTGCCACGGTTGGAGGATTTGAGCTATAGGGAGACATTGAACAGGCTAGGGCTGTTTTCCCTGGAACGTTGGAGGCTGAGGGGTGACCTTATAGAGGTTTATATAAAATCATGAGGGACATGGACAAAGTCTTTTCCCTGGGGTGGGGGAGTCCAGAACTCGAGGGCATAGGTTTAGGATGAGAGGGGAAAGATATGAAAGAGACCTAAGGGGCAACTTTCACTCAGAAGGTTGTTCATGTATGGAATGAGCTGCCAGAAATGGTGGAGGCTGGTACAATTGCAACATTTAAAAGGCATTTGGATGGATATATGAATAGGAAGGGTTTAGGGGGATATGGGTTGGGTACCAGCAGGTGGGACTAGATTGGGTTGGGATATCTGGTCGGTATGGAAGAGTTGGACCGAAGGATCTGTTTCTGTGCTCTGCATCTCGATGACTCTATGAATATAATGGACATAGAGAAAGTAACATCCTATTACTTGTAGAAAATTAGGCTGAAAGCAGTTGCATTTCAGTGAAGTTCTTTTTTTATTTGAACCCAACTAACCAAAAACAACAAGGTGTCAATTTTCGGGTGTTTCGTCGAAAGATTCTCTTCATGAGTTTTAATGTCATACCATAATGTGGCTGACTAAATTAACAGAAAAAGGCTTTCATTCTACCATTGCATAAGTCATCTGTTATCATCCATACCACATTTTATACATACCTTGGTCAGGTATCCTGGAGCTGCTATATGTCTCTGTTCTCGAGAACTGTCAGGTTCCTGCTTCCTTTCAGGAGCTGGATGCTTTATAAGGATGGTTTCTGGAAGACAAAGGCTATGATCTGCAACTACACTTTGTATTTCCATTACACAACTCCTTGACTGAGGCCAAGCATAGATACAACACTGGCCTTTCTTCCACCAAGGCCATCGGAAAAACGATTAAAGACTCCCTGAAGATGGGTCCCAGTGGTTAATTTGGTCAATGTCTGGCCAATACTGCAAAAAACCCAAAGTGTGCTGCAGAGTCTTTGCGTGCTAGGCCCTGCACAGTTATACTCAACAGAGAGGGAATGTGATTGATGCTGAAGAATTGGGAGAGCAGCAGCAACCTTCTCAGGAGGAAGATGAGGACATTGTGAAGGAGGAAGATCACCTTCAGCATGATAGAGTCATGCCACATCAGGCATAACAAACCATTCAGGTTGCAATTGACACCCAGTTGCAATAGCTGTGAGCTGGGTGAAGTGATCCTTCATTGACTGTAAATTCATCACTACTTGAAAGGGAAGCAACCATGATGTGTTCAGAGGAGCACATGCAGTTGTTTGCTGTTGTTCAATAGAAGTTAATGTTTTCAACTCTTTCAAGGACTTTCCAACATCTGATGCTCCTAAGATGAACAGTGGCAATATGCTACACTAGATGTTCGCAAAAGAGTTGCACTACCTGTGACATGTAATGATAATCCATTTTCAGTGCATACTGTGTATAGTTTATAGTGCTTTGCACCTGGGGAAAGCCTGCTATGTTGGCATATTCCAGGTTTCAGCATTGACTTTGAGACGGGGAAACAAAATGGGGCAGTGTGATCCGTCACAAAGGATTGAGAGGTGTAGATCCCCAGTGGATCCTTGGAAGCAACTAGTTGAATAAAGATTAGCGTAGTTGTCATTATGATAGCCACGGCTTCGTAGAATCCCTACAATGTGGAAACAGGCTATTTGGCCCAGCAAGTCCACATTGACCCTCCAAAGAGTATCCCACCCAAATCTATTCTCCTAACTTATTACTTTACATTTCCCATGACTAATGCACCTAACCTACACATCCCTGAAAACTATAGGCAATTTAGCATGACTATGGGAGGAAACCAGAGCATCAAGAGGAAACCCATGCACACACAGGGAGAATGTGCAAACTCCACACAGTGACCTGAGGCTGGAATCGAACTCAGGTCCCCAACACTGTGAGGCAGTGGTTCTAACCACTGAGCCACCCTGCTAGGCAATTTAGCATGACTATGGGAGGAAACCAGAGCATCCAGAGGAAACCCATGCACACACAGGGAGAATGTGCAAACTCCACACAGTCACCTGAGGCTGGAATCGAACTCAGGTCCCCAACACTGTGAGGCAGTGGTTCTAACCACTGAGCCACCCTGCTGCTTCTGGTTACAAGACCTGGTCCAGCAGATGACATAGTTCTGTGATGTTGGCACATAAGACATCCTCAATCTGCAGCGACACTGTGCCTTGCTTATCTGGAGGAAATGACAATAACAATGAGAGATTAGGGTTAGGGTACTTCCTCCACTCCCTGAGCGGACCTTCAGTTGTAGCTCCTTCATGTGGAGACTGTTTGGCAGCTGCTGGAAGTTGCTGCTCATCCTGGAAGTGCTGATGAATTTCTTACTCTTCTATTTTTCTGAGCATGTGTTGCACGGTAGACAATGTGGTGATAATCCCTGCTTTGGACGGATCCATTGGTTACAGCTCTAATTAACATATAACAGGACTATCTGAAACATGAAGGTCCTCCGGTGAGCAGGCAGCATTTATATAATATACAATTGACAGTTTAGCATAGTATTCAAGACAGTGGGACATGAAGGACTGTGACTAGGAGGGTAGTGATAGGCCTGGACATCAAATTTTTACATATGAAACCCTATTCTGATATATGCAACACAGGTATTGTAGTGCAAGTACGTTAGAACAACTGAAACCCTATCCCACTTCATCACCCAAGAAAGACAACATTGTGTAAAAAAGCATGTTGGCAAATACTTATAATTCAAGGTGAGAGGAAATCAGCCCCATGCCCATTTGCAGCCTAAGTGATTTTCAATTGTTTTTGTGAACTGTTGCCTGCAGGAGACATTTTTAAGGTTGCACGTGATTACTTCGGCTTCACAGAGGTGACTAATGTTCATTGACATGGTCAAGATTGCTTGTGGCCAGGATTGGTATCCAGCGTGCATTTGGTATGCAGGGTATTTTGATTACAAATGTCTTAAACCTGTACTGCATAAGTGTTTGATGAATACAATTGTCCCTTGAAGGGGCTCACATCACTCAAAAGTAGAGCTTGTTTCTCAATCCCATTCTTCCACTTCCTCCCCATAACCCTTGATCCCCTTGATAATAAGAGATGAGACAGGTGCCATTCCATGTGCACAAAGTTTCTTGGCAGCAGCATCGCAATATAAGGTGTAGGTGTACTCCAAAGTGCAGCATTGAAATGGAGAAATGTATTCCAAGTTAGTCAGAAATGTGATGTGCCAGCCTCACCACATGTCTGATACATACAAATCTCTCTATGGATAGGAGGATGTAGGCAGTAACTGCCCATGTATGCCCTGAGATGTTGGGAACATCTATCCAAAATGGAAACCCAGACGAGTGTAATTCTTCCTCTGCCATGTGGAAGAATTACACATGAATGAGGTGAAACTGGGTTTTAATAAGATTTAAATTCATAGAATCATGGAGATTGACAGCACAGAAAAAGGCCCTTCGACCAGTCAAGTCTGTATCGGTCAAATACAAGCACCTAACTATTTTAATCCAATTTTCCAGCACTTGGCCCAAACTCATGCAATATCGACTTCTCATTGTTCACTAAAGCTTGGATGGAAAATCGGACTTCCTTGACACTGTGATTCCCATTTGTCCGATCTCACCATATTTTCCCCACTGACGTTCCATTGTCCATCTCATTCAAGAGCTGGGAAAATGCAGCTCCTTATTCCTGGACTTCAATTCTGCTCCTGTTATTAATGTCAATTTGAAAATAGATCATCATGTCTGATGGATAGCAGATCTCTAAGGTTTAATCAGAGTGAAAAATTGTGTAAAATTAAAACTCATACCCCAATTATGCTGAATTTTGTTTCATAATATGTAAAGGAGAAAATCAGTGAAGGGGGTTTTACAGAAACCTTTGGTGCTGATCAGAATGAGTGATGATACTAGAAATGGAAAATTTGCATTGTTCGCCCAAACTGAGAATTTGAGTGAGACTACCTAAACCTGTCTCATGTTGGCAGAAATGGAGATTTCCACGTCATTAGTCTCAATTACATTCAAATCCAGATCCTAAAAGTGAAAGGATTTTACAGCAAACTACTTGTCTATCCTGTCCCACAAGATGAAAAAATACCTAAGCTAGCAAAATATCAGCTCATGAGCTAAACTGCTAAACTGTCAGACTCTGTCCTCAAGAGACAAGAACTTGAATCCCAGCCTAGGGACTTAAACTTCTACTTCCTCAAAAGATGAAGTATATTATGTGGAGAGAAAACTGGCAAAGGAGAAAATTGCTTCCTGCAATGTTGTTGTGTTTTGTGCCTCATGGGCATGTTAAGCATCAACCCCCTTGTGTACTTAGTCAGTATGACTCGGAATAGAAGGGCATGCACAGAGTAGCTTGTACCATTGTTTCTTGACTCTCAGGTCTTAGGTACCAGCATATTCCTTCAAATGCCACAGAAATAATTTGGAATTTAAATTGTGTGCTTCTCTTGAGCTAGACAACAAACAGTACGCAGCCAGCCAAGTTCAATAATACAAATCAGAATGTTGTGGACATCCATAGAGATCCCATCTTGGAAAATTGTGAACATGCAAGGTATAAATTTCCATCATCAAAGAGCTGGGTTACCGTGAGAAAGTAGCTCCCTCCTGGAAGTGGCAGATCACAGAATCATCTAACAAGAATACTTGTTAAGTTGTTTCATATCATTGATGGTCAATGATTGTGAGACCATGCAATGAGTTTCTGTAAAGCAAACAATTTGCCCTTGGCTTTTGATGTGGCTAGTATATTCAAAGCTTTTTCAATAGAAGAATTATTTCCCAGGAGGAGGTTACAACATACCATGTTCATTCAATAATAAAGGCCACTTTTCCAGGAAAGCTTTACAGATTAGCAATATAGAAATCTGTAATATTTCATTCTTAGCAAGTACGAAGCATGTTTTTAGTTTTAGACCTATGGGATACAGTTTGTCAGCCTTATTTTTCAAACCTAGAGTTTTGCATGACTCAACTAAGCAATCAGACTTGTCATAACTTTGTAGTTTACAGTACATAAAGTAAACTATCTATGACAACTTAGTGGAGAACATCCCAATCCATTAAACCAGACATGCAGTTGCAATCTTTCTCTTCAGCTGTGCCAGGTTCTTTGTCAAAATGGGAAGGCACAAGTAATGAAAACTGTTTTTAATATCACCTGTTGGTTTTGTATGTAGTGGATTTCTGATTCAGATATGGGTCAGTTATCTCATTACAAGTTAGGTACAGAGCACTGGTCAGCCTGTTACATCTGGTTCATTTCAGAAGTGAGTGACTGGTATATTTTTGTGCAATTGGTCATTGAGATTAACTGATGTGTTGGTCACTCTTGCAATTTGTGACCTCCCCAAAGCCCCTTGACAAACCCCTTATTAAATGGTGTTTCTTTCCAAATGTGCTTTGAGTGGGAGGAATCATGGTACAGTA
Source organism: Chiloscyllium plagiosum (assembly GCF_004010195.1). Lineage (NCBI taxonomy): Eukaryota > Metazoa > Chordata > Chondrichthyes > Orectolobiformes > Hemiscylliidae > Chiloscyllium > Chiloscyllium plagiosum. The sequence continues at coordinate 80,853,355 of NC_057712.1, read as the reverse complement.
AGTCTATAAGAAGGCAGGAAAAATAAGTTGAATCATCCTGCCACACATTTTATGGGTCCTTGAGTTTAAAAATACACCTTGCATTTTGGGGTAGAGAATAAATGAATGTGTGCACAGTATTTAAAAATAGTCTGTGACAAACCCACCATGAGCTAAAAATAAAACCAGTACCCCACCCACAATAATTTCTCAAACAAACATCATCTCCTACTCTTATCTCTTAAATAAATGTCATCTCCCACAACTATCTCTAAACTGAAAAAAACATAGTTTCCTTCTCCACACAGCTATCAAAAATAACTTAATCCACCAACAGCTGAAATGGATCTCTTATCTTTGCCTATCCAACCGACAGGACAAATCTCCCAACACAAACAAATCTCTTCCAGGTTCAGTTCAGTAGTCAGTGTTTATACAATTAGAGTCAAAGCAAAAATGAAATTTAAAACCTGTGGTCAAGCAAATGCCATACAAGAATGTAGGTTAAAACAACAGCTTTGCATTAGTTTGAAGCCCCATAATTAAGGAATGTATAAGGATTTGGATCAACTTGCACGTGGGCCCATGGCAGTGGAGGCAAATCTGGTACTCTATGATTCCAGACTTCTTTGTGCAAAAATAAAGTACATCAGAATTTTCATTATTGTGATCAACATTTGCTGAATATGTGCTTAGTTAAATGAGGCTGGTTGTGTGTAAGCAAGAAAGGATCACGTTAACTGCAGGTGCTTTTATTTTCGAAATGGGACTCAAATGTTTGGTGAACCCATTTGAGAGCCATCTGCCCGTCCCCCGCCACACACATCCACTCTCTCCACACACATCCACTCTCTCCATACACCCATTCTCCCAATGCACCCACTCTCCCCACGAACTCCCCAAAAATGCTGCCTCTTTCAACACAGATTGGCGTGGGAGACAGATTTGTGGCAGATGATGAGCATTGTCTGGGGTTGGGAATGAGATGAGTTGAGAGCTAATCATTGTTGGTGAGTAGATTTGAACATTGCCAGGTTAAAGGGATGAGCATTGTCAGATGGGGAGGGGCAGAGGGAGCATCACTGGGTGGGGACTGAATTTAGTCTGGTGAGGCGAAGGTTAAGCATTATCAGCAGTATAATGCTGTATATTGTTGCGGTCCTACATGCTTTGACACTACCTGATTTACTTAGAGTGTCTCTGACTTTATACCTAGTAAATCTGTCTATAGACCTGGGTAAGCAGACACAGAACAAAGTTTCTGTGATTCTAGCCATGTGATCTCAAATGGTTGGAATCATGCAGCAATCCAGCAGCATACAAAATGGCAATCAGAAGTTCAAATTTCTTGGGTAAGTGCAGTTTGTGTGCGCACAACAGCACTTCCTCAAAATCGTGATGCATATCAGCAACACAAGTTGCATCAGAAACCTCTCCACTTATTGTAGATTTGAGCTAGGAATACTCTTTCTGTATAGAAACCACCTGATGAAGGAGCAGTGCTCTGAAAGCTAGTCCTTCCAAGTAAACCTGTTGGACTATAACTTGGTTTTGTGAGATTTTTAACTATATAGAATTAGTAAGTGCTTGTTTCCAAAAATGAGTTTCATAGATTCATAGTCCAGTATAGACAGGAGCATTAATAAAAGTGAGGAGAGGATCTTGTATTATATATTGATTAGAATGAGTACAGATTTTTTAAAACATCTATACAACATGTGATAATAGAAGCAATAATTCAACAAAGCTCTTCATTTGACATCTTAACCCAAACAAGATAATCTTGATGCACAGTACATGTATTCTGTAAATACAATGGAATACAAAGCCTGAATTTAAATAAAGCATTCAGATGGCATTGGTAACTATCCAAGCTTCATTACTGATCTTGAGATTAGATCATTGTCTTAAGTGCAGTCAATAGTGTTTTTGTTTGTATTGGAAATAGGATATGGTGCATTTTCTTTAAGCAGTTTCCATAATTGTGTGGTGCAATGTGCAGATCAGTTCAAGTTGTTGATATGATTTATGAAGACATTTATATGATGGAGGCCATCAGATTTCAAGAGTGATTTTAAATAACCATGCAGAAAGAACTGTGCAGTCGGTGTCCAGTAGTGCAATGAATATTTGTATTTTCTGCCTTATGATGGGGAATGATCTATTGCATTTCAATAGATTCAACAAAAAAGCAATGAGGGGTTACCTTACAGAGGTTTATAAAATCATGAGGGGCATGGATAGGTTAAATAGACAAAGTCTTTTCCCTGGGTGAGGGAGTCCAGAACTAGAGGGCATAGGTTTAGGATGAGACGGGAATATATTAAAAGAGACCTAAGGGGCAAAGTTTTCACGCAGAGAGTGGTACGTGTGTGGAATGAGCTGCCAGAGGAAGCGGTGAAGGTTGGTACAATTGCAATATTTAAAAGGCATCTGGATGGGTATATGAATAGAAAGGGTTTGAAGGGATATGGGCCAGGTGCTGGCAGGTGGGACTAGATTGGGTTGCAATAACTGGTCAGCATGGATGATTTGGACTGAAGGGTCTGTTTCCAAGCTGTATATTTCTATGACTCTGTGACTCAAAAGTGTGACCTGAGAGGGAAAATTTCCAAAGCTTACCATTTGAACTTTGTTATAAAGTCTGAATCTTTACAGCCCAGAAAAAAGCTCTTTGGCCCATTGTGTCCCCACCCATCATCAAACATTCTAACTGTTCTAATCTCATTTTCCAGCACTTGGCCTGTAGGCTTGTATGCTTTGGTGTTTCAAATGCTCATCTAAATACTTCTCAAATGTATTGATTGCTTGTGTATCTACTATCCTTTAGGGAGGGAGTTCCAGATGCTCCCATAAATACCCTCAAATCTTGTTGATCAATGCTATATGGGTACCAATCATGCAAAAACAGAAAAATTACTCTGGGGCAAAACCAGCTGGAGCAGCTAATGATCACAAACATTAGATAAAACTTAATGCCCCTCCCTAAGGACGAGTTTGGAGGGTGTACATTTAATGAGGCGGGAGAGTGTAGGGTGTGGACTTTGAACCTTAGCGTCTCAGTCCCATTAAGACTGGTGCAAAAAGGCCTTTGACCTAATAAAAATGCTTAAAAGACAATTAGTGTTCACTTAAGAACCTCCTTGAGTATACAATCAGCAATACATGGGCTTAATTGCTAGATGGTATTCCAAAAAACAAAACCGTTCCAATTTGGTATGAGGGATTCATTCAGAATGACTCAGTGCCTGGTCACGGGCATTAGGAATGTATTAGGGATGTACTATTGGAAGTTACACACTTTGTCTTTTTGCAAACACTCACCCCTTCTTCCAAAACCTCTGACAGCACTCCCAGTGACACGAGCAACAGTGGAGAGCTGCTGGTCTCTGATTGACCAGCAAATGTCAAGGGCCAGGATTTCTGTCCTTGGAGCCCCTCAATCCTGGGCAAGGCCCTCACAGGTCACTAAAGGGCACTTAGTTCTGGCAGACCTTCTCCAGCAGTGTTAAGGTACAGCTCTCACTGGTTCTCCAGCTAGCGTGCAAGTTTCCCTCAGCTCACAAATAATAAATTCTTCATTAAGTCGCATTTGATTCAAAAACCTTGATAATCTTAACACATTGTCATAAATGTATGTTAGTTTTATGGGGTTGCTGGTTTGCAAGGGCTAAGCTCTTGAAATGAAGACATATTTTCTGATTAACTTACGAATGAAATAAAAATAGATTTTAGATTTAGATTAGATTACAGTGTGGAAACAGGCCCTTCGGCCCAACAAGTCCAAACCGACCCGCCGAAGCGAAACCCACCCATACCCCTACCCCTACATTTACCCCTTACCTAACACTACAGGCAATTTAGTATGGCCAATTCACCTGACCCTGCACATCTTTGGATGGTGGGAGGAAACCGGAGCACCCGGAGGAAACCCACGCAGACACGGGGAGAACGTGCAAACTCCACACAGTCAGTCGCCTGAGGCGGGAATTGAACCCGGGTCTCTGGTGCTGTGAGGCAGCAGTGCTAACCACTGTGCCACCGTGCTGCCCACAAAAACATTCTGATGAATAGTCAATGACCTGAAGCAATGAGCTGGATTTTACACTCCCTTCCAATGAGTTTGAAGATTGGTAAAATCCCACAGGTGACCTTCCTGTCATTTACATGCCTGGAGTTTTTTGGGCCCACAACAATGGCAGCAGGCAGCTTGTTATCTTTGTTCCTATTAAGGCCCTTAACTTAATCAGTGAATAAGGAACTCACCCCACCTCCATCAATACTTGAGGGACAGTTCATGTTGGGGTGGAAGTAATCCCTCTCTGAATTGCATCCGGTGCATTTACACCCTTCAATAAATAAAGAAACTAACACTGAACACACCGAGGGAGATACGGTCTCACTAATGCCCTGAATATTGGAAGTACAACATTCTTTTATCTCCTCTCATAATAAATGCTAGAATCTTATTAATCTTCTTGATTGCATGTTTAACCTGCATACTGTCCTTTTGTGACTCACTTAGTAGAGTACCTAATTATCTTTTCACCTCCATATTCTGCATTGTCCATTTAAATAGCACTCTCCTGTTGCATTTTTCCTGTCAAACTGACAACGTTTTCTCAAGGTCTACACCTATCTGCCCATTTTTTTCCCATTCACTCAACTTATCTATCATGTCTGCATCCTCCTTATGTCACCTTCACAACATACTTTCCTAACTTTGTAATCTGCAAATATAGTCATCATGCCTTTGGTCCCCTCACTTTAGTCATGAATATAAATTGTTAAATGTTGAGGTGCGAGCAAAGGCATCTAAGGGACCCAAGTTTCACATGCTGCCAATTTGTAACAGACTCATTTATGCATACCTTCTGTTTTCAGCTAGCTAACGAATCTTCTATCCGTGCTAATATTCCAATTGCCATGCCATCCTAATTTGCACAGTATTCATTTTTGTGGAAATTTATCAAATGCATTCTGAAAATCCAAGTGCGGTACATCAACATTTTATCATATTCCTCCTTCAAATAATTCCAATCTATGCTAATTTTTCTTGATTACCTTGAGTTTTTCAAAGTGTCAAGTTATAACCTCCATAATGATTAATACTAACAAAACTAACAAGATATCAAGCTAAATGACCTGTACTCTCCTGCTTTCTGCTTCCCTGCCTTCTTGAATAACATCCCAGAAATATGTGTAAATCAAGACTTGAAACAGAGGGAGGAACATAAATCAAATATAATTGTCACGGGGAGGGCATTGAGAAATTATGCAAACTAATGGCTGAAAAGCCCCAAGAACCAGACTGACTTCATTTTAGGGTCTTGAAAGAAGTGGCTGCAGGATAGTTGTTTGGTTTTAATTTTCCAAATTTCTAAAATTCTGGAAAGGTTTTACAAGCTTGGGGACAGAAAAGTAAGTATGGAAGTATTGTTGCAGCTGTACAGTACCTTAGTTAGACCACTGCTAATGCATTGTGTAAATTTTGGTCACCTTACTTAAGTCAGGATCTCGTTACATGAGAAGTGGATCAAAGCAGGTTCACTCAATTGATTTCTGCATTGAATGGGTTGCCTTATGAGGAAAAGTTGAATCGACTGGGCTTGTATCCATTGAAGTTTGGAAGATTGAATGATGATCTTGTTGAAACATATAAGATCCTAAAGGGACTTCACAGGTTAAAAGGGCATTTTCGTTATGGGATAAATCTGAACTAGTGTCAGTTTTCAACAGATGCCACAATCATGGAGAATTTGCGGACTCAGACTGCTAAACAAGCCAAGTTCTGGGAAGCAGAGTGAGACAATCTATGCAGAGCCATGTGGACTGTATGGATGACAGCAACCAACCCATTATTTAAAATGTAAAGGACCAGTCCAAGAGGGAGACATGCTTACATTTTTGGAATCTGAATGTGAAGCAAGAAGATTATGCTAACAGATCAACAAAACTGTTCAGGCATTGATCTAAATAACTGGTTACAGACATTTTCACAGTTTTTTTCTCATAAAATGAAACAGTAAATATCTATAAGTAATTATAACCAAGGTTCCCTCCATTTAAGATTGAGATAAGAAGCTTTTTCTTTGAGGGTTGATCGTCTAGACTTCTTCCCCTCAGAGCAATAGAGGCAGGTCATTTAATGTTTTGTAAGACTGAGTTAGAATAATATTTGATTGACAAGGGAGTCAAAAGGTATGAAGAGTAGATGTGAAAATAGAATTGAAGCCACAATCAGATTAGCCATGATCTTATCAAATGGTGGGCAAAATCAAGAGGCCACATTTTGTCTACTCTTGCTCCTACTTTTTATGTTCCAGAACTACCACAGTCAACATGATGTAGATATGCATAGATTACTGTTAGCAAGAGAGTTCCAGGATTTTGATCCAGTGAATTGAAGAAACAACAATATCATTTTAAGTCAGAATGATGTGTGACTTCTAAATGAATTTACAGGCGGTGGTTTCCCATGTGTATGCTGCTCTTGCCATTCTAGGCAATAGATAACACAAGTTTAAAAGGTGGTGTCACAGGAGCTTTGGTAAATTGCTTGCGTACATCTTCAAGATACTCGTTGTTGCCATTGTGTATCAGTGATGGAGGGAATGGATGCTTAAAGTAGTGGATAGAGTGCCAGTTGATGAGCAGCTTTGTGTTGAATTGTGTCCAGCTTCAAGAGTGTTCACTCATCCAGAAAAATGGGGACTTCTGTATCATACTCATGATTTGTACCTTGTGTGAGTGGACAAATTTTTGGAAGTTGAGAAGTGAATTATTCACTTCTGAAATCTCAGCTCTGGTGAGCTGTTATAGCTCAGTATTTACATGGCTAGTCCAGTTCATTTCTAGTCAATGGTAACCCTTAACAGCTTGTCTGGAGTAATAGGCTGGAGCAGAACAAGGCAGCAGATTTGTTTTTCTAAAGATATTAGTGAATCCAGGTGCTTTTATAATGTTCCAATAGTTCCTTGGTCACCAAAACTGATATTAGGTTTCTTTTATTCTTGCTTCATTTAATAAATGGAATTCAACTTGCAATTTATCAAAGTGAGTTTAACCTTTCATCTCATTAGTCCGGACTTTAGATTTCTAGTCCAATAACATAGCCACAATGTTACTATACCCATCATCGGCTGGAATTCTGCTGCATATTTAGCATCTAATATGTTTTCTTAAAATGCAAGAAAGAAGTTGAGATTGCATAATCCTTCTCATACCCCACAGTGGTTCACAGCCCAAGTAACTGTTTTTGTAATTGCAGCCAATTTCCCCACAACCAAGCGATAAATAATCAGATAATCTAATTTGACAATGTTGGTCAGAGGATAAATGTTGGCTAAGATACTGAGTGAAATCCTGTGATCAACTTTGTAGTACCACAGGATATTTTATGCCCACTCACAGTAAGCAGACAATTCCTAATCTAAAAGACAGTGAAATATTCCCATAGAACTGTCCTGATTATGTGCATAAATCTGTGGAGGAGAGATTGAACCTGCACTCTTTTTATTCAGAGGTAATTGTACCACCACTGAGCTAATGCTGACTCAGAAGAGGTGAATGATGTCAACATTGGATGCTTGTCATGGGGGAAAACAGTGATTGATGTAAAGATAGATGGTTGCATTGTTTAGTATATAGACCATTTATTTTCCTGATTATTCCAAGATAGTCTTCCCAGAACTTGAATTTTATGAGCACTATGTGGAGGAGGTTTGCCTCTACCTTCTCAGCTCAGCCAGGAAGAGCAATAAACATAGCTTTACTAGATTAACCTGCATGCAAGGCACATAGTTTAAAAACTCATGCTTTTAAAGGCAGTCCTATTTATTGACCTGCATTAGAGTATTTTGGTCTCAATTTCAATATTGTACTGTTGTCAGTCTGTTCATTTTTTGCATAATAATTCTGGCTAAATACAATATAAATTTCACAGCAGTTTCTTGTGTTGTTTCTCAACTGACTGTAATTCAAGATTCTTTTTTAAAAGAAACCGAAACAAACGTGTCCTTTGAATGGATTCATTGCGCAAACTGCATTTACAGTGAAAAACAGTATCTCTCCGTGGATTGTAATTGATATTTCATTCCAAGTCCAATATTACTGTGATAGTGCTCTCTGGAAATAACTTTCATATAATTGCAATACCAGGGGCAAATAATGATAATAAATACTATGAACATGAGTTCAGAACTTTCCTTTTTGGTCTAACAGGCAATTGTCCTTTTGACTTAATAAATATACAGCCTGAGATTTTATGGGTGTCTTAATTCAGACTGACAGATTGGGACATCACGTTTTTGCAGATTATTTCACATTACCCACCTTGTAAATCTCTTTTGAGAGCATACTTTAATTTATGATACTCTTGTTTGCAACATTTTTTGGAGGTGGAGATCTTTGTTGTAAACAGGGAAGACTAGAAAACAAAGTTGTTGTGAAGTACCTTCGTCTCATAACATGTACAGCTTTTTTTATTGATTGGATTTGGATGTTTTTGCTGAGTCAGCATTTAATACCAATCCTAAATGCCCCTTGAGTGGGGCTTACTAGGCCATTTCAGACTATTACATTACCTTGTAATGCTCCAATGCAGAAATAACTTCCATGCCAGGCAGGGTAAGTAGCATGATGGAATAGTAAAATGATCCCACTACCAACGGGTCAGATCTACGCTCTGCAGTCCTGCCAAGACCATTTGTGAATGTTGATGGATAATTAAACAACTCACTGGATGAGGAGGTTCCACAACCCACAATGACAGGGATGCCCAGCACATGGGTGCAAAAGTGAACCATTTGCAAGCATCACCAGTCAGAAGTGCTTTGTAGATGATCCATCTGAGCTTCTTCCTGAGGTTCCTAACAGTACACCTGCCAGCCTTCAGCCAACTCTGTTCACTCCACATGCCACCCTGAAGGTGTAAGATAAGGTATCACTTCAAAGTAGTTGTGAAAAATAAAAGCTCATAGTGTAGATCGGCGTTTCCCAACCTTTTTAGTATCAAAATAGACTTCAATGAGTCAAACAATTCCACATCACATTAACTTTTTCTTAGTTAAAAATCACACAACACCAGGTTATAGTCCAACAGGTTTAATTGGAAGCACACTAGCTTTCGGAGCGATGCTCCTTCATCAGATGATAGACTATCACCTGATGAAGGAGCATCGCTCCGAAAGCTAGTGTGCTTCCAATTAAACCTGTTGGACTATAACCTGGTGTTGTGTGATTTTTAACTTTGTACACCCCAGTCCAACACCGGCATCTCCAAATCATATTTTTTTCTCAGAACTCTAAGCATGAACAGTTCTGGAAGCTTTCACATGCACAGTCAATAAAGGCACCTGGTGTCAGCAGATACTGCTGTCAGTAATAGACATCCTTAACGCTGAAGTAAAGTGCCATTGCTTCTTGAAAACTTTGCATCACACTTCTCACCTTGACACACTGGTTGCGGTCAGCTAGTGTAGGGGACAGCATATTGGCATGGATAGAAGATTAGTTGGTTAACAGAAAGCAGACAATAGGCATAGAAGGGTCTTTTTTTCGGATTGGCAACACATAACAAGTGGTGTGTCACAGAGATTGGCACGAGGATCTCAAGAACTTACAATTTGTGTAAATGACTTGGATGAAGGAACAGAAGAGAAATTTGCGAAACATGCTGATGACAGAAAGATAGGTAGGATTGCATTGAAAACAACAAACGCTGGAGATCACGAAGGTCCAATATCAGCAGTAATTTGCTCCTAGGTTGGAATACAAATTGTCAACAGAAGTTAAGGAAACTACAAATGGATATGGATAGTAATATGAATGATCAACGATGTAACAAATGGAATGCAAAGTGAGAAAATATGAAATTGTCCATTTGAAAGGAAGAATAAAAAACAGGAAATTATTTAAATAGTGAGAGATTGTAAAACTCGTATGTATGAATGACAAGAGGTTAGTATGCAAGTACAGCAAGAAATTAGGAAAGCTAATAGCATTCATCCTTTATCACAAGTGTAGTTGAATGCAAAAGTCTTGTGGTTATGCATCACTTATACAGTGCACTGGTGAGACCATACCTGGAGTTTTGTGCACATTATTGGTCACCTTACTTAAAAGAAAGATGTAAATGCATTGAAAATGGTTCAGAGGAAGTTTGCTAGATTAGTACCTGGAATGGACAAGTGAGTAAAAGTTGGACAGGCCCAGCTTTGTATCCACGAAATTTAGAAGAGTAAGATTGAAACATCTAAGATCCTGAGGGGTCTTGGAAGGATAAATCTGAAGTATTAATCTCATTCTGTTGTATGGGCAAATTGTTCCCCTCTTAATCGATAATCTAGAACTAAAGGTTACTGTTTAAAAATCAGGGAGTTGCACATTTAAAACCGCGACTGGTGATTTTTGTTTCTTGCAGTTGAGGGTCTTTGGAACTCTCTTCCTGAAAACGCACTAGAATAGAGTCCTTGAATATGTTTATGACAGAGTTGAATATATTTTTGTTAAGTAAGCAGGTGAAAGGTTATCAGGGGTAGGCAAAAATATGGATTTGAGCCTGTCATCAGATCAGCCATGAACCTGTTGAATGGTGGAGCAAGCTTAGGGGCTCAGTAGCACAGTCCTGTACATATATCATGAAATGGCTGAAGGCACAAGATTCGACAAAGGCTAAGTCCAGACAATATTCCAGCAAGAGTAAATTTATGCACTTGAACTAATTGTGCCCCTAACCAAGCTGGTACTGTTGCAACACTATTATCTACTCAGAAGTGTGGAAATTTGCTCAGGTATGTCCATTCTACAAAAAGTAGAATAATTCCAGTCTGATGTATTACACACCATTAGTCTACTCTCAATCATCAGCAAAGGTATAATTGACAGGGCTATGACTTGCTCAGCCACAACCTGCTCACTGACACTTAAATTTGGGTTCCATCTAGCCACTTAACTCCTGACCTTATTACAGCCTTGGACCAAAAATGGACAACAGAGTTAAACTCAAAGGGAAGCAAGGATGACTGCTCTTGACAATAAGGTGTTATTTGACCAATTACTTTAATGTGTTGACTCTGCCTGTCGTAAAGACAACTGTATAATCATTTATCTATTAACATCATTAGACGCTTCTGCAGTCACATACTTTCTTAGAACTGATGTATTCAAGTCACTTCCAAAATGACTTTTTCTTTCATCCTTCATAGAACTAACGAATATCTATTTGCCTCTATTTTGAAATCTAAATCTCAAACTACAATATACACCTTTCACAACAGCCTTAATTACATGACACTGAAGACTACATATAGAATGAGTCTAATATGCATCTGATAACTATGATTATGTAATTGCATGTTATTTAATCAATAACTTTGCAACTGTAGTCACATTCTAAGTATCGATCTGTGTAATTATTGGATATTAGTAACTACATTAAAATAGGTCTTTTGGAATAAATTCTCTGAAAATACAACAGAATGAGATTAATACTTCAGATTTATCAGGTTATTACTTGCAATCTTGCTGCAAGTCTTAGCTTAATTAGAATAAAATATACCTGCTTCAAGATTATGAGAGGAATTAACAGAACTTGAGACAAGAAAGTTATTCATTTTGGTAAAGTGTTCAAAGTGTTTAAAAGTTACAAAGGTGAGACTATAAAAGGAATATCAGACAAAATTATATTCACCCAAATTATATTGGAATTGTGAAATAAATTATGTTAGAATACTATCCAAGTGGATAGAACAGTATTTTTTTTTCATGTAACTGTCAGTTTTGGGTCCGTTCACCTTGGGAAGGATGTCAACATCTTTGGGTATAGACTTGCTCCAGAAGTGTATAATAACATTTCTGAACCAGTTGACTGGAAACACCTATAAATATTACAGCTGAAGGAGTGGGTCAGAGGCTAGGAATTCTGTAGCAAGTAATCACTTCCTGTCTCCTTAGTGCTCGACACAAAGGGCAGGCTTTCTCAGCTCACTTTGGAGTTCAGCTGTTTTGGACCCAAGGTTGTAATGAGGTCAGGAGCTGAGTAGGTATGATGGAACCCAAACTATGCATCTATAATAGGTTACAATCTTTCTGTTCCTTCCCTATAAGTTGCACAGTCAGGAAATGCAGTTCAATACTGCCTGAATAGCTATCAGTCTGCTAACTATGTAGCTACTTTACTGCACCATATTTTAATTGAATACTGTTAGGTTAGAATTAATTTACTTATTTATTTGGGCATTTTGTAATACAAATTGGACATAGATTTTCTCCGTTAGTCAACAGTAAGTTATTCTTTACCAAAACTGCAGGATTAATATTTAAATATTTTTCTTGTTTCTGCATAGAGTACATTAGCACCTTGAACAGGCTCATAGAAACTGCCATCAGCTGCATTTATAATGCTTGTGCACATATAAGGAAAAAGAAAAACAAGCAACAGGAATAATCTGCGAACATGATTTTGAGATTATAGTACCAAATCCTTAATCTCTAATTTCTCTCCTACCTCTGTTATGCTCACTATTGAGCTAGTTTTGTCCTTGTGATCCATTTCCTGTTCATTTGAATAAATTCCTGCTAAACTACTAACCATCCAACATTGCTTTCTGATTATGTTTTTAAATAGCTAACTCTCATAGGTTTGTCACCTTCCAATTCAAAAACACTGTTGTTGTACCTTCCATCATCTGGCCTTTGACCCACTGTTTGTATGAACTAATGCGCCATCTCCATTTTCTTTCCAAACTTCCTACAACCCCATGTTCATACAGGTGCAACCAAGTTTCTGTCCTTGGCCTATTACTGAATCAGCCCTACTTATTGTCCAATATCATGTCCTCAAACTAATCATCATACGCTATCCAAGTATCCTCTTCTAGATGTCACATCTTGACAATACAAACTTCAGAATTTCACATGTCATGTCAATGCCTGCAATCTTTCTCTTGAGCATAACACTGTCATCATATTGCCATCATTCCTGTCCAACTTCCATCTTGATGAACTTGGTTTAGCTACTTTTCTTGAACATGAATATTGGGATGCTCATCTCACCTTTTTTTGTCAAGACTTTGGTTCCACCTGCTAATGGTTGCATGGTTTAGCATCCATTTATCTTACAGTCAAACAATATCTTGAAACTGCTTTTTGCCTTAAAGGTTCTATATAAAGGCAGGTTGTCCATAGTGTTATATTATTATAGTGTTTTATTTAAACACCCATCAGTAGATGCTGTCTAAAACCTTATGAGAGTTTTCTCCCTCGTAATGTTTGGTTTATTTACACAATGGCATTTTATAATTTGAAATACATTACTTCAGTAGATCAAAGTAATTTCTGGCTTTTCAAACTTTTTGTGATTTTCTCTCATCATCCACTATTTTTTTTGGAAAAGAATTGGAAAGATAAAAGAAGTAGCAGTGTGCAAATTTGAGCTTCTAAATATCTTGTGCTTCAGTAGTAGCAGAATGAAAAAAATTCAGTACATTTTTACAAACATGTTCTGAAATTTTTGATCAATTGTCTTTTGTTCCTACAGTTGTGGGAACCTTCAACAAGTTCAAGACTTAATTAGGTCTTAATGAAGCATATAAGAGATCTTTCAAAAAGTATTGGTATTATTTTGAAAATTAGCATGAGGATAGTTTTTCACATGCACCTTAGAATAAATCGAACGATAACACATTCTTAATTTTAGCTGTGCTGAACTACTAACAGCTTGCTAATAAAACTCAACGCTTAAAATGGAAACTTGTATCATGCAGTATTATTGTGAAAGCTGTACACTTCTCTACATAACCAGTCCTTGATATGTTTGTTAAACTACATTTTGGTTTTTTTCAAACATTCTATTCACATATGTAATTTGTGGTTGGGGTGGGGAGTTATTATGCATGTTACTCATTTGAAGTTAGAATTTGACTTTACGTGATTTATTTGCCTTTACGTGTCAAGAAAACATTTCAGTTCGTTATCCTGTGCAAGAGTATGGTACACGTGTTGACTGAAGCAGAATACAGACTGGTAGTCTTCCAATTCTCACAGAGGGTCACACCTCTGACAGGGGTTAGCTTAAATGCAAACTCATTTTTTTGATATAAATGTTATGAGGATCCTATGAAAGTGATAAATGATTGCTTCATTATTTGCATGCTTCTCTTCTCAAATATTGTAGTTATTTACAGTTGTGGCAAGTTAAGTTTTTTTTCTGTCAGATAACTACAACTAACTACAATCCTAACTTAGCATAAAGCAACAGAAATGATTATCTTTTAAGCTCAGATTTAGTCATGATAGAAGTTGACGTATATTTTTGTAAATAACAAGGATTAGTCATTAAGATATTTTGTCGTTGAGTATTCATCTCTAATATTTGATTGTAAATGATTTTTTTTTGTTTTTTATTGGTGTTTTGAATTTTAAAGCTTTTCAAGCAACTGAAATATTTGCAATTGTGACCTAACGGAGATAGATGGCTCTGGTCTTTTGTGGAATTACAGGAAGTCCCCAGGTTACGAACGAGTTCTGTATTTTCCACCGTTCATACGCCAAATTTGTGCGTAAGTGGAACAGATACGGGCTAATTAGTCTGCACGTTTGTTACATTGTACATAATTCAGACTTTTAAAATATTTTTTTAAAGTAGAACCCGGTGATCAATTCGTAAGTATGGGTCATTCATAAGCAGACGTTCATAACGTGTGGACTTCCTGTAATGACTTATCAGGACAATGTCAATCCACAAAGCGCTGAAACATCAATGTGTTTGTGGCTGCAGCCACACCTCAAGTATCCAATAAGGATCCTTGTCCAGCATCATAAATCCTGGTACCCATTGCACCTGATTTTCTCTGTTAGTTTCAATGAAAGAAATATTGAGCAGACAGAACCAAAGTTTCAGATGCATACCTTCTTCTGGCATGGATTCCATTATAAAATCTGAATGCCATCCAACATATTGCTGCTTCATTTGATACATCTGTTAAAACTTCACTTTTAACTGTGCCCATGTCTGAGAGAGACAAAATCATTCAATCCTAATGGAAATATCTATATTATTTTTCATATATACATTTGGTTGACAGCCCTTAAGAAAAATTTTTTTTTAGATTCTCCACAGTTTGGAAACAGGCCTTTTAGCCCAACAAGTCCACACCAACCCTCCGAAGAGTAACCCACCCAGAACCATTCCCCTACATTTACCCCTGACTAATGCACCAAACACTACAGGCAATTTAGCGTGGCCAATTCACCTAACCTCCACATTCTTGGATTATGGGAGGAAGCCCGAGCCCCAGAGGAAACCCACGCAGACACAGGGAGAATGTGCAAACTTCACACAGACAGTTGTCCAAGGCAGGAATCGAAACTGGATCCCTGGCGCTTTGAAGCAGGCCGGATGCTGCCTGACCTGCTATGTTTTTCCAGCACCACTCTAATCTTGGTTGTGAGGCAGCAGTGCTAACCACTGTGCCTCCACAAGTATATATAGTATTACCACAAGTATATAAGAAGTCATCTTGGGTCAGTCAATTATTTGACAATATTGATCACTTCATGTTTGTTACCTTTTAAGAGAGATGGTCAGAACAGGTCTGTAATGTGAAAAGAACCAGAATTAAAGAATATTAGTTCTACCACTGTTTAGCAGAGCAGTTGGTAACATTTTAATTCAACTGCACCAGGAGCTAGTCAGGTGTAGTTTTCCTTATGCCACCATATAGTGACAAGTAGGATTTCCAGAAAATATAAATTTGGAAGGCTTCTCTGTCTATTCCTGGAAATGCAACAAATTTGGGCAAGTAAAAACACTTCTCCCTGGGATATTAGGTCCAACTACAAGCACGATTTTGAAATGTGGAAGCCAAAAATATCCAGAATAAAAATGAGTGATGAAACCCTGAACAACTGTTGCCTATTACATATTTTGTAAAATAAAGTGCATGTTTTCGACCATCACTGTAATATTAACCCAGTGTCTCCGGCATTTCTTATTTTAGGGTCAGAACGGAATGTCTGTGGATGAGAAGCCTGACTCACCCATGTATGTATATGAGTCAACAGTGCATTGTACAAATATCCTCCTGTGCCTCAACGACCAGCGTAAGCAGGATATCCTCTGCGATGTGACTGTTCTGGTGGAGAGGAAGGAATTCCGTGCCCACAGGGCTGTCCTGGCAGCGTGCAGTGAATACTTCTTACAGACCTTGATCGGACAAACAGAACATGAACTGGTTATTACCCTGCCTGAGGAGGTATGTCACAGTAACTTACTTTAAACATAGGGCATT
Organism: Chiloscyllium plagiosum; assembly: GCF_004010195.1. NCBI lineage: Eukaryota > Metazoa > Chordata > Chondrichthyes > Orectolobiformes > Hemiscylliidae > Chiloscyllium > Chiloscyllium plagiosum. The sequence goes on along the minus strand of NC_057712.1, from coordinate 80,837,084 downwards.
GTTTAATCAGATCCTAGTTACCACAGGAAATGTGGCATCAGAATAATCCATACAGTATTATGTTATTCTTTCCTTGATGCTTAAAATAGTAAAAGCCAAGTTTATGTTCACAAGTCATTTTTGTTGTCTTTTAACTTGTAACTCAGACTAAAAGAATATAATAGTGTGAATTCCCACTATAGCACAGGATAGCAACAGTGTTTGCCACAGCTGATGGATGGGATACGAGTTTATAACTACAAATTCTTATGATTTCAGATATCGGTACTAGCTATTGTAATGGACAGGTCAGATCCCAGAATGAAATCTGGTGTGATGACTTGTGTGCTTTTTTAAGTTAATGTGATGGGCATATACTAAAACAGAGGCACAGAAGCTGCAGTCTTCTTTAATAACAGATGTTTTTTACGCAGTGATAGAGTCATAGAGATGTACAGCATGGAAACAGACTGACCAGATATCCCAACCCAATCTAGGTCCACCTGCCAGCACCCGGCCCATATCTCTCCAAAACCCTTCCTATTCATATATCCATCCAAATGCCTCTTAAATGTTGCAATTGTACCAGCCTCCACCACTTCCTCTGGCAGCTCATTCCATACACGTACCACTCTCTGTGTGTAAAAGTTGTCCCATAGGTCTCTTCTATACCTTTCCCCTCTCACCCTAAACCTATGCCCTCTAGTTCTGGACTCCCCGACCCCAGGGAAAAGACTTTGTCTATTTATCCTATCCATGCCCCTCATAATCTTGTAAACCTCTATAAGGTCACCCCTCAGTCTCCAACGCTGCAGGGAAAACAGCCCCAGGCCTGTTCAGCCTCTCCCTACAGCTCAAATTCTCCAACCCTGGCAACATCCTTGTAAATCTTTTCTGAACCCTTTCAAGTTTCACAAC
>NC_057712.1:80834144-80835574 GCF_004010195.1 Chiloscyllium plagiosum | reverse complement strand
AGCTTCCCACAGAGTTCTTGGGTACACCTGATCAGGTCCTGGGGATTTATCCACCTTTACCTGTTTCAAGACATCCAGCACTTTCTCCTCTGTAATCTGGACATTTTGCAAGATGTCACCATCTATCTCCCTACATTCTATATCTTCCATATCCTTTTCCACAGTAAACACTGATGCAAAATACTCATTTAGTATCTCCCCCATTTTCTGCAGCTCCACACAAAGGCCGCCTTGCTGATCTTTGAGGGGCCCTATTCTCTCCCTAGTTACCCTTTTGTCCTTAATGTATTTGTAAAAACTCTTTGGATTCTCCTTAATTCTATTTGCCAAAGCTATCTCATGTCCCCTTTATGCCCTCCTGATTTCACTCTTAAGTATACTCCTACTTCCTTTGTACTCTTCTAAGGATTTACTCGATTTATCCTGTCTATACCTTACATATGCTTCCTTCTTTTTCTTAACCAAACCCTCAATTTCTTTAGTCATCCAGCATTCTTATATGATTGAGACATATAAGATTATGAAAGGATTGGATATTCTGGCAGCAGGAAACATGTTTCCGCTGATGGGTGAGTGCCGAACCAGAGGATACAGCTTAAAAATACGGGGTAGACCATTTAGGACAGAGATGAGGAGAAACTTCTTCACCCAGAGAGTGGTGGCTGTGTGGAATGCTCTGCCCCAGAAGGCAGTGGAGGCCCAGTCTCTGGATTCATTTAAGAAAGAGTTGGATAGAGCTCTCAAAGATAGTGGAATCAAGGGATAAGGCAGGAAGAGGATACTGATTAGGAATGATCAACCATGATCATATAGAATGGCGGTGCAGGCTCGAAGGGCTGAATGGCCTACTCCTGCACCTATTGTCTATTGTCTATTCCCTTTCTCTACCAGCCTTCCCTTTCACCCTGACAGGAATATACTTTCTCTGGATTCTCGTTATCTCGATATCTCATTTCTAAAGGCTTCTCACTTTCCAGCCGTCCCTTTGCCTGCGAACATTTGCCCCCAATCAGCTTTCGAAAGTTCTTGCCTAATACCGTCAAAATTTGTCTTTCTCCAATTTAGAACTTCAACTTGTATATCTGGTCGCTGGTCTCAAAGTGCTCTCCCACTGACACCTCAGTTGCCTGCCCTGCCTTATTTCCCAAGAGTAGGTCAAGTTTTGCACCTTCTCTGGTAGATACATCCACATACTGAATCAGAAAATTTTCTTGCACACAATTAACAAATTCCTCTCCATCTAAATCCTTAACACAATGGAAATCCCAGTCTATGTTTGGAAAGTTAAAATCCCCTACTATAACCACCCTATTATTCTTACAGATAACTGAGATCTCCTTACAAGTTTGTTTCTCAATTTCCCTCTGACTATTAGGGGGTCTATAATACAATCCCAATAAGGTTATCATCCCTTTCTTATTTCTCAGTTC
>NC_057712.1:80799760-80833369 GCF_004010195.1 Chiloscyllium plagiosum | reverse complement strand
TCCCTGCCTGCCCTGACTGTTTGACTCGCTTCTGTTCTCATCTGTACCAGTTTCAGATTGATCTCTTTCCTCACTATCTCCCTGGGTCCCACCTCCCACCCACCACCACCCACACCTTACTAGTTTAAATCCTCCCGAGCAGGTCTAGCAAATTTCCCTGCCAGTATATTAGTCCCCTTTCAATTTAGGTGCAATTCGTTCTTCTTGTACGGGTCACTTCTACCCCATAAGAGATTCCAATGATCCAAAAATGTGAATCCTTCTCCCGTACACCCACTCCTCAGCCATGCATTCATCTGCTCTATCCTCCTATTCCTGCCCTCACTAGCTCGTAGCACTGGGAGTAATCCAGATATTACTACTCTCGAGGACCTCCTTTTTAAATTTCTGCCTAATGCCCTTTAATCTCCCTTCAGAATGTCAGCCTTTTCCCTTCCTATGTCGTTGGTTCCAATGTGGACAATGACCTCTTGCTGGCCCCTCTTCCCCTGTGAGAACACTCTGCACCCTGTCTGAGACATTCTTGATCCTGGCACCAGGGAAGCAACACACCATTCTGCTTTTTCACTGCTGGCCACAGAAACTTCTGTCTGTACCTCGGACTGGAGAGTTCCCTAACACAATTGATCTATTGGAACCCAACATACCCCTCATTTCATTAGAGCCAGTCTCAATACCAGAAACCTGGCTGTTCGTGCTACGTTCTCCTGAGAATCCATCACCCCCTACATTTTCCAAAACAGCATACCTGTTTGAAATGGGTATATCCACAAAAGATATACCTGCACTAGCTGCCTACCTCTCTTACCTTTCCTGGAGTTAACCCATCTATGTGACTGTATCTGAGACTTTCCCCCCTTCCTATAACTGCCATCCATCACATACTGTTGCTGTTTCAAATTCCTCATTGCTTCTGTCTCTCCAACCGATCCATTTGATCTGATAAGATTTGCAGCCAACAGCATTTATGGCAGATGTAATCCACAGTAACCCTTAAACTCACACATCTGATAAGAAGTACGTATCACTCTATTAAAGGGCATTTTTGCTCCTTCACAATCTACAGACCCAGAAATTAATACCGTCTTATTCCTCTACAAACACTGCCCCAGATTAACTTAATAGTTATGGCTTATAGTTTAAGTTTAATCAAGAGACATAGCTCCAAAAGCATATAATCAAAAAAGAACCCACTCTATTCACTCCTGCAGATTCTCTGTAGGCCACGCTTAAAACAACGATTAACTTATCTGATTCTGTGCTGTGAACTTCGCCCAAAAGTTCCTCCAAGATCAGTTGTGAATTTCACTGTTTGCTAATTTCCCAGATGCACTCCGATGTCCGATACATAAATTCAAACTGCAAAGGCAGTAACTGTGCAGGTTCTTCCTTTTTCTTTTTCTTTTTTTCTCTCTGTCTCTGTTTCTTTCTTTCTTTCTTTCTTTCTTTTTCTCTCTCTCTCTCTCCTGCAATGACCTCACCATGTGCTTCCTTTATCTGTTCTTCTCCCTTTTAAAGCTGCTGTTGTTTTGACTTTTGTCCCCCCAAAGTTCCAAAACAATGCAACAGCATTTGAAACAGTAATTGCTGCTCCTGGAATTTGAGTAAATCGCCTCCAGCACCAAAAATACCTCAAACAAGGAGCAGCTGTTACAGCCAGAAATTTTTTTCCCATCCTCCATCTTGGATCACCCAGAATCCTCACAAAGAAAAAAGAATAAAATCCAAGCAGTGTAAATATAAAAAAAATTAGAAAACTATCAAAACATTCAGCACAACAACATTTCAACCTACTTCCAAGCACCACAATTCTGCAGACACACAAATCCAGAAAGCTTACTACCCTCTCTGAATTTTGGCCAATTGAATCTTCACAGTTCTTTCCTGTGAATTCTGAGGTTACCTTAGATGACTACTCTCAAAACTGAAGCTTAGACTTTCTCAGTCTTTTAATAGTGTGCAAGTTTTTAACCAAACATCCTAGATCTAGAAGCTGCACAAACTGACTTTCTGCTAAAGTAATTTATTCCCTGAACTATTCTTAAATCCTTTTCAGGACCGAAATTGTGTTGTGCTGTTCTGAACTGCTCAAAATCTTCTAATTTCTGGGTTTCCTGAGCTAAAGTGAACTCTTGATTCTCCTAAACCAAAAACAACCATAATGCTTGTACTCCCAAGTCATAAACTCAGCACAGTGCTAGCAATTTTCTATTAACATTCCAAGGGTCCTGCTCTGTGACATACCAGATTGGGCTAATGTTCTGAAAGGATTCACTGACTTCGTTACCTAGTAACATCCTTCACAAAAGTAGCTAGTACCCATTTGCTATGATTCTGAAATCCAGACTTCTTTTAGAAAAGCTCCACCATCTGTATAAATCAAATGCTTTTTATTATAGTTGTTTTTTTAATGAGCTATAAGTCTCAGCCATCTTATTGTATTATGCAGAGAAGGACAGTTTGCAATGGATGTCTGCCCAGTACTATGCTCAAACATCTTTTATATTTGTGGCTCAGGAGGTCAATCAAACACATTGTATTTGTAACAGTTCTTTGTTGGGAAAATTATTCACACATAGAACATTTAGAAGAAGAGCAAATATGCCTGTTTCATAATCCATTGGCAAATGTTGCTGCATGCCATTTTCAGGTTAAAGGGGTCATCTGTGCACATCTTAAGAATTCCTTAAAGTGAAACGTAATTGGAGTTGAAGTTTACCTTCATCAGCAAAGGGATGCTTCAAGTGTTTTTGCTTTGTTTTAAATTCTACATTTAGAGAATCAAAGTATTTGAGAGCACTCAAATCCAGATTTCAATTTCCCTTTATGAATGAACATACGAACAAGGTTAGACTATAAACTGCATTTAGCCCCTGAAACCTGTTGCACGATTCAGAGAGATTGTGCGTGATGTACAATGTAATAACATACGTACAGGTACGTATGTATAGATATATGTATATTTCTATAGGTATGCCCATCTTTGTACTATATCCCTAATACCTGTATTTTTAGTTTGTACTTTAAGTTTGATCTGTCTCACATTTTATATTGACAGTTCTACCAGTATCACAAGCAGAAATCGGTTTAATCTATCCTTTCCGTTCTCCTTAATACTTTAAAAAAAATTTTTTTTTTTTAGATTAGATTAGATTTTAGATTAGATTAGATTACAGTGTGGAAACAGGCTCTTCGGCCCAACAAGTCCACACCGACCCGCCGAAGCGAAACCCACCCATACCCCTACATTTACCCCTTATCTAACACTACGGGCAATTTAGTACGGCCAATTCACCTGACCCTGCACATCTTTGGACTGTGGGAGGAAACCGGAGCACCCGGAGGAAACCCACGCAGACACGGGGAGAACGTGCAAACTCCGCACAGTCAGTCGCCTGAGTCGGGAATTGAACCCGGGTCTCTGGCGCTGCGAGGCAGCAGTGCTAACCACTGTGCCACCGTGCCGCCCACAAATAAATCAAATTACCTCTTAACTTTCAAATTCCAAGGAAAATTATTTCAATTTGAGCAATATTTTCTCTTTATTTAGTCCAGGAGTCCAGGTATCATTCTGGTAAATCTTTTTTCAATGACAATATAATCTCCTTTAAGATGCCTCGATCTGCTCAGAGAACTTTAATCAGGTGTTATCTAACCAGAGCTTTAGGATCACTGTTCTCTCTTTTGTTTGTCATCCTCTAAACAGTGGCAGCAATTGTATTTTCTCAGTAATACTATCTTGACCCTTTATCAAGGACCTTTGGCAGTATCTTTACCAACTAAAAGATCAAGGGAAACTAAAGCCACCATCTAAAAGTTCCCTTGAAGCTGTGCACCATCCTGACTTAGAAATGTATCCTGTTTTCAGTTGCAGCTGTGAATTGATAGCTTGTTTAAATGCAGAGATGAGACAGGCAATTAGCAAATACATAGTAAGTTTAATGGGAGATTTTAACTTGCATACAAATTGAGCTAAATAAGCTAGTTCTCATTAGAAAGGGAATGGATTTCTTGAATGTTCAAGATATTTTTCTGCAGCAATATGTCCTTGAACCAACATAGGTCAGGCCATAGCGATGAATAATGTACCAGATTTAGTTAGCAGCCAATAATGCTTATCTAATAGTGATCATAATGTGGCTGAGTTGAATGTAATGTTTGAAAGGGAGAAATGCAAGAAGGTAAGGTTCTGTGTATAGATGGGGCTGCCATACCACTATCCAACTGTTCTATTTAAACTGCTTTTGCACCTACAAGTTGTACTTATAACAAGTGAAACAATTAAATTGAAACTAAAAATGCTGAAAACTTGTAACTAGCTAAAAGCATCAGTTAAAAACAGGCGAACATTTCAGGTATATCCTTTCTTCAGATTCTGATGGAGCTCATCTATTTTTAATTCATTCTTGGAATATTCAAATCACTTGAAAACCATGAGTTATTACCTCTCCCTAATTTCCTGTGAGAAGGTAGTGGTGAACTTGCCTTCCTGGATCATGACAGCCGATACAGTGTCGGTATATCCAAAGAGTTGTTGGAAGTAACTCCAGGGTCTTGGCACAGTGATAGTGAATGAGTACTCCTACTCAGAATGATGGATGGTTTGGAGAATTTGCATGTGATGCTCACATGCTTCTACTGCCCTTGTTCTTCTAGATTATAGAAGTTGTGAGTTTTGAAGGTGCTGTGGTAGGAGGCTTGCTGTTGCAATGTATCTAGTAAATGGTATACAATACTGCCACTGTATATCATTAATAGAGGGAGTAAATGTTTAAGGTGGTGAATGGGGTGCCAATCAAGTTGGATTATTTAGTATTGATGGTGTCGAGCTGCTTGAGTGTCATTTTAGCTATACTCCTCCATAAAAGTGGGGAATATTCCATTACATTCCTGAATCGTGTCTTGTAGATGGTATTTAAGCTTTAGGAGTCAGGAGATGAGCTACTTATGCAAAATTTATCTTCTGACTTGCTTTTGTAGCCAGAGCAGTTATGGCTGTTTCTCACCAGTTGTGACCCAAGGATGTTGATATTGGGTGTTCACCCATGATTTAATGATTGAATGTCAAATGGAGGTGACTACATTCTGTCTTATTGGAGATGATCATTGCCTGGCACTGATGGGGCATGAAATGTTACTTGGTATTTATTAACCTAAGTCTGCATGTTGTCCAGGTCTTCATGCACCTCGTCACAAACTCCTTCAGCATCTGAAAAATTGTGAATATTTCAATTTCATCAGAGCTTCTCCACTTCAGTCCTCAAGTTTGAGAGAGAGCCATTGTTGAATTGACTGAAGATGATTGTGCCTAGTACACCAGAAGACATAAGAGCAGAAGTAGACCTGTCACTCAATAAAATCATAGCTGATCTGATACTCCTCAAATTTTCATTCACGCCCAATCCCCATAGCCCTTGAAATAAAAGAGAAAGTACTGGAGAAAGGTAGCAGGTCTGGTTGCATCTCTAGAGAGAATGAAACAGAGTTAACATTCAGAGTCTATAATGACTACCTCAGAACTGTTTCTCTTTCTCCCTCCAAAGATACGGTCAGACATGCTAAGTTTCTAAAACCTTTGTTTTTATTTCAGATTTCCAGCATCTTCACTATTTTGCTTTGATTTGAGCCCATGATCCTCGATTCCCATTCCCTTGATTAAAACTCTGTCTCAGTTTTAATGATCCAGCCTTGAGAGCCCTCTCCAATAAACAATTTTGCAGATTTGGGAAAAAAAACATTTTCCTTATACCTCTTTTAAATAGATGACTCCATACACTGACATGATCCTGAGGAACTACAGTATGTTCTCGCACAGAACTGAGTGACTTCCAGCAATCACATCCAATATATTTTGATTTTTCATTAGATTATCAGCTTTGCAAGACTTTTTTATTTTCTTTTGAATTGGGAGTTAAGTCACTTAGGGAAACTTTAGGGATAAAAGCACGGGGGAATGCAGGTGAATTTACTTGCAAGCTTTTCTGGCATGACTTTTCAATTGCAAGTTACGAGGCATATGAGATACTAACTTGGCACCACCCTCTTGACCTGTCCTACCTGTCCATCATCTTTGCCACCTCTCCGCTTCAGCCTCCCCACCAAACTATGACAACTCCCCCCCACCTATCACCTTCCAACCTACCTTCCTCCTAGCCCCACTCCCACCACATATTTATCTCTCATCCCCCTTCCCCCTCTACATTCCTAATGAAGGGCTTAAGCCCGAAACATTGACTCTCCTGCTTCTCAGATGCTGCTTGACCTGCTGTGCTTTTCCAGCGCCACCTTTTTCGACTCTGACGTCCTCACTTTCTCCTATATAAGATGCTTAGCTTTATTAGTCGAGGCAGTGAAATGAAAGAGCAGGGAAGTTATGATGGAACTGTACAAGACCACAGTTAAAGTGCAGTTCCAGTTGCCAGATTAAAGGAAGGATGCAATTGCACTAAAGAGGATACAAAAGAAATTCATGAGGATGTTGTTGAGGCTGGAATGTTTCAGTTCTAAAGAGAGATTAAATAGACTGGTGTTATTTTCCTTAGAGCAGAGAAGGCTGAGGGGACTGATTGAGGTGTGCAAGATTATGAGGGGCATTGCCAGAATAGAAGGAAGAAACCTTTCTCCTTTAGTAGAAGAGCAGCAGGTATTGATAAGGTAAAGCACAGGAGATTTAGAGGGATTTTAATGGAATAGTTTTTCACCCAGAAGATGGTGAGTATCTGGAACTCCCTGCCGAAAGTGTGGTAGAGGTGGGAGCCATCACAACACATAAGATGCATTGGGATGATCATTTGAAGGGCCATAGCACACAGGCAAATGGGCCAAGTGCAAGAAAGCTTAGGCCCATCATGTCTATGCTGGTCATTAAGCACCTATTTACTCTAACCCTAAGGGCCTCCTTCTGTCCTTTAAACCTCCAACTGTAATAAGGGGAAGCAAGATCACCAGGATCTAAACTAAGCAAAGGTGCTGTTTAAAATAGTCACAGAGTCTTACAGCACAGAAACAGAGCCTTCGCTCCAACTCATCCACACCAACTAGACATACCAATTTGATCTAGTCCTATTTGTCAGCATGTGGCCCATATCCATCTAAACCCCTCCTACTCATCTAACTATCCAGATGCCTTTTAGGCATTGTAATTTTAGGTGTCTCCACCACTTCCTCTGGCAGCTCATTTCATACATGTACCACCCTCTGCGTGAAAAAGTTACCCTTCAGGTTTATTTTAAACCTTTCCCCTCTCACCTTAAACCTCTGCCCTCAAGTTTTGGACTCTTTCATCCTGGGAGAAAGACCTTGGCTATTCACGCTATCTGTGCCCCTCATGATTTTATACACCTCTACCAGGCTGAGGTCACCCTCAGCCTCCGATGTTCAGGGAAAACAGCCCCAGCCTATTCAGCCTCTCACCATAACTCAAACCCTTCAGTCCTGGCAACATCATTATAAATCTTTCCTGTACCCTCTCAAGTTTAACATAATTCTTCCTATAGAAGAGCAACCCAAACTGCAGGCAGTATTCCGAAAGTGGCCTCACCAATGCCCTGTACAGCTGCAACATGACATCCCAACTCCTATACTCAATGTTCTGACCAATGAAAGCAAGCATGCCAAATGTCTTCTTCACCACCCTGTCTACCTGCAACTCCACTTACAAGGAACTATGCAGCTGCACCCCTCGGTCTCTTAGTTCGGCAACACTCCCCAGGGCCCTACCATTTAACTGTCCTGCCTGGTTTGCAGTAGCTCACATTAATCTAAATTAAACACCATCCGCCATTTGGCCCATCTGATCAAGGTCCGATCAGTTGCACTCCGAGAAAACCTTCTTCACTGTCCACTACTCCACTTATTTTGGTGACATCTGGAAGCATACTAACCATGCTTCCTATATTCATTTTCAAATCATTTTTATATAAATGATGAAAAGCAGTGGATCCAGTACTAATCCTTATGGCACACCACTGGTTACAGACCTCCAGTTCAAAAAGCAACCCTTTATCACCACCTTCTGTCATCTATTTTCAAACCAATCTTGTGTCCAATTGGCTAGTTCCTCCTGGATTCCACGTAATCTAACCTTACCAACCAGTCTACCATGTGGAATCTTGTTAAATGCTTTGCTGAAGTCTATATAGACAATAATTACCACTCTGCCTTTATCAATCTTCTATGTCACCTCTTCAAAAAACTCAATCAAGTTAGTGAGTCATGATTTCCCATGCACAAAGTCATGTTGAATATCCCTAATCAGTCCTTGCCTTTCCAAATGCTTGTAAACCCTATCCCTCAGAAGCCCCTCCAATTTACCCATCATTGACATAAAGCTCATGGTCTATAGCTCCTTGGCTTTTCCTGACAGACTTTCTTAAATAATGGTGTCACACTAGCCAACCTCCAGTCTTTCGGCACCTCATCCATGGTTGTCAATGAGACAAATATCTCAGCAAGAGGCTCAGCTACCTCCCCCCAGCTTCCCACATGTTTCTGGGAAACACCTGATCTGATCCCAGGGTTTTAAAAACCTTTATGCGCTTTAAGACCTCCAGCATCTCCTCTTCTGTAGTATGAACTCTTTTCAAGACATCAATATTTATTTCCCCAAGCTCCCTAGCTTCCATGTCCTTCTCCACAGTAAATACCGACGTGAAATATTTATTTATTATCTCACTCATCTCCTGTTGTTCCGTGCCTAGATGGCCACATTGATCTTTAAGGGACTCTATTCTCTCCCTAGTTACAAAGATGAGATATTCTTTTATCACTAACTCATGAGACTAAACTTGTTAAACATTATGTCATGAAGTCCTGTATATTTGTATATTTGCTTGCACTGCTTTAAACATTGTGGTCATGAGTGTTATATTAGTAAAAGTTAAAAAAATTGCTCCTGTCCAATGCAGAAGTAATACTCCAGCTTCACATGTAATAAACAAATTGAGCTAAACTGTGAATTAAAGCCTGTGGATCAGATTTTCACTATCTGCTCGACAGGCAGTTCAAGTCAAGAGATTTCCTGACTCGGCAGGTCTACCTTGGTTTAAAGAACCCTATTAGACCCAATATTCACACCGGGAAAGTGGGGGCTGGAATAGAGTCAGGTCTACTGATCCTAGAAGTGGATCGGATGCTAAGGTAGGTTGGTTAGAAGGCCCACTTTGGTTCTCTGGAACTTTATCCCAGTTATTTTAGAAGCTGTTAGGCCCTCCGGTCATTTTCCATTAGCTTTCACTCATCCCAATGTGCCTAATGACTTCCAACCAACAAATACCACGCCCTGCTCCCATACTATCTTCCTATCCACTCAAACAGGATCCACCATGAGCAGACCTCAGGAGCCATGTAAAAATGAAAAGAACTCTACAAGGGTTCTTCCACTTGTCTCTTATAAATTTAGTGTATAGGCTACTGAAAGTGTTTGGCATCATCCACAAGCTGCCCCGCAGTGGTACCAGCTGACACTGTCATGCATGTTGACAACAACCATTGTGATCCGGCCAGAATGTTTCTCTAACATGACTCCTAGATGAGAGAAATTTCCTTCAATTAGCCATTGGAAAATCAATTCACTGATTCAATCGCTGTGTTAGGTTACTAAACCAGGCACAACCTCAGTATTCTATCTGGCCATGAGCTGAACTTTGGTTCCTATATCCTGTTTGTAACAAATCTCATTTTCATCTTCCTTCTGTTACCCCGAGATAGCTTCTGAAAACTTCAACTCATACAAAATTCTATTCCCTATGACCTAACCTGCAGAAGTGCCACTCATTCACTATCTAGTGCGTTGCTTTGTTGACTCTGAACTCTGACATCTTAACCTCATCTGCAAACCATCCTATTTCTAGAACTCCCTCCAGTGCTACTACATTCTAAGAACTCTATGTTCTTTTAATTCTGGCCTCATGTCCAGTCCCCAATCCCGTTGTCTCATCATTCAACCTCCCATGTACTAGTCAATGGAATTACCCCTCTGTCTCCTCTGACACTTCCTCCTTGAAGACTTTCCTTAAAAAAAAACTTTAAACATGTATATCTTCCATTATCTATTAAAAAGTGAAAGCATAAATTATGAACAAAGAAAATTCAGTGCAACTCAATGAAAGGTTTTAATACAAAAGACATTTTTTGATTTAATTTTAACTCTTGTTGCTTGCTTATTTGACAAATTTAATTATCTATTCTCAGCAAAAATATAAATCTAGCTCAATAGTTTGTACTATTAACTTCAGCAAAACATCTGGCTTGACACTGTAAGGCAAACACGAGATCTAATGCAAGATTGATGGAAAACTTGTGATAAATGTAGCAATATGTATGTTCACTAGATATAGCTATCTAACAGATGGTTGACTAGCCTATTATAATACTGCTTTTTCTTCCCAAATCTGAATTTAAATCCAATTGGAACTATGAGGATGAAATTTATTTTGACTGCTAACTCCTGGGCCCTATTTGAAATACACTTGAAATGATGGCTTCAAATCAGTTGCAAATGGAAATTGTCAACAACATAAATGCGTTGGATATGACACAAAGTGACACCGAAAAGGAATTCTTATTCAAGGGAACAGAAGTATAGTTGCCTGCTGAATGTAAAAATGCACAATGAAGATCTTTGTCAGAGGTTGTTACTGATCAAAGACCTTGATGAGCATAAGATAATCTCGAATGCACTTTCAGGAAAAATAATTTTCTATTCAATTATTCTACTATGGGATTATTGCAATTCTATGTTGATTATGGCACAAAGCTTTTGCTGACAAAAGCTGTAAGAAATTGATTGTGATATGACAAACTTATGTTCATGCCCATCAATAAACTGCTGTGCTAATATTGTAGAAAAGGGAATAGTTTAATCTTGTATAAATTTAATTTCTGAATGTTTTTTAGTAAGTTAAAAGACAAGTATGTTTAGAAGACTGGGTATTGTTTATATTGATGGCATTCTGTTCACTTGGTTACTGATCTCAGCTGTGACATATTGAAGAGGTGTTAAGTCGAGGCTATAAAGTACAATGTGTGTGTGTGTTCGAGAAACAGAGAGAATATTACCACATGCATCACCTCAGGCTGTTCTTACAGTTCCGAGCAGCTGGTGTCAGAACAGCTTTGGCAAAGGCCTGGGAACAGATTGTCCAGTATCCACAGATTATCAGGAAATGATGTATAGCCTGGATAGATTCTAGAAAAAAGGAGTGGTAGAGTGGTAGTTTGGCACAGTGGTTCAGTGGTTAGCACTGCTGCTTCACAGTGCCAGGGATCCGTATTCGATTCCAGCCTCAGGCGACTGGTGTTTGCACATTCCCATGTCTGCGTGGGTTTCCTCCGGGTGCTCCGGTTTCCTCCCACAATCCAAAAGATGTGCAGGTTAGGTTAATTGGCCATGCTCAATTGCCCATAGTGTTCAGGGATGTGTAGGTTAGGTGCATTAGTTAGGGTTAAGTGTAGAGCAATAGGGTAGGGGAATCGGTCTTTGAGGAGAAAGTGAGGACTGCAGATGCTGGAGATCAGAACTGAAAATGTGTTCCTGGAAAAGCGCAGCAGGTCAGGCAGCATCCAGGGAACAGGAGAATCGACGTTTCGGGCATAAGCCGAAAGAAGGGCTGAAGAAGGGCTTATGCCAGAAACGTCGATTCTCCTGTTCCCTGGATGCTGCCTGACCTGCTGCGCTTTTCCAGCAACACATTTTCAGTAGGGGAATCGGTCTGGCTGGGTTACTCTTCGGAGCTGAAAATGTGTTGCTGGAAAAGCGCAGCAGGTCAGGCAGCATCCAGGGAACAGGAGAATCGACGTTTCGGGCATAAGCCGCCCTGAAGAAGGGCTGATGCCCGAAACGTCGATTCTCCTGTTCCCTGGATGCTGCCTGACCTGCTGCGCTTTTCCAGCAATACATTTTCAGCTCTGATCTCCAGCATCTGCAGACCTCACTTACTCTTCGGAGGGTTGGTGTGGGCTTGTTGGGCCAAATGGCCTGTTTACACACTGTAGGAAATCTAAATTCAAAATCTGAACGTGGATTTCAACACTTCTGATAGCTCAGCTGGATAAAGGTAGTGAATAGCTTAGCCTTCAGAACCTGAAGGTGACAGATACACTCTCTCAGCTGTGATAATAGGCTCAGATAGGATAGAGTCAGAAGTCACATGATACCAGGTTATAGTCCAACAGTTTATTTTAAATCACAAGCTTTCAGAGCGCTGTTCCTTCATCAGGTGAAGTGATAGGATAGTACAGGAATATGATGATTAACTTCGTTAAAAATCACACAACACCAGATTATAGTCCAACAGGTTTAATTGGTAGCACACTAGCTTTCGGAGCGACGCTCCTTCATCAGGTGATTGTGGAGGGCTCGATCGTAACACAGAATTTATAGCAAATTTTTGCTATAAATTCTGTGTTACAATCGAGCCCTCCACAATCACCTGATGAAGGAGCATTGCTCTGAAAGCTAGTGTGCTTCCAATTAAACCTGTTGGACTATAACCTGGTGTTGTGTGATTTTTAACTTTGTCCACCCCAGTCCATCACCGGCATCTCCAAGTCATGATTAACTTCAGTTCTGTGTTGGGTTCGGGAACATCTCTCTTCCTGAGGGTTATCCACTGACCCCTGCTGGAAGCGAGCATGTTTATGTGTCAGCTAAGGGCTAATTGGTTGTGAATACATCAATGCATGAACTATTGTGTGCACTAAGATTTGACTGATGCAGAAAGTGCATTGTCTCACTAAAGTGTCATTCATGAGAATAAATGAGAACAGGTAACCGGGGGATCACAGGAGAAGAAGTGTGGCATTCTCTGAAAACGTCCTGATCTCCTTTTATAATCTTGGTGGGAGATCACAGGGAACAGCCCAAACTGCTGAATCATTGAGTTTTCTGGAAAAACTCAGACATGTAACGGTATCTGTAGAGAGAGAAACAGAGTCAACAGATGGAATCATCCTCTGGGATTGGGACCATATGCAGATCCCAAGCCCATGCAAGGCCTCCTTACACTCATCAGAGAAACTATTCATGAGGGAGGGAGCCAAAAGTAGTTTAATAATTTACTGTTGGCAGACTGTGTCAGTGTTCAGCTAGAACCCAAACTGGGAAAGGTGAGCACTGCTGGAAAAGAGGGAAACCCTACATGGTGCTCACAAAAGCCTCTTCAATGGTGGAAGAGATCACTAAGTACTGTGAGGGAGTTCAAGACAGAGGATATGCTCCCTCCAGAAGATTGGTTAAAACAGCACCGGTAAGCATTGAGGCCATCAAATGCTGTCAACCAATTCAGCCATCCTTGACCTACTGGTGCGCCGCTGACTCCAGTGTTGCTGGGCTCCCAACTCAGAAGGGGAGGTTGCCCAGCTGGGGAAATTGGATCGTGAATGGGGCTTTAATAGGCTTCATTACGTTCTTGCCTGCCTCTGAGCAGCAAGCTGCCAATTCCATCGCTGCTCTTCCAGAGCCTACATTTTCTCCCCAGGCCTCAGATGTTACTCTCACTATGTCAGCTTGCAGGATCCCACCTCTGCTCATTTTCTGCAGTACCTTTTGAGTCATGCAAATATTTATTTATGTACTGTGGTATTCACTTATTTATCTATCTACAGCCAGTAAGGAAAATAAGATTTATAAAATATTTCTCAGGAATCAATAAAATTAAACATTTATTTTACTTCCTCATAGGAGTTCTTTCACAAACTGCTAACCCATTTACTTACCACGATGGAAAACAGAATTGTATCGCTGAATTTTAACTCTCAGACCAGTTTGTAGGGTGGCTGCTGCAATTGCATATGACTTCTAGATCCCAGCCTATTAGAAGAGAACTGGCAGTGTGGCCTCCAATCATTTCCATTTTGACAATTGCAGAGAAGGAGCCAGTGGAGATAAGCCATGACTTGGCTTTCTTAACCATCCGAGGTGGAGAGATAGTCTCTTAGCTAACTGTTGACTGAAGTGAATGCCACATAGCCAAGGGCACACAGAATTTGCTCATGGCAATTTGATGCCATGCAATGATGATTATTATCGTCCCACATTATCAATTTGAATGCATGCCTTTATTTTCCCACGAGCCCCTTTAAGTACTTCTCAGAAGGTTGAATGGGGGAAGCTCAAAGACTTCTCAGAGAAATTTACTCACTTTGAGCTCACATGCATATTCTGCCATTTCTGAGAGACACTCCTGTGAGAGGCCAACAAGACAGGTGGCTGGACTCTCACATGGTAACACACATCACAATTGTGTAAGAATAGCTGTGGAAAAGGACAGGAACCAACTTCCAATAGGAAGCTTAAATCCCACTGAGCTTTGCTCGGCTTGACCCACCTGATAAGGCTTCGGGAGTCAATCATTGAAGTAGTCAAGTCTGGAGCAGCAGCAGAAAGTTTGTGAGATTCTGTCATTCTTAGCAGCTGCATTGTGCAGGCTTGTGGAAAAATTGAGGAGTCTCTTTTTATCATGAGTATGATGATGTCTCAGACTTTATACACCCATGGAAGGAGTGGACAACTGTGTGCAACATCACACATGATGAAAACTGCGTTTATGCTTTTCCAATCTAACACAGAATTCCACCTTAATTCAAACTGTTGAATCTGTAGCCCCAGCCAATGTGTCTTACTGAAATGCAGCAAAGTGCTCCCCAGCTCATGATGAGCAGGATAGTGCAAATGAATCTAAGAGAGTATTTTGGCAAAGAGAAATGGGGAAAGGAAACACAGCTCAAAGTACTTATTCTTCTGATCCCTACTCCCTTCCACATCATCAATGAGAGCCCTACATGCAATTTCCTGACCCGTTAGCTGAGCCTGTCTGTATAAGTGGAGCTGTCCAAACAGGGTCCTCGTGGACCTAAACCTCAGAAGACATCAGCCAAGAGACCTGAGTCTGCAGAGTGCTGAGCAGCCTCTCTCTACCTGTACTGAAGCCACAGATAATTCTCCACGTAGGTAGAGTAAGAAAAGGAAAGTAAAAAATTGTACTGACACAAGGCATGCAAGTAGGTTTTCAAAGATGTTACATTACATTTTTGTTTAGTGTATCCATGTCATTTAAGTTCCTTATTTGCTCCACTTTCCTGTGTTGAATTGTTTTCCCTCTTGCCTGGCAAGTAGCTTTTGAAGAATAGTAAGGTAAGACTTAAAGCTGAGCATTGGGCATCTGTGGAAAGAAAGAATTGTTGATTGTGGAATAACTTTGTGCTGAGGGTGATTGTGGGTGATGGTAAGTAGTTTCAGACTTTGTGGACTATATAGAAGCACTCTGTCAATTTAAGGTAAGGGTGTCTAAATCAGGCTATCTTAGGCAGATATATGTATCTATTTCCTCCCAATATCATGTTTCTTCTCCAAAAAAAACAAGATGCTTTGTATCTTCCTCTTTTTGGGGGCCCTAATCAGAGTTGTGTAATGTAGTGCAAAGTGTAGCAGACTACCATCATTCAGCTGATACATACTGAAAAGTGCCCCCAGATCTATCCAGGTACCTGAAGTGCATCAAGATTTCCGGTTCTGTTGTAGATTTTATGTATTTCTTGTGCCATGGCTCAGTTGTTAGAGACAAAAATAATCTGCAAGGTAGACAGCAAGCCAGGCAGCATCAAGCGATGGAGAAGTCGACTTTTCACATGTAACTCTTCTTCAGGACTGGGGATGGTTGTAAGGGGAGTTGCAGATAAAGGGGGTGGTGGAGGTGGGGTGATGAAGTGGGGATAGGTGAAAACAGGTAGAGGGTACGACCTAGTTGGTCAATTGGAGGAATGAATCCGCTAGGTGGCAGGGAGCAGTGGAAGGTTATTTGAAATTGGAGAAGTAAGTGTTGAGTCCTCCAGGCTGTAGGCTGCCCAGGCGGAAGAAGAGTATAGTTTCTCCAATTTGCGGTTTGGTTCATTGTGACAATGAGGGGTCAAGGTTGGTCATGTTGGAAAGGGAGTGGGAAGGGGAATTAAAATGGGCGATGACCGGGACGTCAAGTCAGCCCCTGCGGACTCGGCTGAAATTCTCAGTGAGCCGTTCCCTAAGTTTACATTTGGTCTCCTCAATGTAGAGGAGAAAACATCGAGAGCACCTGATGCAGTAAACTAGGTTGGAGGAGAGGCAGGTGAACCTCTGTCTCACCTGGAAGGACAGTTTAAGGCCCTGGGTGGAGGTGAGGGGTGTGGTGTGCAGGCAGGTTTTGCATCTTTTCCAGTTGTAGGGGAACATACCTGGGGGTTCAGGGGGGTTGGTGGGGAGAGTGGCGCAAATCAAGAACTGTCAATGGGAATGGTCCTTGCAGAAGGCAGAGAGGGGTGAGATGGGGAAGATGTTCTTGGTGAGATCTAGTTGGAATTGGTGGAAGTGTTTAAGGATGCGGAGAATGGTGGGGTGATAGGTGAGGACAAGGGGGACTCTGTCTTTATTACATCTGGAGTAACGGGGGTTTAGAGCAGTGGAACGAGGAATGGAGGTGGTGTGGTGGAGGGTTGTCTGGATGACAGAGGGAGGAAAAGCACATTGTTCAAAATAAGTTGACATCTGGGATGTTTGGGAGTGGAATGTCTCCTCGTTTGAGCAGATGCGGCAGAGGCAAAGGAATTGGGAGAATGAGTGTTTGCAGGATACTGGGTGGGAGAAGGTGTTGTCCAGATATTTGTAAGAGTCTGTAGGTTTATATTAAATGACCATCTGGAGACTGTCACCGGAGAGACGTTGTTGGACTTGCCATTGTTTGGATGAGAAGTTAAAGCTGGCGTTCAGTGTTCCTTCACTGATGGATATAGAAGGTTCTACGGCACAACTTCAGAGAGGGCCATTTGAATTGACCCTGGTGTCCTGGCTAACGCTTATCCTGCAATCAACATCACAAAAACAAATTACAGAGGGACCTCGATTATCTGGCATCCGATTATCCGAATATCGGATTATCTGGCAAGATTGCAATGTCCCGCTACTTGGCTAAACTACGCTATCCGGAATTCAATTAACTGAATGAAATACTTCCCGCCCATGTCCTTTGGATAATTGAGGTTCCTCTGTAAATACTTAACACACCAGTGTCTGTGAGAGTTTATTCTGCACGAATTTGGCTGCTACATTTTCTACATTGCAATGATGACAGTTTTTTTTTAAAATTCATTGGCTGTGAAATACATTGAGAAATATAATGCAATATAAAAGTAAGTTCTTTCTGTCCTGGGCATTATTGTCTTAGTTCCTCACATTACAACTAACCATGTCTTCAGAGGGCTACTCTGATCTGCAAGGAGCAATCTGCTATCTCTGCATTGAGGTATTGAAAATCTCTGGGAGCCATGAAGCATCATGCCAGCTGCCAGGAGGTGAACATTGATGGAATGGAATACCAACAGAAAATGTCACAATATTCAGCAGGTCAGGCAACATCTACAGAAAGAAAAAAAATAGACGTTTCAGGTCGATGAAGATGGGCGAAGATAGTGGTGAAGTGAGAATATCATGGAACTCGTCATCCAGAGGTCTAATCTAATGCTGTGAGGTATGGCTGTAAATCCCACCATGGGGCACCGAGTAGAATTTAAATTTAATTAATAAATCTGAAACACAAATCTGGCTTCAGTAGTGGTGACCATCAGTTGTCACAAAAATTCATCCTGTTTACTAATGTCCTTCAGGGAAGGAAATCTGTCATCCTTATGTAGTCTGGTCTACACATGAGTCCAGACTCACATTAATGTTGGTCACTCTGGCACTGCATGCAATCAGGTTCACTTGGCAGGCCATCTTCCAGGAGGCTACAAGTTACTTGGTGCAAATCTGAGAATCTTCTAAGGCACTTGTGCTCCGTCATGTCCAGGAAGCTAACCTGTGTCTATAAACCATACCTTGCCTCTTGCGATTTGAAGCCTCTCTGCTCCTTGCTTCCCCCCGGGATGACAGGTTTTGGAGCAGAAGGGGCTGCTATTGCTGATAATGTCCCAGGTACGGCTGCATACGCTGATGCCGTGCTGCTGTGAAGGCTGACAGCTGGGAAATACAGACCGAATAATATCAACTCAGAGTAATGAAAGCCTCCTCCAGAGTAGTGGACAACATTCTCAGAACAAGGCCTGTGAGCAAAAGCCTTTCACTCATAAAAGAGCAGGTGTCAGATCTTAGTATTTAAAGTCCATCCTCAAGTCCTGCAACATTGATTTTCCGGCCGAATTCCATAAAGCCTAGGAAATGTGTGCACATTGAGCAAAAGTCGGAAGTCTGAGTTAAAAAAACCTGATAATGAGCACTTCACAAATTCAAACTGGCAATTTGCCTATGTTATGGAGGCTTCCTAAGAATTGCAGTCTGCACTGAAGTTATAAACTTGTGAAATAGGAGCAGAAGTAGGCAATTTCTTCCACCATTCAATTAGATCACAGCTAACATGTTTATATTTCACATTCCACTTTCCCATTTAACCCCAATAATCTTTGACTACCCTCATCTAACAAAAATATATCTACCTCAGTCTGAAAAATGTTCAGACATCCCAAGGCAGAAAGTCGAACTAGCACAAACTCCTTAGAGAAAACATTTCTCTTCATTTTTGTCCAGAAGAGGAGACCTCTAATTTTAAAATGGCGTCCCACACTTCTGGGCTTTCTCACAAGAGCAAAATGAGGTTCCAATGTGCATCACCTCATAATTCTCTATATTGAACTTCATATATCTCTAATCTGCTCATTCTGCCAATGTGTCTGTATTCTTTTGAACTTCTACACTGTCTTCATCACAGTTTACAATTCTGCTAGGTTTTGTGTCATTCACCATATTTGAAATCACACCAATATCTAGATATATATTTGAAAAAGCACGGGTTGCAATCACAACCTCTGGGAATCTCCAATACAAATCTTAATTCATCCCAAAAATACCGATTAGCCATTACTGTGATTCTTATCACTAAGCCAATGTTGTGTCAATGTCATTACTATCCCTTTGCATCCATGACCTGTGACTCTCCTCAGGTCTGTTGTGTGACACTGTATTACAATGCTTTTTGGAAGTCCCTGTACACCACATCAACAGCTTTCTTCTCATCAACCCTCTGTGTTACCTCTTCAAAATACTCCGGCCATCTAGTTGGATATATTTTTCCCTGAAAGTCCGTGGTAACTCTTCCAAACCCATTCATATATTTCAGTAGGAATATTAATTTTATCTTAACCACCATAATTAAAATGACTGGTCTGTAATTACTGACATGATCATTACAACCTTTTCTGAACAAGGGTTTAATGGTTACAATTCTCTCAAACTCTGGCACCACTCCTGAATTCAGGGACTATCAACAGATAACTGCCAGTGCCAGTGCAATTTCCACTCTCACTTCCTTCGATATCTTTGAATGCATCTCATCTGGTGCTGACAACTTAATCAATACTACCTCTTTATCAATCATAAACCTTTCAGTGACTCAGTTTCCTGTTCTGTCACTGTGGTCTGGGCAGCATCTGCCTCATAGGGAAAGACAGATTCAAGATTTTCATTTATCACATAAGTCATGCTTATTATCACCCCTTTTTGACACCTAATTAGGCCTACCCCTCTCTTTCCCACCTTTATACCGTTAATGTGTTTATACAAGATTTTGATCAACAGCCAATCTGTCATCTTAACCTTTCTTTGCTCCTTGTATTTGCTTTTTCACCAATCTTTCTAATAGCTCTGAATTTATCTTGATTCTTAGCTAATGAGTTTGCAGGGATTCCTTCCAGAAAATTTATGGACATTCCTGAGTAGTGATTTC
The DNA here is from genome assembly GCF_004010195.1 of Chiloscyllium plagiosum. NCBI lineage: Eukaryota > Metazoa > Chordata > Chondrichthyes > Orectolobiformes > Hemiscylliidae > Chiloscyllium > Chiloscyllium plagiosum. The sequence continues at coordinate 80,813,627 of NC_057712.1, read as the reverse complement.
TTCCAACTTTCCCTGAGACAGAAAAGAGCTAACTAATTGAATGTCTTCACTGAAATTTAAGGTAATCACTAACTTTTTTTTTAAGTTACTTTGACTCCTTAGAGTTGCTAAACAGCACATCTACTGATATGGATCATTCCATTTGAACTGCATCTACTTCTCCCCTCTGCTTTGTTTTTCTGTAAGTCATAAAATAACAACTTTGTAAACAGTTCAACAATTATCCTGTTAGATGGCTGATCCAGTCATTTAGCTTAAAACACATGATTTGTTGGAAATGCTGCTTTATCCCATTGCTGAAAAAAAGTTCTAACCTTAAAAAGAGTCATCTTCACTGAACTGAAAACCAAAAACCCATTTAAGTCCCCTTTATACCCACATTCACAATTAACAACAAAATGTTAAGAACTTCATAACATTAGGTCAGAAAAGAAAAATAGAAAATCTGGTGTCTAACACCTTGAAAGTATCTTGTTCTTACACTTGAAAATCTCACAGATGCAAAGTTGCAGACTTACACCAGATTAGCTTCAATGTCACATTCATAAAACAACTAGTCACAACTGAGGTGTCAGAAAACCTTCAAATAATCAAGTAGCATTTTAAGAATTTGCATTTTGAAAGGAGAATTAAATGCATTTTATAAACAGAAACAAAAACAGGAATTGCTAGTAAAACTCAGCTGATATAGAAGAATCTTTGGAGACAAAGTTGAGTTCAGGGGTTCCGAAGAAGGGTCATTGAACCCAAAACGTTAACACTGTTTTCTGTCCACAGATGCTGAGTTTTCCTCGTAAATTCTGTTTTTGTTTCTGATTTGCAGTGTCTGCTGTTCTTAGGTTTAAATGCATTTATTTTGGCTTCTGTTGACTGTTTCTGTTCCTAAAGTCTTCCCAAGGGAGAAGTCGGCGATTTATAATCCAGTAGGTACCTACTGCCACACTTAGCACAACAAAAATAAGTATCTATTAAAATGATTTCACATTTTCACATTAAAAGAAAATGCCAGCTTAAACATTGCCCTGCATTAAAAGCAGAATGCTTTCTACATTACAGGGTATAACATTCCTACTGTCATAACATGGCATAACCTCTGATTTACTATGAAGTGCATTATGGAAAACCTACAAAAGCACATAATTATAGAGCGATATTCTGGAGAAGCCGAGACTGAATAAGCTCAAAATCTAGGCACTAAGTGTAACAAGCATGCCGCTCAACTGTTGGGAAGAATATTACCATTAAACCAAATTGTATCCCCAGCTACTGTCCATTCATATGCATTTACCAATAGGAATCACATGGTAATTCTTAAGTACAATTAACTTGTCAGAAATTAACTTGTCAAGGAACATTGCTTACAAAGGTAGGCTCCTCACCTCCACTTTGGCTTGGATCACCTGACAGTACAGGTCAGGATTAAACTAGAGGTCTTCCCGGGGCGGATACATTTTATCCACTGAACTATGCAAGAAGCAAGAAATGATTTTTTTTCCCGATTAGTTGGTGAGATTCAAATCGAACTCTTGGATATGAAGAGGCACTAAGTGAAACCAAATTTTTCATTCATAACCTCGTCAACATTCCTTAAGACAATGAGAGCAGAAGCAGACCTTAAGGCACTCAGTGTGATTGTGGCTGATCTGTTAATCCTCAACTTCACCTCTATGCCTTTTCACCATAAATCTTGATTCCTTTACTGATTAAAAATCTATCTATCTCAGCCTTGTATACAGTTAACAATACAGCCGCTGCGGTGCAGAATTCTCCACATTCACTACTGTCTGAAAGAAGAAATTCTTTTTCATCTCTGTCTTAGATGTGTGACCATTATTCTGAGATTATACCTTCTAGTCCTAGACTCTCCAACAAGGGGAAACAATCCCTCCATATACAACCTCTCAAATTCTCGAAGAATTTATGTTGCAATAAGGTCACCTCTAATTCTTCTAAACTTCAAAGAACACAGATTCTAGATTAGAGTGGTGCTGGAAAAGCACAGCAGTTCAGGCAGCATCCGAGGAGCAGGAAAAGCCTGATGAAGGGCTTTTGTCCGAAACGTCAATTTTCCTGCTCCTCAGATGCTGCCTGAACTGCTGTGCTTTCCCAGCACCACTCTAATCTAGAATCTGGTTTCCAGCATCTGCAGTCCTTGTTTTTACCTTCAATGAACACAGGCTCAACCTACTAAATGTCTCCTTATAAGACTGTCCCTGCAATACCCTCTTACTTAATATAAAATAAACAAAGTGTTTTTGTTTGAGTTAATTCAACAATTAAAACCAATAAGCTGTTACTTTGAGTTTGGGATATTTAGATAACTTCACCTGAATAACGTGAAGGAATCCACAAAATCTTTTGAAACTGTAATCAGGTCACTGGTTCTGCCATAAATTCTGTTTTATGTCTAGTCTATTTAAAAATGCATTCCCTGCTTCAGCTCCTTGTTAAAATAGGTTGTGACGTTTGTGCCATTTTATCTAAACATCCTCATGCAAAATTAAAGGCTGCTCTCCTACCTCGTCAGTTTTAAGTCAATCACTTGAGTATGATCAAACCTGGAGCAATTCGCTCTAAAGTTGAATGCCTTTGCCTGTGCTCTACAGGATTTGTCTTTGTTTGACATGAGAAATATGTGCCTCCCTCGGTCTGTGCTGTTATTTGTAAAAAGAAACAAAGACCAAACTGTGCACAAAGCAGGTCTGTGTGACTATGTGTTAGATTTTGGCAACATTCCTGGAACTGCTGTTGATTTTATGTTCTTTATTATGTTATGCATACAATGTATTGACCTGTAATGGTGTCTGTTCATCAAATGCAAAGTAATATAAGCCTAAACCCAGGAACCTGCATTAGCATAAATGTCCTAGTTCTGTCATTTTGATTAATTTGTCTCTTTGTCTGCATGCTGTACGATGAGCTATTAACTGCTGCATTGCCTCATGTGTCAACGACTGCCTTTAATGACTTCAAATTGTACTTTACCTTTTGTTTTTCTATTTTTTGCCTTTTTTTCTTATTCAGCATTCTACAGATTTTCTTTTCAACATGCATTTTCTTTAATAGCTTGCTGTAATGCTACAGTAATCACATATGGTGCTGGATATTCATGAGGCTGTGATCTCAGGAGCAGCAGCTGCTGATGCAAGCTGAAAATAGATCCAAAATACCTTGTGTGGTTCTCCCAGAGGTCCTCTATTTGCTGGTAACAGTTTCTGCCTGAGAAAGCTCTGTTCATTAAGACAAAGGGAAAGATTGAGGGGGAAATTTAATTTCACTTCTTAGAACAGAGGATCAAATTATCATGTTTGAAACTGCCAAGCAGCTTAAATTCATGTCCAAGCATTACCAATGATATAAAAATATAGTTTAGGGTCAAAACCTTGAATCATTAATTAAAGTTTCTGTTTTATAGTGTTTTGTGGAATGCCAGAAAATTCATTTAGCAAAATCTGTATTACTAGAAGTGACTCGCTCAGTATTATTTTTATCCATCAGATTTGAAGTAAATTTGTGGAAAGTGTTATTACTTATGAGGCAAAAAATCCACAAGAGCTGCCAATTTGGCTTCACTGCCTTGTTTTGAGTGCCACGGTGGAAATAAAAGAATTTATGTCTCTACTGTATCACTATGCCTAGTGACAGAAGGAGCAATAAATTTAGCCATTGGAATTTCATTGCCAAGAAATACTAGCTTGCCATGGCACTGATAAAGTATTGCATACCTTATGAGTTCAGCAGTGCTTAGTTATGATCAAGAAAGTACTGTACCTTGTTTATGGTGAATGTTTAAAGTAATTGTTTCCTGATCTCTTTAAAGTTGATTTCCCTATGTAAATATAACAACCACAAATTTGTGCATGTAGTATGGGTCATACCAAATATTGCAAAAGGGATCCCTCTCTGATCTGAATAGGTTACACAGTTAAAGGTTATTGCGAGATTGGGTGAAAAGTACTTTTGTCTGAGATACTCAGGCAGGGTAGCTGCTCTTAAAGGATTGCTATCTCTCATGAAAGGGGAAGTTCCAACAGGAAAGCAACCAGGAACAGTTTCTCTTTATTGTTGATGGTTAGAAGGTTCTGCTACAGTGGATACTGCAAAGGAAGCTGGCCATACTTGGAACTGGGGCTTTATTGGGGCAGAATCTTCCCAGAACCTGAGTGCCGTAGGCTGTAGTGAGAAATCTGGGAGAATCACGTGATAAATTCAGCAAAGCCTTTTCCAACTTTGGGAGCAATAAGTCATATTTTCCAAAAGAATTCCCAACATCACTAGGGAGCAGCAAGAGGCCTATTAACAGGAATTATTGCTCAATATCACCCTCATTACTACCAAATCTCACCTCATTAACATGGAGGTTGCTTTTCAGCCACGTTGGATAAGATTAACATGCCAAGAATTGCCAACCTGGAGGTCACAGCATGTGCCTAGTGACTCCAACTCTCCACTTGCTCAACCAGAACATCATTTCAGGGTCCGCTCGAGGACGAAAGCCACGCATACACACCACATTCACAAATGCTGGCATGTGACAGTTGCTAGCCTCTCAGAACTTGCATGGCACCTCTCCGATTCATTTGCAAAATGCTTCTCCAGTTTAATACTGCACTTTGGACCTTGGCTGCAATCATTGAAATCCAGCTGCAAGGACAATTTGTGTGTAGGGACAGGCACCCAGCACACAGAATGGACCAGACCGCATCTCAGTACAGGTCTCTTGCTCTCTTAGTGCTCACTCACTCACTAACCGGATGCTCACAGCATCCCTGCCTTGTTTTCTTGCGCCTAAAAGCCTGGCAGCAATGTTTCATTGCCTTGCCTTTTCTTAGTGCAGACACAAAGCCAGAGAACTTGTAAGCAACTAGACATGTTGGCGTTTGGTTCATTACTACATCATTTGCACCCCTGTACCATGTGCCAGCAGTTATCACGGCACACAGAACATGCTTCAAGAAAATGTCCATGTCTCAAAGACTAAAGGAAGCAGTTCTCACTGAAGACCAGGGAGGCCTCCATCTGTCAGATGTTCCAGTACAATAAGTCAAGGACAGCCGGCAAGATCAGTCTCAGGGTTTGGGCAGTCAGAGCAGTCTGGACTTCCACCTCTGTGGCCATGGTCAGCCACATGGGTCCAGTTCAGCCAATCCAGGGATACATGGAAAGACACTTCGGAAGCTGTACATATCTCAGCCAGGGATCTGCTCACTCATCATTCAGCATGTCCAGTTAAGTTGCTCAACTACAGTCAATCCATACACTATATGTCAAGCACATGCTAAAAATCAAGGGGGAGTGCTGTGGGAGGGAGGCTGGGAAACTTAATTGTGGGGATTGAGGTCAGAACGCTGGGGTGCAGAGAGGATGACAATACTGAAAGGGGTGGAGGGGCAAGGGGTCATATGGGAGAAGGAGAAAGCAGCATTCTGGCTCCCAGTGGGGGTCAGTACACCTCCACACCTGGCATGCTTACCTCATGCCTGAGGTTCACTGAGTAAAGTGGACAAGTAGACTCAGGTAGACAGATTGGGTGGGGGACTTGGCTTAGTACAGCACCTATGGGATTAACAGGGTGAGTTACCAAGAACGAGATGTTGTTGCTTGGGGTTCTCCTACGGAGAGGCAGAGCCCAGATGTCACTGTAAATTACATTGTACAATGGGAATGGCTGAGACCACACTTGGAATGGGTTTGGGAGGGAAAGTGCTTCATTTTGTGAGGGAAGGGTCTGCATGTTCAAACCATGTAAGGCCCTTCAAACAGTAACACCATTAGACTCATCCCCATACAATGAAGGTGAAACACACCCCATGAACACTGCATTCCTTGTAACCCTCAGGTATTAGCCAACTCTGTATAGTCCAACTCACTGCCCCAATCTCCCCCTGATCATTTCATGCAGGATAATGGCTGAATTCCATTAATTAGGAAAAGTTAAGAACTGTAGATGCTGGAGAATCAGAGTCAAAATGTTCTGATGAAGGGATTATGTCTGAAACATCAACTCTCCTGGTCTTTGGATGCTGCCTGACCTCCTGTGCTTTTACAGCACCATCATTTTCAACTCTGAATTCCACTAATGCCTGTGATAAAGTAACAATGTCTGTGTCCATGGAAAGAAGGAGCCTGGTTCCCAAGGTTACAGTCACTTGCCATTTACCCATTTCCTGTACATGGTGCAGAAGCTGCTCACTCCATGGAACATCCTCCAGAGATAAGGATGGGTGGCTTTAATACTTTCAATGTTACATTTGTGGGACATTGGACTCGCGCACACAGATGAAGAGAGAAAACATAAATTTCTGAAAGTGAGAACAATTTTACAATAAAATGTCACCTGTGCTACTGATATGCCCTAAGGAGATCTTCTTTCTCTCCTTCTCACTATGTCTCAGCTCAGACCCAGGTTCCACAACTGGGATGGAGGAAGTCTTCCCTACAACACATTCCATTGGCCTTAGATGTCTTTATTGGGTGACCCCAAGTGTTGTTTGGCCTGGCAAGCCCAAATGTGTCCTTTCTAGATGCCCCCTCTGTGGCTTGAACTCCCAAAGGGCTGAGAGGGCAAGCAGAGTGGAAGTGAATGGCCCAGCCACATCTGGGTTGTTCTGAGAAAACCGTTTGGGATCTTCTGTTTGGTTCCTGCTCCTGCTAGTTGCCTACTGGCACCACCCAGTTTGCTTCCAGTGAGGTAATGTTCCTTCGACCCTTGTCATCCTGTCATTGATGCTGAAGACCATTGGTCAGAGCGATGGAGGGTAGATGCATTCATACATTCAGCAGACTCAGATCTGACTCTCCATGGCAACTGTCACTTTGTCCATTTGAGGCAGTTGGATACTGGCCTTCCTGAGGCAGCAGGATTCCAACCGGATTGTTTCCATCCTACAGTGTTTATGCCAGGTTGTCCAGTGCTCTAGGCATACCTGCCCGCCTCTCCTGTGTCTGCTTGTGCATTTGTAAGAAGTCCCTGATTGCTCACACCATCTCTCCTGCCAGGGGCTGAGGGGTGTACAGTGACTCAGTGGTTAACACTGGTGCCTCACAGCGTCAGGGACACAGGCTCAGTACCACCCTTGGCTGACTGTCTGTGTGGAGTTTGCACATCCTCCCCCAGACTGCTTGGGTTTCTTCCAGGTGCTCCAAGAACAAGCAGGCTAGGTGGATTTGTCATGGGAATTGCAGGATGACAGGGATAGGATTAGGTGGGACGGTCGGTCTGGGTGGGATGCTTTTCGGAGGGTCAGTGAGGACTCGATGGGCTAATTGGCCTGCTTCCACACTGAAGAAATTTTATGATTCTGTAAGTGGTCTCTGGCAATCCTCAGAGTACTAGTGATTGAGGTGTTTCTTCCTCAGCCAGCTGCTGAGATATCGCGATGAAGTCCTTCCCTGTACTCCTGATTGTGGTTTGTGAAATAGCACAAAAGTGTCAGTATCTGAACTCATGTAGGGGTGCAGTCTGACTTGTACTGCACTTAAAGCCTACTGAAAATGACTCCCTTTTCCCAACTCGCTGGTTTCTATTAATTAGCTAATCCTCTATCCGCTATCCATGCTGATAAAGTACCTCCAACGCTCTTATCCTTTTAAATAGCCTTTTGTGTGGAACCTATCAAACACCTTTTAGAAATCTAAATACTTTACAACTACTGGTCTCCCTTCATCTATCCTGCTTGTTCCCTCCTGAAAGAATTTGCATTAAATAAGTCAGGCACAATATTCCTCTTCATGAAGCCATGCTGACTCTACTAGATTATATTTAAGGTTTTTAAAGGCACTTGATATTATGTCTTGTATAATAAACTGTAACATTTTCCCAATGACAGGTGTTAAACAAATTGGCCAATAATAAATTGATTTTTTTTTGTCTCCTTCCCTTTTTAAATTGAGGTGTTGCTTCAGCAATTTTCTAATCCTTTGAGGTTTCTCCAGAATTTAAGGATTCTTGGAAGATTACTACCAGCACGTCCACTATTTTTGTGGTGAATTCCTTTAATATTTTAAGATGCAACATATCAGGTACACGGAACTGATAGAACCTTCGCCTTTGTTTCTGTAGTAGTTCTTTACAAGTGATAGTTATAATAAATATTTCCTCCCCTACCCCTTTTGTTCCTTAATTGTTTAGTATTTTTAAATGCTGTTCATACATTCTACAGTGAGGACTGATGCAAAGTATTTACTCAACCTCTCTGCCATTTCCTGGTTCCCCATTATTATTTCCCCAACCTCACACTCTAAGGGCCCTATGTTCACTTTGTACAGAATGAGTCTGTTCATGTCATTTATTTCAGGGTGATTTCAGTTAGAAGAAAAGAGAGGAGCTATTTTTCCACATACAATGACTCCCTGTTATAGTTCAAGGGAACAGTAGAATAAATGACCAAGCAGTGTTTAATATTAAAGTTAAAATGTAAAATGAAAGTTGTTTGCTTACTGTACTTAATGGAAAATGCATGGCAAAATAATCTTTGTTTTGTCGAGAGCACTGGTTCGAAAAGTGTCGCTCACTGGTGGCCCACAGGCATCTGTTAGGGAGTCTGCTGTCTGGTCCAAAACACGAGAAAATAGACCAGATCCTTCATCATCACCACTTATGTAACATCACACAATCGGATACGCCTATGAAGACACCCCTTTGTCACGAGGGACAACATCTTTTTAATTGCAAAATCTGTGTTACTGCTACAACACTCAATTGCAAGATTGGATTTTCAGCACTTGGGTTGAGCCAGCTAAATACATAGACTGACCTGAGACTGGAGATTTCCAGCCTGAAATTAAACATCAGTATCTTAGCATAAATAGCACTATCTTTTGCACTAATCCAACATTTTCTTTTAGCTGCGGCCAGCAAAAGTGGGTAGAGTTTGTTTTCCACTCGAGTTGGTCAGTGAAACATAGCAGACAGCCAGTTCTAGATCCTAGAAGGTCTGGGGAGCACACTAGGAACCACAAGGGTTCTTGTTGATTTTCCATTTTAATTATTTCTCAAGCAATCTGTGTCTTATTGCTATTACGGTCTCAATGCTGCAATTGTGGTCAAATTTGCTACCTTCCCTGCTGGGAAAGGAGACACCGGTAGTTCTGGGTCGAGATGGAAGTACTGTATATTATGTATACTCATTATATCTCCCAAACTCTCTTCAACTGAGATCCAATTTTAAGGCATAAATTGCCCAAAGCTCTCAAGTGACAATGGAACGGAGAATGGATGGAGGAAATGACGTGTGGTAACAGGTTAACTTTCTGGCAACATAGTTCGAAATCCCACCATGGTAGGTGGTGACATTTTTAAATCAATAAAAATATGGAATAAAAACTTGTCTAAAGATGACATGATACAAATGTTATTGTTAAAGCCCACCTGGTTCATTAACTTCCTTTAGGAAAGGAAATCCTTACCTAGTCTGGTCTACATGTGACACTAGATGTCACTGTAACTACGCATCATCTCATGGTTCAAGGAATGAAGAGTTTAAATTACATAGTTGTTGTGGTTCTGTTCGCCGACCTGGCAATTTGTGTTGCATACGTTTTGTCCCCTGTCTAGGGGACATCCTCAGTGCTTGGGAGCCTCCTGTGAAGCGCTTCTGTGATGTTTCCTCTGGCATTTATAGTGGTTTGGCTTGCCGCTTCCGGTTGTCAGTTCCAGCTGTCCGTTGCAGTGGTCGGTATATTGGGTCCAGGTCGATGTGCTTATTGATTGAATCTGTGGATGAGTGCCATGCCTCTAGGAATTCCCTAGCTGTTCTCTGTTTGGCTTGTCCTATAGTCCTATAATAGTAGTGTTGTCCCAGTTGAACTCATGTTGCTTGTCATCTGCGTGTGTGGCTACTAAGGATAGCTGGTCGTGTTGTTTCGTGGCTAGTTGGTGTTCATGGATGCGGATCATTAGCTGTCTTCCTGTTTGTCCTATGTAGTGTTTTGTGCAGTCCTTGCATGGGATTTTGTACACTACATTGGTTTTGCTCATGCTGGGTATTGGGTCCTTCGTTCTGGTGAGTTGTTGTCTGAGAGTGGCTGTTGGTTTGTGTGCTATTATGAGTCCTAGTGGTCGCAGTAGTCTGGCTGTCAGTTCGGAAATGCTCTTGATGTATGGTAACGTGGCTAGTCCTTTGGATTGTGGCATGTCCTCATTCCGTTGTCTTTCCCTTAGGCATCTGTTGATGAAATTGCGCGGGTATCCGTTTTTGGATCCACAGATTCAATCAATAAGCACATCGACATGGACCCAATATACCGACCACTGCAACGGACAGCTGAAACTGACAACCGGAAGTGGCAGAGACAAACCACTATGAATGCCAGAGGAAACATCACAGAAGTGCTTCACAAGAGGCTCCCAAGCACTGAAGATGTCACCTAGACAGGGGACAAAATGTCTGCAACACAAATTCCCAGCTCGGTGAACAGAACCACAACAACGAGCACCCGAACTACAAATCTTCTCACAAACTTTAAATTACCTAGTTAGATTGGAGAAGTTGGGACTGTTTCTCTTGGAGAAAGAGAAGGTTGAGTAGAAATTTGATAAATTTGTTTAAAATTATAGGGGTTCTGGAGAAAGTAGTGGAGAAAGAACTGTTCTGACTGGGAGAAAGATCACAAAGTAGAGAGCAATTGAGATAGGAGATGAAACATTTTTACACAGTTTTTCAAAATCAGAAATGGCTGCTTGAGCATGTGATGGAGGAAGGATTAACTGAAGCATTCAAGAGGGAATTGGCCTTATTATGAAAAGGAAAAATGTGCCAAGTTCTGGGAAAATATCACGAATGAGATGGCCTCTTCTACTGTGCTGTAACAATTCTGTGATTTGGTGATCTCCTATTCCAAGTCATTCTGTTTTACCTTAAATTTTAAAAAAGACCATTTAAAACATAACAATTTTGTAAACCCCTGGCTGTATCTCTATATACCAGGTATAACTGAAACACTTTTGGCAGTTCTATCTACAATACATGGACTGCAGTGGTTCAAGACGTCAGCTCACAACCACCTTCTCAAGGGTAACTAGGAACAGGCAATAAACACTGCCCAGCCATCAATGCTCATGTCCCATGAGTGAATAAAAAAATACATGACTCAATTGGTCGCATTTTCACCTCTAAGTTTGTGGAAGTTGTATTGGAGTCCGCTAGGGAACAAGCTCATGCCATCTGGTTGCCAGACATTCAGGGAGCCCCATGTCAAGTGCTATTCAAAGAGAGGTGCAAGCCTGAACAGAAAGGAGAACAGACGAGAATCAACCTGAAGTGCCACACAAGCCTCACAGCCCAGGTGGGAAAATATCAAAAGGGAACAGAGGGAGGAAATTTATGGCTCTAACTAAAGTCTTTCAAACTCTCAGACCACAATTCTGCAATCTGTAATGTAATTGTTGGGACAAGTGCATTGAGTGGCGACTGACTTGTTGTCTCCACCACAAAGAAAGCTCACTGAATTGAGCTCCACTTAGCTTCTTAAGAGCTTCTTTGCAGATCATATACCTCAATCATGAAGTCCTAGACCATAATCATAAATTCGAGACTGGCGTTGCAGTAAGTGCTGTACAGATAGGAGGCGCCATCGTTCAGATTAGATGTTAAAATGAGGTCCTATCTGCCCACGCAGGTGGACCTAAGAGATTCCATGGCACTATCTTGAAGAGAAGTCCGGGTCAATATTTGAACCTCAACCAACATCATTAAACAGATCATTTGGTGAGTATCTCATTGCTTGTTGTGGAACCTTGCTGCATTTCCTCGACACTTCAGAAACAGATGTATTTCATTGCCAACCAGGTGTTTTGGAATGTCCTAAGGCAATGAAAGATATTACCTAAATATAGGTCTTTCTTTTTCATTTATACACTGACCCTTTTAACACAACCGAATGTTAGCTTCAAGGTTTGATTTTTAAGTTGTTAATGAAAACATGGAAATGATGTACACCCATGACACCAACTTCCACAACCTTATTTCCTCACACAAATAAATATCACCTTTTAATAAGTTAATACATCTGGAACTTTTTTAGATATGCAGAATTTAATTTAAAATTCTGCCTTTGCCTCCTGGCAAAAGAAAATATCAAAGCTTTGGACCAGGCGAGATTTTCAGGAGAAGATCTGCACATTTTTTTGTCAGTTTTGGACATCATTAAAATGCTACAAATATTGCAGAATAAAATATCACCACTTTAACATGTTTAGCTTTAATTTATTTCTTTGCCAGTTTAATGAACACATTTCATTGTTTACTTTTCAATAATTTTCATGCCTCTGAGAAATTTTAGATGAAGACATGTTTCCACTCTAAGAGCTTGCAATATAACTTCAGGGCCAAAACATTTCCAATTAGTTATTAAGAAGGCATCTTTGTCATCAGAACTACTTGAAGGAAATGCTTATTTTATTTTACAAAGACATGTTATATGACAAACTGCATCAGAACCATTTTCCAATTGCTTATTTGGGATGTTGTCCTAACGATGGTGATCCCAAGGTCCTGTGCCTCTTTGTTGATTTAATTAAAGTGATTTTGTGTACATCTTCTTATGATCATAGTTCTGCTGAAAAGATGTCAGTTCTGTGTCCTATATAAAATCTAACATTGAGCTAAGCTGGTTCAGACGTTGTAATAATTGACGCAAAGGTATTTTATGTTGTATATGCCAGCTTGGCTCAGGGGCTACCTCTTGAACCTGAAGCTCCACATTAAACTATGTAATTTACACTATACATGTCACACATATACAAATGGGGATCCACATTTGCTCATTCAGGTGAATGTTTAACCTAAGGCATTTACCAAAAGATATGAGGTAGTCTTCCTGTTATCCTGGCCAATTTTCTTCCCTCAACCAAAATAGATTAACCATTCATTCATCTCAAAGCTGCATTGGTCTTACTGATGTGCATAATTAAGCTGCTGCATTCCCACACATAAACATTGTGACTTATAGTCTTTGTAGGAGAATCTCTTTGAAACATTTGAGATAATTGCTAAGGTGCCATATAAATCTAAATTCTTTTTCCTGCTGAAGGTAGATTTGGCATGAAATCTAAACAGGTACTGTATGTTTTTAAGAGTCCTGCACATGCCATTTCGCTACAAAAAATACGTTCGCAGGGCACTCTCACATGCCATATTGATGCAGATATTAGCATGAATGTACAGTAAACAGAGACAAAAGTGGGGAATTCAGGCAGTTTATGAAGTTATTCGTGATGAAACACAGATTGAGGCCACCACTGCATTTTGGAGATCAACACTCCAGCCAGCACCATCTCTTAAAATTACTCAGCTGAAAAGTTTAGGGTTGGTTGCTGGTTGATTCTTTTTTTCTGGTGGTTGTTTTGATGCTACCACTGTTTGATGCTCTTCTATGTTTCTCTTCTACAGTGGTAGCAAAGTTCTGCAAAGAATGATGTGGCAGGTGCTTAAAGAGTTAATGAGAACTTCAAAGCTCTTGCACAAATCAGTCATGTTCAAAGGTGGCTACACCAGTAGGCATTCATCTTGGTGCTGGATTAGTGGAGCTGGAAGAGCACAGCAATTCAGGCAGCATCCGAGGACAGGCAAAATCGACGTTTCGGGCAAAAGCCCTTCATCAGGAATAAAGGCAGAGAGCCTGAAGCATGGAGAGATAAGCTAGAGGAGGGTGGGGGTGGGGAGAGAGTAGCATAGAGTACAATAGGAGAGAGGAGGAAAACTTCTTCAAGGCAGGCATCCTTGCAAGAGGATTCACAGTAGGGTTAAAATCAATGACTGCAGATGCTGGAAACCAGATTCTGGATTAGTGGTGCTGGAAGAGCACAGCAGTTCAGGCAGCATCCAAGGAGCTTCGAAATCGACGTTTCGGGCAAAAGCCCTTCATC
>NC_057712.1:80706068-80799187 GCF_004010195.1 Chiloscyllium plagiosum | reverse complement strand
TGGGAAGGGGTGTAATCCAGGTAGCTGTGGGAGTCGGTGGGTTTGTAGAAAATGTCAGTGTCAAGTCGGTCGTCACTGATGGAGATGGAGAGGTCCAGGAAGGGGAGCCAGGTGTCGGAGATGGTCCAGGTAAATTTAAGGTCAGGGTGGAATGTGTTGGTGAAGTTGATGAATTGTTCAACCTCCTCGCGGGAGCACGAGGTGGCGCCAATGCAGTCATCAATGTAGCGGAGGAAGAGGTGGGGGGTGGTGCCGGTGGAATTACGGAGGATCAACTGCTCTACGTAGCCAACAAAGAGACAGGCATCGCTGGGGCCCATACGTGTGCCCATGGCTACCCCTTTGGTCTGGAGGAAGTGGGAGGATTCAAAGGAGAAATTGTTAAGGGTGAGGACCAGTTTGGCCAAACGAATGAGAGTGTCGGTGGAGGGGTACTGTTGGGAACGTCTGGAGAGGAAAAAACGGAGGGCTTGGAGGCCCTGGTCATGGCGGATGGAGGTGTAGAGGGATTGGATATCCATGGTGAAGATGAGGCGTTGGGGGCCGGGGAAACGGAAGTCTTGGAGGAGGTGGAGGGCGTGGGTAGTGTCTCGAACGTATGTGGGGAGTTCCTATTCATCTTGGTGTACAACATAACTTTGTGAATAAACAGAAGATATGCATAGCAGGACAGAGAGATTGTGCAAGGGCTCCCAACAGGATATTCAGGGAACAATTCTCCAACCTGAACCCCATTGAAGAAAAAGGTGTATGATATTTATCTTTCTATAAGTTTGTCCTCACTGAAATCTGGCACCAATGTAGACACTTGTGCAATCCCAAAACAAGACAAGGGCTGCATTGCCAATACATTGGTAAGGTGACTGTAGTGAAGAACTTTCATTCTTCTGGCTCCTTCAAGCTCCTCAGTCACTACGTAAGATGACTGACATAAGTCTCGACATTTAAAGATTGCATGTCATTCTGTTTTTTTAGGGAGAAGTTGGAGCACACAGTTTTTCTAAGATTGCAGTCTTCCACATGACACAGGGTTCTGTTGACTGCATGCACATTGCTTTGTGGTTATCATGTATCTGCTCTGACCTACACTGCAACCAAAAGAATTCCATTTCCTCAATGCCCAGCTGGTGTGTAACCATAAGCAGAGAGGCACTTTGTTAGCATCTAGAATCCTGGCAGCAATCATGACATCTTCATTTTGCAGCAGCTTATTCTACCAGTTTGAGTCACCACAGAAAATTAAACAGTGACTTCAGGGCAACAAGGATGATTCAGATATACAATCCATTCATGTGCAGTGTGTATAGAGTTAATGTACAGGGAGGAGTGAAGATAATGTTCGTACCTGCACTGTTTATAGCTGGTAATAAGAAGAGAGTTGGAGATGTTGGGGTAGGGTAGATAGGGAAAGGAGGGTTAACTCTGAGGATGCTGATATCTTTATTTATTTCAGTCTCACCACTGCCAAGACTTCATCCCGGAATGACCAGTACCACCTCTTCCATGGGGGTCAGGCTAATCAAGCGCATTTTCCCCTCCCCAGTCAGGTCCTGCAATCTTTGGATTGTGTGTCGCCTTGTACTGCAAAGGAGAGAAAAGTGTGTTGTGCAGTTTGATGTGACTGTGATGGTAGAATTATCTCCTATTGTGGAAACTGTCAAATATTTGTGGTTTGTAGCAATGCTTAGTATGAGAGTGAGATGCAGTATAATATTGTTAGGTATAAGTCCTATTTGGTAAAGATTTAGGCCATTGAGATATGGGGTTTAAGCAAATTGAGCAGTGTTAAAGACAAATGATGGGATGATATTCACTCATTGTGACCATATGTATAAGGCCGCTGAACTTTGTGCAGTATTACATCCACATACTCAACTTAGCTCTTGGCATTGACCCTCATGGCTATCTTCTTCTTCTGTGTTTTGTGTATGTAACTGGAAGGGTCCCTGGCCCACTCTCGGTACCATTCATCTTCCTACTATACACCTCCACAATATCTGTACATTATCAAAAACCTTAGATAGCATGTTCTCCTATGTTAGGTCATTGATATATATGTCACAGGTCAGATTCAGTTCCTTCACAACTGTCAGCACTTGCTGCATCTATGATGCATCTCCCGTTTAAGAATTCTAGTTGCTCATATTGAATCATCCCCGCCAACTAGACATCTAACCAAACAACAGTGTGTAGTTAGTGCTGGCTGAGCATTGAAATTATTTAAAACAGCAGGCAGCACAAATCACAATTTATGCTTCTGTTTTCAGTGGTTATAGTGAATTCAGTCTCATTTGATTTTGTGCATTTCTTTTCTCCAATGCTATGCTTTTTACTGAACAATTGCTCTTTTTAAAGAAGGCATTTCCTTTTCATCTGGTTTAACATAGTTTTGTCAAGAGAATTCTCAGCAGTGGTGTATTTTTAATGTTTGTGATCCAGAAGTCCCTGAATAATTACTGGCAAAAGTTCTAAATCCATGAGTCACAGCAAACTTTACTGTTTACTTATGTGAATACATATGCTTGTTTTTATATATGTGTACTTATTTTACACAAGTGTGAGCATGGTAAACATTGTATAGCTGTGGTAACTGAGCAAATCCTACTCTGAACTGAGCAGTCTTCTGAAACAGGCTTGAGGGAATAGTTTAGAAGTAAACTGCTTCATTAAGTCATCAGCATAATCTTTCCATAGTTGCATTGTATCTGTTGAATACCACCTTGCCTGTTCTTTGTTTGAAACACTTATTCATTCCTTTATTGCTTACTTTTCCAGCACTGTTTCAATCACTAGCATTAATCTTTCTACCAGCTTTTTTTTTATTGTAGCAATTAACTTGGTTTGAAAATGAAATCGAATCTGTTATGATCCCAGGTGATAGTGGTACTATCCAAGTCAGAATGAAATCTGGTTGCAGGATCATATGGGTTTTATTTTGTTTAGTATTTAATATAATGGTAAGTCACTGAACATATTTTTTGACAGCAGAATGGAAGTTTATTACACAAAAGAGGAAAATAATCAAACCAAGCCATCTAATATAGGGATTCTATGAAATATAGAAGACAATTACAATGATCGTAAAACACAAAAACACAAAATTTCACTCCATTTCCCAATAATATTTGTTATAGACATCCAAATCCAGAGAAATTATATCTCTGTCCAAACTCTTTCATTTTCTACTTGACTGACTCCTCGCAGTTTCTTTGCCATGGAATGTGAAGAAAATCAATTTGGTTCTAAATTTTCTAAACTGAAAATAGCATATGATCTTAAGCAAAAAAACAAACGAACAGCAGATGCTGGAAATTAGGAACAAAATCAGAAATAGCTGGAACAACTCAGCAAATCTGGCAGCATCTGTGGAGAGAAATCAGAGCAGTTCTGAGGAACGGTCACTGGACCCGAAATGTTAACCCTGATTTCTCTCCACAGATGCTGCCAGACTTGCTGAGCTTTTCCAGCAATTTCTGTTTTTGTTCATGATCTTAAGCATTTTCTGTAACTGTTATAAACACAGCGATATAAACATATTTCCATTTGCATTATGGGGGCATAGCATTTAGGAAGGACAAGAAGCTAGGAAAAGGTGGAGAGTTAACTCGGTTAATAAAGGATGGTATTGGTTCTATAGAGAAAAATGACAAGACATTACTGTAGAAGTTGTGTACAGGCCCTAACAGTTACCCAGCAGGATAGAGCACAGAGGAAGAAATAATGGGAGCTTGTCAGAAAGGCACACCTCGTCATAAGAGGCAGTGGTGGAGTGAGAATGTAATTGCGCTAGTAATTCAGAACCCCAGGCTAATGTTCTGATGATATGTGTTTGGATTCCAGAATGTCAGATTGTTTAATGTATCAGGGACCACTGTTATGGCAAGTTGGAAAAGTCATTGGAGAAATTGAGAGGGGGTGGGATGTGGTCATCAATAGTCACTACCACTCCAGCTTTCACAGGGGTCAGTGCAGCATGATGCTAGGCATAAATAAGATGTCGGCTACACTGTCATTGGAGAAGGGTAATGGATAGGGTTCTAAGATGGGATAAGCCTAAGGTTGGGTAACCTGTGACACCTGGTTTTTAGCTAGCATTACATTTCCGAATGTGCAGTTGTATTTCCTGTAGGGTGTCAGCCTTGTTACCTAACCCAAATAATCTGAGAAATATTTGGTTTTGGCTCCCTTCCCACTACATGCATGGTGAAGGTAAACTTCTGGATGTCCAGGCTTGACCAGGTTCACAGCTGGTCTTTAAAAATGGCACTGATGCCTGAAATCCCATGAGATTCCAACAATGATATGAACTTCTGCCTGAAGAGTATGACGATAGGGTGAATGGTGCACCGTAGAGATGTCATACATAGCTAATAAGGTGAGTTTTAGAGAATAGCCGTAAAAATGCAGAGAAACCTTCAATGAAACTTAACAGTATTCACACTTTACCGATTCCTGGTAAAATACAGCCCTATGGCTCAATATAGTAGTCTCTCAATTTTAGACCATTGATAATTATTCTGGAAGAATGACCAAGAGACGGAGAAAGAATATTCATTGTCAAGTCAGTTTTGGATCCTGCTAACTTTATTTAGTATTCTGAGGGATGGCAATCACTTCAGGCAAAGCTTGTAAACACTGAAAACTAACATTTCTACAAGTTTCTACCTTACATTCTAGGTAATAATTATAAAAAATTATGGTTTATCAAGCCTGTACCAATTAAAATTCATGTTATTCAAACTTTACCAGCTGTGTTCCACAGATAACTGTTCCATAGTCCCAATAGGACTGTAACAAGCATGTCTATAAATTGTTAGATCATCTATGCCTACACTTGTTTGCATAATCTTTACCCTCATTATAACCAGAACCTTTCCCAAGCCCATTTGAAGAAGTCAGTAAACTTAGTATTAATTGCTTAAATGTGACTTTGTTATAGGTCAGCCAAAATTATAGGTTTTCTAATCTGCAAGCTCAGTTATAGTCTGCCAAGTTTCTGTAGCTATCCTCCCAGATCATGTTTATGTTAAGTCATGTTGCAAATGTTTTTAAGAATTTCGGGCACAGCCGAGAGCCATGGGGAAAAGTTTAACTTTGAATGATGGTGTTAATTTCCAAAGTGGAATTGAAAATCGGGAGAAATGTAAAGCATCTGCCAGTTTGCTATCACCCATTTTGCATTATTCCAGAGTCAAGATTTTTCCCAGAATTTAGATTTTGTCATCCGCTGGCTTTCCATTTTGAAAGCATTGATTAAGTGGTTTTTAGACATTGATTTTAAGGTCTGAACTAGTTTAAGTTCAGCAAGTGAGGCGTATCCTAAAGTAGCCAATTTCACTGAAGACAGGAAATTGAACTGGAACTATTGTTAACTAAGTTACTTATTAGGATGGGTGGGGTGAGGGTGTAAGTGATTGTGAAGTATACAAATTCAGAAGCTGAGATTATTTTTGTTATTCTGCATATAATTCAAACCCTTTTACTGAGTCTCTTCTCTTCCATTCCCTTAGATAGTGACCAAAGTTTACTTTGCACAGACTCTGATTAATTCATATGTACAATCATGATTTAAACTTTTATGTCAAAACTCCAATTTCCAATTTGAAAGGGTCTATCACCTGAATTTGGTGGACAGTTGGGACCCTGCTGGCAGTAGGTCTCTGTGAAATGAAGCCAGCTCAATCCTTGGCTTTAAAGCAAAAGTCACTCAAAATTCATACCCTCTTCCTTTGATTTTCCCAGATTTTACTGGTAAACTTTAATTTTAAAGTCATGCAGCACAAAATAGACCATTCCGTCCAACTAGTCCATGCCAACCATAATGCCAAATGAAACCAGCCCCACCTGCCTGTGCTTGGCCCATGTACTTCTCTAAATATCTTTTCTAAACGTAGTAACTACTCGCATCTACCACTTCCTCTGGAAGATCATTCCACACGTGAACCACTCTGTGTAAAAATTTTTATTCTCTCACCTTAAAAATATGCCCCCTAGTCTTGAAATCCTCCATCCTAGAGAAAGCCACTGGCGTTTATGTTATTTATACTTCTCATTATTTTATAAACCTTTGTGAGGTCACCTCTCAATCATTATGTTATTTTTATTTGCTTTGGTTTGTAGTCAGTTTGTGTGGACTTTTCTTAGCTGAACCTTTAACTGTGTCCTCCCTTTACAAGTGGGCCATTGATATTTACATATTTTACCATGGATCTTTTCCCTACTAGCTCAGCAAACAGTTTTTGTTGGTATTAAGATTTGTATTGTTCGTACTATTTCAAATGTTTTTATCAAATATTTTGTTTTAAAATTCTTTTCCTCATTTCTCTACAACTTGCGAGCCAATTTAAAGCAAAATCTGTCTGATAGGTGTTTGGAATTTTAGTGGAGGTACTAACCTTGCCCACCATTGGGAAGTTGGAGGGAAGGTAGTGGGAGCCGATCCCTGCTGGCCTGGGAAGCCACAGCCAAATACAACTCTGTCAGAAGTATAGTCCCACTTCCAAGGGCTGTCAGCAAGTCAGCAACACAGAAGCTCACAGTAGCACAGTTGCCTCACAACGTCAGGGACCCTGGTTTGATTCCAGCTTTGAGTGACTGTGTGGAGTTTGCACTTTCTCCTCGTTTCTGCATGGGTTTCCTCTGGGTGCTCTGGTTTCCTCCCACAGTCCAAAGGAGTGCAGATTAGGTGGATTGGCCATGCTAAATGCAGAGTTACAGAGATGGAGTGAGACTAGGTTTGGCTCTGTGTGTGATGCAATTCAGAGGGTTAGTGCAGACCTGATGGGCCAAATGACCTCTTTCTGCACTGTAGGGATTCTGTGATTCTAAATCAAATGGCTATCAGCTGTCCAATTCCAGGAGCACTAGAGTGATAAGCACTACTAGAACTACAGTAAGTCAAGTAGTGGGGAAGGGGGACAGTGAATTGCAGGCTTCAGGTGGGTTCATGTGTTCAGGTAGTACAAGGAGTGAAACCCTCCATTTGTAAGAATAGAGAATGAGACTTAATGAGATGTAGCCGTCTCAGGCTATACCAATGTTGGTTTCCCATTTCTAATTGCACTGGGACAGGTGCTGCAGAGCACCCCTTCTCTACTCCTGCAGTTCATCTGATGCAGGTACATCTACTGTGCTGTTAGGAAGGGAGTTCCAATGACAGTGATGTAACAGCAAAGTAGTTCCATTTCAAAATGCTGTTTGGCTTGGTGAGAAACTTACGTGTGGTGGTGCTTCCCTGCCCTGGCCATTGTTCTTGCCCTTCTAGAAAGTAGAGGTCACAGGTTTGTAAAATGTTAAATAAAGGTTGGCAGTGCATCTTGCATAAGGTACACACCTTGTAGTTCATGTCATCACTCTAACATTGGTCATACTACAGGTAAGCCTCTGGATCTGGGCCTCTGGAATATCCAGAATGTTGCTGCCTGCCTTCAGTGTGGAGGCAAGGGGAGTCACTTCTGTGGCGCACTTTGTTTCTGGGCCTTCTGGTCAGTTTTGCATTGCATGGATATTAAATATGGGGTGCATCAGTGTTTCTGTGACTTTTCATTGTCCTGCACAGGCTTATTAGATCAGAGTTGAAGAAAAAAACTGCAAGTCTAAAGAGAATGGACAAAGAAATGGGATGCTGAGCTGCTTTTGCAGAGAGTTTGCATGGATGTGATGGGCTGAATCCTCTCCTGCATTTCTAATACTGCAATGTCCAGGCCTCTCCTATCAGTTCCCAGCATATTTGTTATTCATTTGTTTGTATTGCCTATGCGACATACCTTCCCCTGCAATGATAATCCAGCTGGATTGAACTGAAACACAATGCAGCAACCTGGCAGAACCTGTTAAAAACATACACTTTTCTCTAGCCACATGGCTACCAAAAGTAGACATCATTCTTTTCCTTTTTAGATACTAATAAAAACTCTTGCTATCTGTCTTGAACTTTCTAGCTGGCTACCTCTCCTGCTCTAATTTATTTGTCCTGATTAACCTTTCAGTCATTCTCTGCTGTTCTCCACATTCTGACCTACCATTTATCTCTGCTCAATTACTTGCTTTTCTCAAGTTTGATGTTTTCCATAACCTGTTTATTTGACCAGGGATGGTAAGATCACCCTTTGGAAATTTTCTTTACAGGAGGAGTTTACTTATTCTGAATATTCTGAAATATCCATTTAAATGTCTGCTACTGTTTCTGTACTGATATTTCTCCTGGCCTAATATCTCAGTTCACTTCAGATAGCTTACCTTTTATGTCCATGTAGTTGCCATTTGCCTGCCATCTCTAATATGTTTTAATTAATAATTGTGAATTAAGTAATAATTATTAAGGCCTAAGTTGGAATTTTAGCACTGCCATAAACGTTATAATACAGAAGAAATACAATAGCGATTGAATTTAGAGTTTCTCATAATACTGGTTATCGTCTTATTTGCTCCCTTTGCCACACTAATTTGGAAATCAAATCAACAAACATCTCCACTTCTGATCTTATGATTGAGGGAAGGTCATGATGAAGCAGCTAAAGATGATTGAGCCTAGGACACTACCCTAAGGAATTTCTTCAGTATTGATTGGCCTCCAAAAACCACGGTCTTCCAACCAGTGGAGAGTTTCCCCTCTCGTTTTCATTGATACCAATTTGGCTCATGCTTCTTGATGTCACATTCAGTCAGACGTCACCTTAATGTCAAGGACAATCATCATTTCTCAATTCAGGGCTCAACTGGCCTAAGGATGGGTTGTTGTCCGACATTTACCCTGTCACTGATAAAATACCAGCAGATTTGGGTAGACAACTGCACTTGTCTGTGGTCAATAAGTATACTTTATGTTAATTTATGGAAATGACTGCTGCTGTTCCTCAGTTGGTTCTTCTCATTTATTATGATCTTTTTCAGTCTATTCAAACTAGTTCAATCCAGAAAGCTTCTTGCATCAATTTATTCCAACTTTATCTTCCTCAGAAGTATTAGATACAGAACCCTATCTGTCTATATTCCAAGAATTCCAAAAGTACCAATGGAATTCTCTCCCTAACAGCATTGTGGATCTATCTACAGCAGTTCAAGAAGGCGGCTTACCACCACCAAAGTGTCAAACACAGGAAATAATATTTTGTGTTACAGTGATCAACTTATGAAAATTGGTAAACATTTGCCAAGCAAAGGTATATCAAAAGTGCACATGGAGAGTTGACGCCATGTCTATCGCTGATGTTGTGAATTTTTCAGTTTTTGTAATGTGGCTGAGGCAGAAGAGAAGCAAATGATTGGTCTTTGGGGCATCCTTCAATAACAATCCAAGGGTGGGATGAGAAATCATTGGTAAGTCAGTCAGTAAGACTGAAACAAAACAAAGTCAGATTCACTGAATTGGATGATCTACAAAAAATATTGGAAGATGATGATGTAATTAATCTTTCAAGATCTGCAGAGCAGTTGGGATGAGTTATAGGGATAGTGCAATAGAGTCAAAGGAAATGCTATTTGTGAGACTGATTCAGCCCATTTCAGTGATGTGGGACCATAGGAAGAATTAATTAGTGACAGTGAAGTTGGAAGTTGTGGCAAAATGGACTTGGAGGTGAGGATGACATATTCAAGGATTTTGGAAAGGAAACACATATTGGAAATGCTTCTTAGACTAGACATAATTTCCTGGCATTGTAATTGAATACAACACATTTTATCAAATCAGAAAAATAAATTGCATAACCCACTTGTCTGCTCAAGACGAAGAGGCTGAAAATCCATTTTGGGATAGATGATTTTGAAGAATAGTCATTAATTCCCTATGTTATAGAGTCATAGAATCATAGAGATTTACAGCACGGAAACAGACCCTTCAGTCCAACTCGTCCATGCCGACCAGATATCCCAACCCAATCTAATCCCACCTGCCAGCACCTGGGCCATGTCCCTCCAAACCTTCCTATTCATATACCCATCCAGATGCCTTTTAAATTTTGCAATTGTACTAGCCTCCACCACTTCCTCTGGCAGCTCATTCTATACACGTACCAAAGTACCACAGCAACCTTCCGAGGGAGATCAAGCAAATATTGAATACCTACTTGAGATTGGAGCTACCAGCCTTCCGGTCTGTGTCAAGATTTATGTTTAAGGTTTACTAGATTAAGCACACTGCAAACTTGAGTACTGTGGCCCTAAAGCAGTTTCTCAGTAATATTTTCTGAAAGTATTTAAGTAGTTATTAAGTTTATGAATTTTGTGAATTGTTATGCTGAAATGAAACATTATAAAAAACCAAAGCCTTTTCATTTGCAGTACATTGACATGCAGAGCTCCTGCTTTCCAAAGTAAATATTCATATGGAATGTTCAGTGCTGACCCAATAAAAGATTAACTGGCATTTTTCAGTTTTTGTTAATGGCCATTAGAACTGTCAGAAAACCTAACTACACTTGAAGTGTTTTGGATAATAGCAATGCTGATGGTAATGCTGGCAATTTCCCTATTTTTGCAGGTCACCGCCAGAGGATTTAGCCCATTGTTGCAGTTTGCCTACACTGCTAAGCTATTACTCAGCAGAGACAACATCCAAGAGGTCATGCACTGTGCTAAAGTCCTACATATGCACAATCTGGAGGACTCCTGCTTCCGCTTCCTTGAGGCCCAGCTCTTCAATGAAAAAGATGGTTTTTTCCTTTACACCAAAATGGCAACGTTCCAAAAGTCCAACGTACAAGATGGGAATTCAGACGGTGAGGGAGAACACATGCAATCTGACACTCGTAAGATTACCTGTTCCAGGGACAGAATAAGTAATGAGACATTTGGGTTTGAAGCATCTTCCAGGCTATCTGAGAAAGAGCCAGCTGTAATATCAATCCCTGTTACATCAAATGATGATATGGGACGCTGCCCAAAATACAGGAAATACCAGCTTGCTTGCACCAAGCATATCAGTAGCACACCACATACCAGTACCTCAGGTTTTCCAAGCACATTTAAAGAAGACCGGCCAGTCTGTACTCAATCTCAAGGATATAGCAAGGCACAGGTAAAAATTGAACCACATGCACCAGAAATTGCAGCAGAAAATGCTGCTCAGTGCTTGTCTGAAAGTGAACCTGTTGCAGTAGAACATGCAGTTGCAGATAAGGAAATGGACATTAAGCAGATGAGTCCAATGTGTGTTGATAGACCCAAAAGTAGAACACCTCCTTGTTCAAGGTTCATTAAAAAAGCTGAATCTACTGAGACACAAAATCAATTGCAACAACCTTTAGACGCCAGAACATCTTGTTCCCTTGAAGAGGGAATGACTCAGGGTGACCTCAAAACAGAATACAGGCCTTATAGCGAAATGTATGGACTATCCTGCACACCTCAGAAAGACAACAATAGCTTTACTGTTGGATCCCAACTGACAGGACCATCTTGTGAAGTGATTTGCAAACAGGAACTGGAATCGGACAGAAAGAGTGTTATATTTTCTTCTGGTACCTTGGACAGGATGAACACTCCTGCTGCACATTCATATACTGGTGGGAGTTCACTAGAGGACGAACTTACTGAGCATGTGCCAAAAGGTTTGTGGAGTGGTACTAGTCAGTCACTTCCATGTTCACAGACTTGTGTTTCCACTAGACTTGCAATGGAGCCTTTATTGCCATTGAATTCATGTAGAATTCAACCTACTTGTAAAACCAGCTGCCCAGTGCCAATTAAAGTGTGCCCTCGATCTCCTCCATCTGAGACTAGGACCAGAACCTCAAGTTCCTGTTCCTCTTACTCATTTCCTGAAGATGGAAGTGGTGGTTCTCCTTGCAGTTTACCCCAGTTTGAATTGTCCACTTCACCCTGTTCACAAGGAACACGTTTCCTATCTGCAGAACAGCAAGAGTTAAGCATGATTGGAGATGCAATGTTCAATCAGTGTAAACCACCATTAAAATGTGAACAGTCATATGGCACCAACTCCAGCGATGAATCTGGATCCTTTTCAGAAGGGGACAGTGAATCATGCTCAACTCGAGAGAGAGGACGTGAGGTACAGTAGCAATTTATTTAATAAAAATACTTATAATTATAAATTCATCCTGACTGGAGCTGTCAGTTTTAGCAGACTTAGTAGTGTGCTATGATGCTAAGTAATGGTGTGCCAACGTTTATAATCATGGAGGGATAATGAGGCCTACAATTGTTTATTCCTGAACTGAGCCATGCTGAGCAGTACAGCTTCAAGTCTAATTTGTGATGCTTTCCAGGAAGGGAGGAGAGAAAGTCATAAAGATAGAAGCTACCTCGCAATGTTACTTAGAAACACACATATCATATCCTTGTTTCCACTTCTTTAATGAAGACATTAATCTTTACAGAATGAAAAACAGTTAACATGGCCTGTGGAGATTGCTGCAAGATCATTAATGATTACTGCCATTTTAAGCACACTGTGCATTTGTACAGTGTCATCATTGACAGCTCCTTTTTATTCTATAGAGGACAGTCATGACTGTGTGACTCTCATGGCTACTGGCTACAGGGTGCTAGGTCAGGTGGATGGGGATGATGAGAACTATAGGAAAAGAGGATAAATCAATTCAACATAGCCCAAGGCAAGGTAAAAATCATAATTATCAGAAATTAATATTTCTTACTTTATATTAGGTGAATAATGATCATAATTACAATATGATTGCTTAGTTAATAAATGTAAAATGTGTGCATCTTTTCAGTTGTTTGATACTTTCAGATATTAAATAGCACAGCAGGAGTTCTACACACTTAAAATATTTTTTTAAAAATCCTCAATTTGAATTAGATGTAGTTTGTAGTCAATGACAGCAGCAAAGTTTATATTCACCACATACCACACTTTCTCATTGTTCTTTCCATCGTCATTTTTACATGAAAAGCACATGAACACCAACTTGTATTTATTTTCATAGCTTTAAAATAGAATGTCCCAAAAGGATCTATAGAGGTCTTATCAGAACTTGACCTAGCTTAAGGAAGGGTTGGATTAAATAGATGGATTTGTAACAACAGCTCGCATTCACAAAATGATTTTACAGTAATGTCATCAGGTACAATTTAATGGAAGAGGCAGAACATGGAAGAATTGACTTTTGGCTTGGCTGTTCCCTAATTGACCAGAGGGCAGTTAAGAGTCAATCACTTTGTTGTGGGTCTGGAGTTACAATAGGCTAGACCAAGTAAGACTAGAGTTTTAAAGTTATACCTTGCATGAATATTCTATCTTTTGTGGTCTTAGAATATCCCAAGGTATTTAACAGCCAATTAAATAATTTTGAGGCACCTGACCCTGTCAGTGCAGTTTTGGAAACTGTGAATAAGGATGTCCAGTGTAACAGGAGTGCAGGTTATTTTTGTGGAGACTGGGGTAGCCCTTCATTGGGTTACCAGTTCATTTCCCCTTCATAGTAACATACTTAATCATCTAAATTACCTCTCTGCTTGCTTCAGGCAGCAAGAACTGACAAAGTGGCAAAGGAATGAGAGTGTTAAATTCATCCCTGTAACTTTTGGAATGCTGCTACCCAATTTCTGCCAGGCAAGCAACTGCATAATCTTCATTGCACAGCATCTAATTTCAGGTTTGTGGTTCAGAATAGGTTTCAAAGCTGATGTGAAACAGTGCTCCACAGAAAGGCAAAAAGGATGACTAGTCAAATTGCATGTCTGTCATGCACAGCCTAGAGGTGAGGAAAAGAGTGACTTTGGCAGATGTCAGAGAACAGATTGCTTGCCCATCCTCACAATTATTTTCTGCACAACTCCCTGTAAAGGGATTTTCTTTTTCTTTTAATGATCTGCTTCATTTATGTCAAGCATTTTCTGAATGAGAACATTTTTTGAAAAGATGAATATGAATAGAACCAAGGACAGTTTTCTTTTTTACATGCAGATCATAAAAATGACAAAGGAAAATTAACATCCCTCATCTGGCAGAGTGTAATGCATGCTGCAGTTGATTAATGGTTTGGGATCAGTTTTACATGCCTAAACCTTATTTAGTATTGGGCCAACTCTCAGACTGAATGAAAATCTGAATTTCTAAAAAAAATGCTTCCATGCATTTTTAACCCAGAAAGTCATTATTTCCGTTGCCCTATAAATAAACACAATGAATGTCAATAGGCCTAAAGAGGAGAATGAGGTATCAAAAATAGCAACTAGCAAGGTTGAAGACAATGCACTTTGAAAGAGGAAGGAAACTGTTCATGTATTGGGCAATGTCTGTGAGGGATCAGGTCTTTTGGCTTCCTTTATTTTACAAAATTACAATATTTCTTAATTAATAACTGCTGAGTAAAATGACCAGTTTTGATATTAATTTATCACAGTAATGACCACAATATTCTGAGCAGTGTCATATCCCTAACTGCACTGCAAACCCTGCTTTAATAGTGCAAAGCAGAGTTTTTCTGATGGAAGTGAAATAATTCGATATGTCATTGTAAAAAAACTGAATTCTTTTGTGGTCGAGTCACTGCTGTTCACACCAGCTTGAACCTAGACTTGTTCAAATGCATTTACAGTGTAGGAAATTTGAAAAAAAGTACTTTACATTCTTTTTTGTAACCTGGTGGTTTATGAATTTGATCATTGGTCAAGCCAAAACAGCACAGAAGTTGCTTCTGATTATATAAAATTTACTGAAATCCATGAGCGTTGCTAAAATGCAGATGCTTAAAGCAGACAGTTATAGGAGTACTGTTTTTATCCAGTGTAATCACAATTCACTGTTTGTTCAGATCTTTTTTTTCCATTTGGTCTCTATTTCCCAAGTTTTATGATGATACTCGGCTAACATATCCAACAAAAACATAATGTAAATTTCTCGGTACAATGTCTCTCTGATATAGTATAAGATTTCTAAATGTTGATATATCATACAGTTGGAAAGGCCAGCCAGACCAGTAAGCTTGTTCCTCCTAATCATCTATAATTTACTTAGAGCATAAGACATAGGGCAGAAGTATGCCATTCAGCCCATTGGGTATGTTCCATCATTTACTGAGCTCATAGCTGATCTGGTAATCCTCAACTCGACTTACCTGCGTTTTCCCACAAGCCTTGATTCCCTTACCAATTAAACATCCCCCTGAAAGTCAAAGGTAAAGTTGCCATCATTGTAAGATACTGTGGAGCTGTTGGTTCCTAAGAGAAAGAGAGAGAGAGATGATTCGTTATGAGCTTCACCTGAGGGTCGCTAAATCTCAAGCAAGGGGAGAGGTTGAGAAGGCATGACTTTCATGGTGACCTCAGCTGATACAGGAATTAAACCCACGCTGTTGGCATCACTCTGTATAACAAACTATTCATCAACCAACTGAGCTAAAGCTATAACCTTGAATATACCCAACCTCAACAGCCCTCTGTGATAAAGAATTCCAGAGTGACTCCCTCTGAGAGAAGAAATTCCTTCTCATCCATACCTTAAATAGATGTCCCCATGCTCTAAGATGTTGCCTTCTGGTCAAATTTCACGATTTGGACTCACATGCCCAAAATATTAACTTGGGTGTCTGGATGTTAAACTTTGATGTAATCCAAACTTACCCAACCCATTAAAGCACCTGAATAAGAAAACACAAATTTGTGCTTCTCTATCTCTGAAAGTAACTAAAACAATCTTCAACCTTACCTTCAATCCTACATCCTATTTCACGCATTCCTTAGTGTGAAATTGTCATGTTTTGGTCAGCTTAGAAAACATTCTGCCTCATAATACTAAATTGATTCTATCAAACTGTCAGACTGAATTCCAGCTTTTAGGAATCCCCTTTGATTTTCTTGTTGGAATGACAGGAATGACCCGGGTCACCCTGCTTATTTGGATATCCCATCTCTGAGACTTGAGACAAGATGTAATCACATGTACAGAGGCACACCCAAAGTACAGTCCACTGGCACAGCTAACTAAAAATAATTCCAGACTGATAATTCATAATATAGAGCATTACATTCTCATTACTTAGTTCCCTGACTGTTGCACCATTTTACAAGACTTTCTACAAAGTACCATACATAATAACTCATTTGCCCTACTTAAACGTTTAGTGACCTTGAAAGATGACTTGTCAAAGAATGAACAGTATTGAGAATTGGCTGGTTTGGTTGGAGATTTGAAGTTGGATTATATTATGATTGAAATCTGAAACCACCAATGGAGCATTAATTGCCGCAGCCTGCATTCTACAATCTTGCTCAATTTCTGGCCTAGGTCCTAAGAATGTAAAGACTAATAGTATTATGTTTGTGGGTGTGTGAGATCCAGGTCTTAAGTATTCTCAGACACGTTGTGAATATTTGTGTCATATGCTGTGGTACCAAGCATTGATAGTTTGTGGTTGGTTTAGAGCGCTGCTGCCAATCCTCCTTTCTATGTTTTATTTTAATCAACCTGTTCAAACACGTTCTGATACACCTGTGGGACAGGTGAGACTTCAACCAGATCTTCTAGCCCAGAGGACACTGCTACTGTGCCACAAGAACCTTAATCCTCCTTTCTCCTCTTTTCAAGTAAATGTCTAACATGTCAGGCAGACCTGGTGGGGCATTGTAAAAAAACTAAAAAGATAAATAGACACTTACAGCAGAAAGCCTTCATCCTATATATATATTTTAATCAACCTGTTCAAACATGTTTATGACATACTTCCAGAGTAGGTGAGGCTTGAA
This sequence comes from Chiloscyllium plagiosum, assembly GCF_004010195.1. Lineage (NCBI taxonomy): Eukaryota > Metazoa > Chordata > Chondrichthyes > Orectolobiformes > Hemiscylliidae > Chiloscyllium > Chiloscyllium plagiosum. The sequence goes on along the minus strand of NC_057712.1, from coordinate 80,782,519 downwards.
CCCAGATCTTCTTGCCCAAAGGTAGGGACACTAGCTCTATGCCACCAGAGTTGTAAAGTCAGGAATACAAACAAACGCAGCTGAAAGTATTCAAACCTACCAAGGAGATCCCAATAGATTTCTAATCTGCCATTTTAATCAGAAACAAATACAGAAGTTGTTGGAAAAGCTCAGCAGTTCTGGCAGCATCTGTGCAGAGAAATCACAGTTAACGTTTCTGGTCACCTGTTTCTCACAACGTAATTACTTGGTCACGACGACTGGCAAAACAATTGGAGCAGAACTTGAACATGCATCTTTTTACTAACATCATGATACCTATTAAAATCAACTGCCATATTCAGTAGGCCACATGACCGGCACAAACTGCAATTCTAATCCAAAGCCTTAGGCTGCTCAGCTGCAGTACCAGACAGACAGTCATGTTAATGACTGCTATAGCATAAGAACTCGGGGCTCCATTTAAATTGATTTCATTTCGGCTTCAACTCCAATTAAAAATCTATCTCCTCTTACATTTATTCAGTGTCTCAACAACCACTACACTCTGGATAGTGAATTCCACAGATTCACAACCCTTTGAGAGAAGTAACTTCTCCTCACCTCTGTTTTAAATCTGGCAGCCTTCGCCTAAAGCTATGAACTCTCATTCTAGATTGCCCCACACGGGGAATCACCTACTGTTGCCACTTGAATAGAACATAATCTCAAGAACATAATCTTCTTTTCTATGCTAAGTCTAAGGGTCTATCTAACTAGCAGTAAGGATAAATCACTACTGAGTCTTAACAAAGAGAAGTTTGTTTTGTACAAGGTGTAGTATATTTCATGATAGCGAAAGGTACAAGTTGTGTTGTCTTTGTAATTATACCTAACTGGTCAGGAGACAAGAGGTGACACATTGGACTGCAGCAAGACCTTATACTTGACTGCATCTTCTCAACCCAAGGGCTGTGTACATCTGACTGGGCTTAATGCAGCGATAAATTAACATTTACAGACCTGTCACATTCTGTTGTAGGAACCCTGGTTTAAATCCGACCATGGTAGATGGTGGAACTAGAATTTTAACAAATTTTGGAAATAAAAATCGCCCATCATGACTTAATGATGACCATGAAATTATTGTTGATTGTCATTACAATCCATCTGATTCACTAATGTTCTTTACAGAAGGAAAACTGCCATCAGTATTTGGTCTGGCCTACATGTGCCACTGCAATGTGGTTGACTCTTAAATGTCCATTGAGATGATCTAGTAAGCCACTCAATTGTGTCTAACTACTAGAAACTCACAATGAAGGAATGAACCTGGTTGGACTGGTGTCCAGAAACAACACTGACAAAAATAGTTCTGTCAATCTTGCAAAGTTCTTCCTCACTCATATCTAGGGGCTAGTACCAAAATGGAGAAATCAACTTGCAAAAACAAAGGAAGAATTTGACGTTTTAGTTTGGATTTTAGCACTTCTCTCTAATTAGATAATTATGATCACTGTTACTGAAAAGTTAGCACTTGATGTTGGAAATTTGATTATCCCTACTGCTCATAATCTCATCCTGGATGTTTTTGCCTATGTTTGATTGACAACAAGGACAGCGGGGTGGTTCTCAGTTGAATGAATCACTCCGCTCCTCAATGCTAGGTCCCTCGATCAAGAACTGAGTATCTCTGAACAAGGGTCAACCACCCTGGTGCCCACACGTTATCCTGCGTATGTTGGCTTCTCATGCTCCCCACATGATGACCCCACCCTCCTGCCGCCCATCCTTTGTTGGGTTAATACTTGTGGCTGTGGGTGATGCCCTTTAATGACGGGAAGATCATTCTCAGGATGGCCTACCATAGACTTGATCTGGAAATACCGTGGGACTCTCACCTGCTAATATCATGGCTGATTCAGTGACCTGCGCCATTAACAATGCTATGATAAAGGCACTTGATTCTGACAGTAAGCTCTGTTTCTCTTCATAGATATGTCCTGACCTGCTGAATATTTCCAGTATTTTATTGACTTAAGATATGCGCTGACAAAAAAATTGATTGCTGAGAAATGATTAGTTTATTGAAATAGGCAACTGGTGTAGAAAGGAGGGCATCCCATTTCTGAGGCATTGGGATCAGTTCTGGGGAAGGTGAGAATTATACAAGGTGAACGGGCAGCATCTTAACGAGGTCAAAGAGTGGTCATATTCCTGATGAAGTGCTTATGCTGGGATAGTCAACATGGCTTTGTGCGTGGGAACTCATTTCTCACAAAGTTGATTCAGTTTTTTGAAGAAGTAACAAAGAGGATTGATGAGGGCAGAGCAGTAGATGTGATCTATATGGACTTCAGTAATGCATTCGACAAGGTTCCCCATGGGAAACTGGTTAACGAGGTTAGATCTCATGGAATACATGGAGAACTAGCCATTTGGATACAGAACAGGCTCCAAGTAGAAGAAGAGGGTGGTGGCAGAGGGTTGTTTTTCAGACTGGAGGCCTGTGACCAGTGGAGTGCCACAAGAGACTGGAGGCCTGTGACCAGTGGAGTGCCACAAGGATCGGTTCTGGATCCTCTACTTGTCATCATTTATATAAATGATTTGGATGTGAGCATAAGAGGTATAGTTAGTAAGTTTGCAGATGACACCAAAATTGGAGGTGTAGTGGATAGCAAAGAAGGTTAGCTCAGATTACAACAGGATCTTGATCAGATGGGCCAGTGGGCTGAGAAGTGGGAGATGGAGTTTAATTCAGATAAATGCGAGGTGCTGCGTTTTGGGAAAGCAAATCTTAGCAGGACTTATACACTTAATGGTAAGGTCCTATAGGGTGAGAGGGGAAAGATATAAAAGAGACCTAAGGGGCAGCTTTCTCACGCAAAGGGTGGTACATGTATGGAATGAGCTGCCAGAGGAAGTGGTTGAAGCTAGTACAATTGCAACATTTAAAAAGCATCTGGATGGGTATATGAATAGGAAGGGTTTGAAGGGATATGGGCTGGGTGCTGGCAGGTGGGACTAGATTGGGAATATGGTTGAGAAATATGGTTGGCATGGATTGGTTGGATCGAAGGGTCTGTTTCTGTGTTGTACATCTCTATGACTCTATGAAATGTCGATTCTCCTGCTCCTTGGATGCTGCCTGATCAAGTTTCCAGCACCACACTCTTCAACTCTGATCTCCAACATCTGCAGTGCTCACTTTCTTTCAGCATTTTCAGAGGGATATTCATTAGTGCCTGATAGTCAAGGGTCCAAAACTGGCAAAACAAAGTCGAAAGCAAAAATAGAAGGTGGATAAAGCATCAACAAACATCAAATAGGATGGGAACAGAGAACAATGTTAATAAAGCAAATTAAAGGCACTCTAATGGAATGCAAACAACACCTAATGGGATGTGGACATTGCTGGCTAAGCCAACACTTATTGCCTATCCTGAACTTGCCTTGAACTGAGTGACTTGCGAGGGGAGGCCATTTCAGAAGCTAGTTAAAAGTCAACTCATTGCTGTGATCTAGAATCACATGTAGAAAAACCAGGTAATGATGGCAGATTTCCTTCCATAAAGAGCAATGTGAATTTTTAGAACAATTGATAGTATTTACATGGTAACCAGCTTTTAATGCTAGACTCTAACTAAATTCTAATTTCATCATTTGCCATGGTATGATTGAAACCCATATCCCCAGCCTGGGGTTATGAATTGATTCCCAGTCCAGTGACATTACTACTATGCCATTGCCTTCCTATTTACAAAAGATTTGTGATTTGAATGCACAAATTGATGTAAATGGGTAAGATTTAATTAACATTACAGAGAATGGCTACAGGGTGACCAAGACTGGGAACTGAATATTCAAAGATAATAGCATTTTGGAAGGATAGACAAAAAGGAAAAGGAGGTGTGAAAAGAATCTTAAGGGATGAGATTAATAATTTAGTAAGAGAGGATCTTAGATCAAAGGATCAAGATGTAGAATCAGTTTGTGTGGAGTTAAGGAACAGCAAGAGGCTGCAAACATTGATGGGTGTTGTTTATATGCCATAAAACTGTAGTGAATTCTTGGGCAAAGTGTAAGCCAGGAAGTTAGAGATGCATATTATGTGGGTGATACAGTGATAATGGGTGAATTCAATTTCTACATTGACGGGGTGATCCAAATCAGCACTGTTTTAGATGATCAATTCCAAATTGGTTTCTGGAAAAGTACATCCAGGAGCAAACAAGTAATTTTGGATATAGTTATATGTAATCAGAAATAGCGAATCAATAACCTTACTACAAAGGAGCCTCTGGGAGATTGTAGCCTTAATATAGAACTTTGTATTAAGTTTGAATGCAATTAGCTCATTCTGAAACTTTTGTCCTAAATCTTAAGACAAGGTATTATGAAGGTATAAGTGGTATGTTGGTCATGGGAAAATACACTAAAAGATTTGAGGATAAACAGACAATAGCTAATATTTAAAGAAATACTATATTGTCTACATAGGCCAAAGGGTCCTCTAATGCATAACACAAAGAGAAATGGATAGTGGCAGCAGTTCACATGGACCGAATTGTGGAGAGGCAATAGAGCAAGTCCAGTACAGAGGCCAGCGCATGAAGGCAGCATGACCACATGTTCTGAAGCCTGGCAGACACAGACTCACTTTGGAAAAGGACTAGAACTTGAGTACTTCATAGTCACTTTTTATTATCATTCTGGATTTTTTAAACTCTGTATTCCCATGGGTTTTTTTTTACTATTTCAATTCTTTGACGACACTTAAAGTACCTGTACAAAGGTACCTTGTATCTAAGATGGTGCCAATAGGCAATATTACAAACTTTTCATTGCACTCACTCAGTGCATGTGGCAATAAAGGCTCTTCTATTCTATTCTATTCTATTCTAACCAAATAAGTTGACAATTGTATAAGGTCAAAGGAAGTGGCCTCTAAGGATGCCAGAAAAAGTGGGAATGCCTGAGGATTGGGACCAATTTAGAACCCAGAAAAGAAGAACTACGATACTGATTAAGAAAGGGAAACAAGAATATGAATGCAAACTAGCAAGAAACATAAATGACGACTAAGCAATCTCCTTTGGGTATGTCAAAAAGGCAAGGATTAGTTCAGACAAATGTTGAGACAGAAATTTATCATGGAGAACAGGGAAATGTCAGAAAAATTAAACATCTGTCATCATAGAAGAAGATTTAGAAAATCTCCCAGAAATCAAAAACTTGTGAGACAGAGGAACTAAGAGAGATTGCTATTAGATAAGATCTAATACTTGGAAAGCTAATAGGGTTGAAGGTTGATAAGTCCAGTTGTCCAGATTGTTGAAGGTATAGCTGGACTGATAGTGAATGCATTGGTGATTATCTTTCAAAATTTTATAGATTCTGAAAAGATTCCTGCGGACTGGAAAATTGCAAATATAACACCATTATTTAAGAGGGGGAGAAGAGACAGAATGGATGACCACAAACCTGTTAGTTTAACATCAGTAGCAGGTAAAATGTTGGAGTGAATTATAAATGATGCCATAACTGGATAATTAGAAAAAAATGGGGTTGAGTCAAAATTGATTTATGTACGATTAATCATGATTGACAGACTTATTGGAGTATTTTAAGGACTTTGGGGAGTTTGCATTGATAAACGTGGTGTATTTGGATTTTCAGAAGACTTTTGATAATGTCTCATACAGGAGATTAATAACTAAAATTATAACTTATAGGAATGGGAAAATATACTCATTGATCAAGTATCGGTTAAGAGACAGCAAGCAGAGAGTAGAAATAAATGGCTCATTCTCAGAAAGGCTGACATTTAAGAATAGAGTACTACAGGGGCCAGTTCTATGTCAACAGCTGTTCACAATGTAAATAAATTATTTTCATATGTAGATTAATTGTATTATTTCTAAATTTGCTAATGACATAAAAATGAATGTAAGTTGTGAGGAGGGTGCAGAGAGGCTTCAATAGGACTTGCAATATATATGAATACGTGTGAAATTTTTCACTTAGATAGAAAAAAAGTTAGAGGCAGAATATTTCTTAAATAGTTGAAGTTGAAGAAGTGCAGGAACCCAAAGGACCCTGGTGTACTTGTTTATGAGTTACTAAAATTTAACATGGAGTTGTACTGAATAATAAGGAAGCAAATGCCTTCATTAGAAGGAAATTTGAATACAAAAGTAAAGTTGACTTGGTACAGTTGTGAGTTGTATAGAGCCTTGGTGAGATCTCATCTGGACTGTTATCTACACTCTTGATCTCCTTAGGTAAGGAACAGTATACTTGCCATAGATGAACTGCAATGGATTTTCATGAAGTTCATCCCAGAAATGGCTTGAATGATTTATGAGGAGGGATTGAGAAGACTAGGTCTGTATTACCTAGCATTTTGAACAATGAGGGGTAAAACATACAAAATTATTTTGAATGAACTGGACAGAGTAGATATTGGGAAGATTGGTAGGAGAATAGGACCAGGGTACATAGCCTGAGTGTAAAAGGAAGATGTTTTAGAATGGAGATAAGGAGAAACTTCTTCAGCCAGAGAGTGGTGAAGCTATGATATTCACTGCCACAGACCATTGAGTATATTTAACACTGAGATAGATAAGTTCTTGAATATCAAGGGCTACAGGGAGAAGGTGGGAGAATGAGGTTGAGAAACTTGTCAGCCATGATTGAATAGTGGGAACAGATTTGATGGGCTGATGGCTTTTTCTGTGCTTCTATATCTTATGGTGAATCTTTGCAATTGCCTTCCACAGACAGCTGTAGAAGCTCTATCATTGAGCATGTTTAAGGTAAAATTTGTTAGTTTTCTGGAAACAAATAATATGAAGGGAAAGGAAGATAGTTCAGGTAAATGGTGTTGATGTTGATGAACAGGTATGATCTAGTTGAATGCTGGAGCAGTCTTGACAGTCTGAATGACTACACCTGTACCTATTTTCTGATCTGCTAAAGTAATCATGTTAAGAAAGTTGTATGTTCATATTTCAGCGACCAGCAAAAATCAGGAACTTGCATGCCTCACTTTCAAAATACATAAGTGCCAAATATTGCATATGTATTAACCAGAAATTTCTTATCCCAGTGAGGAGTCGATTTGCATGTCAATATTGTGACTTAACTGTTTTATATGTCAGAAGGTATCATGTACTGACCATGTAATGAAGATGTGCTCCTTACTGCAAAGTATTTTTGACTGTCCTATTTTTTAATAAGTCTATAATGAATGAGACAGTACAAGAGCATTAATCTAGCTGATATGTTCCTGCACCATTGAATTCAACCCACCATGAGACTCATGATGCATTTGCTAAATATACTGAAAATTGTATCTCAAGTATAAATAACCACTAGGTTTGCACTTTCACCGACAAGCTTCAGCATTAATGTCCTTCCTGTTCTAATTTCAGCAAAACCTTCAACAATATTTCATCAACTCCTGTCTGTGCTATTTATTACAACATTAACCCATTTAATATATTAATGTTTGGGCAAAGATAGTCATGAATGTGATGTCTAGTGAAGTAAAATGATGCACAAAGGAAACAAACCAATATGGGTTCTAAATATCATCTGACCATTGGAAGGTACAGATGGTGGGTGAAGGGTGAAATTGTCATGATGTTACATTTTGATAAAGACAAATGGAAACTTGGAGGAGAGATGCACAGTAACTTTGTCTTGGGAAAATGATCTCGAAATCTTCTACTTGTTTTATTCCCTCATGGGATGTGGGCGTCACTGGGTGGCCAGCATTTATTGCCGGTCCCTAGTCGCTGTTGAGGAGGTGGTAATGAGCTACCTTCTTGAATCGCACCATATACTATATGGGGACTGAAAATGCTGTTAGGGAGGGAACTCCATTAATATTTTGAAATGCTTGACAGGACTCTCTGTATGCAATATAGAACAAATATGGTTCTGTATCTTTTACCTTTGAAGAAAATAAAGTTGGGATAAATTGATGGCAAGAAGCTATCTGGATTGAAATAGTCTAAGCAATGGAAAATAGGTCATTATAAATAGAATTAAAGGTCTTGGACAATACATATTATAATATTTAACAGTAAGCAGTGTTGAAGGAAAAGTAAATGGTCACAATATATGAAGAACAATGCCTTTAGTGTTTGGACATGTTACACCTTAATATATTTTGAATTTGTCAAATTTGCTCTATAAAGAGCGAAATAATTTCATTCTATATGGTTTAAAATATGTCCGTTGCAACAAGGATTTATTTTTATTCAGAAAAACCTTATTCATAAAAGACACGAGATTCACTTGCTTATGAAAGAGAGCTATTTAGTTAGCCTACAAGTGTACATATAGCAACTTGTCTTAGCTGGGGCAGAATACAAGAGTAAGAAGGTTATGCCGGAACTGTATAAAACACGGGTTAGACCACATCTAGAGTACTGCATACAGTTCTGATCACCATATTATAGGAAGAATATGTTTGCATTAAAGAGGATGCGGAGATGACTTACGAGGATGTTGCCTGGGCTGCAGGATCTATGCTATAAGAAGAAAGTGAACAGGCTGGATTGTTTTCATTAGAGAAGTGAATGTTAAGCAGAGACCTGATGGAGGTGTATAACATAATGTGGGCATGGAAAGGATGGATAGAAAGACATTTTTTATATGTAGAGGAGTCAATAACCAGGGTGCATTGATTTAAGGAAGAGATAGAAGGATAAGAGGAAAGTTAAGTGGAGATTTTTATCATTCAAAAAATGATGAGAGTCTGAAATTTACTACCCGAGAGGTGGTGGACATGGGTACAATCAAACATTTGTGAAGTATATAAATGACACTTAAAACACCATAGCACGCAAGGCTACAGACCAAGCGCTGAAAAATGGGATTAAATTAGATAGATGCTTGACAATTAGTGTGGACATGATGAGCCAAATGGCCCCATTCCATGCTATTAAACTCTATTTGTTGAAACAGATTCTTTAAGTTAAGTGTCATGCTGCCATTATTATAGCTGATAACTTACTGCAGTAGAGCATAATGATTGGATTAACAGAAATATAAAGTGACAGAAAGGAAAAATGAGAAAAATTAAAAATAGCTCGAAGAATAAATTACTACGTATACAAGTGAAATGCAACCATATCTCTTTCTGAGTTTCCAAGCTTATGTGACATAACCTGACTGCGAATCACATCATTGGAAGGGTCCATATACCAGTAATTTGCAGCCTGCAATAAGTTTATTTCCTAATTCCACATCTTGTCGGATTCCTTGACACTATGAAGAGGAAGACAGCAAGCTTCCATATTTGCCAAACTAGTAGCAGAGTGTTGTAAAACATGCAGGAATTTTGGTGATTTGTAACTCAATGCTTATTTCTGTCTGTAAATTGCTTGGATTGATGTTTAAGCCGTAGCAATGATGTAAACTAGCCATTTATATTGAACGTGTGTTTACATTGTAGTTACACAAATTCATTAAAATGTAGCTTTATTACAGAGATTACCCAAATAACATTTTCATTCTGAGAGCCTCATTCTTTTTACAATTGTTGCTATCACAGCGTCAATGAAAATGTGTTGTCATGTATTGCTAATGCAGCTGAACCTAAAGGATGAAAGTGATATAACTACCTATTATTATTGTTGTGCAGAATTTTGATGACTCATTCTGTGAGTGCCACCTGCAGTCTGAAAACTATGTTGCAAAGCTGTTGGACTTTGTACAAAGATACTGTAAATAATACTAAAGATCTTTAAAATTCTGTTAAGTTTAAGTATCCAGCATATTAAAGACTTTGCTAATTCATGAATCTTGCAATTATTGTGACCAGACCAGTATTGTATATTATATCACAAGGTGTTCAGGCTCTCTCTGGAACCAACATTTACGGGACATGAATTGTTCTTTGTGTCTTGTTGTATTGTTTTCAATGCAATACATTTTTGAATTTGGACCCTGTTAATGATATATGCAAATTTCACATGTTCCAATGTATTAACTATCCAATTATCTTGTCTTTTAGGTCAAACTTCCCTTTCCAATTGATCAAATCACAGATCTTCCAAGGAATGATTTCCAAATGATGGTGAAGATGCACAAGTTAACCTCTGAGCAACTGGAGTTCATTCATGATGTTCGCCGGCGGAGCAAGAATCGGATAGCAGCCCAACGATGCAGGAAGAGAAAACTGGACTGCATTCAGAACCTGGAATGTGAAATTCAAAAGTTGGTAAGTAGATTTCAAATAATTGGTCAACTCAGACATTTGTGAGTGCTTGCTGCCTGTCCTTTGCACCTGGTTGCGAAACTTTCCTAAAAATGAAGCTTAGTCCTGACTGATGCTTTCTGAGCTTTGGAAGGTGCCAGGGATTTACGTCCACATAATCGAAAAGCTTTCAGTGTAAACCTAAAGATGTTCTCAAAAATAACTGAGCTCTAATTAACCTAAGGTCATATTTATAACAATGTGATATAATTGTGGCTTTAAGAAAGACAAATATTTATGTTGAGTTCTTAAATTTCAATTCGTATAACAGTCGTGTTCTTATAAAGCGGTTGATAAAAGTAGGTTGTTACTTGCACAGTTACATTCCTTGGCTTTTATATATGCTGTGTGGATTCAATATCGATAAACTTCCTTGCTTCTGATCAACTAAATTGAGCTAACTCCTATCAGTTCCCAAAGAGGATTTCTTTAGCTGTGGGAAGTGGTCAAATAAACCTTGTGTGATGTCATGGCTTAGATTAGAAACTACTTATGAACAGATTTATTAACAATACAATATATTTAATAACAACACCTTTCACCTGATGCCTGTCTGACATAACTCAAGGTTTTATACTTGAGACCGTCCTATGTATGAACTTAACGCAATCTGGACAAGTGAGACATAACGTTCGATAGATAATTGTAAATCTTTAAAAAGAGACATGAACAACATAGAAAATCAATTATTAACTGCTAATTTCTTTCAACTTTGATAATCTGGCCTCTCCCCAAAGAGAGTTGCTTTCAATATACAAACTTGATAAAGGAGAGCCAATGGATGTAGTATGCTTAACTTTTCAGAAGGCTTTTGTTAAAGTCTGTCACAGGAGGCTGTTTAGCAAAAGTAAAGGGATAAGAGGTAAAGTACCAACATGGATTAGTGATTGGTTGGCAGACAGAAAATAAAGTAGAAATAAATAGGCAATTCTCCTGTTGGCAGACTTGTGATTGGTGGGATACCACAAGGATCAGTACTTGGGCCCCAGCTATTCACAATATGTATCAGTGATTTGGATGTTGGGGCCAAAAGTAATATTTCCAAATTTGCAAATGGCGCAAAGCTAAGCATTATTATGTGTTGTGAGGAAGATGTAAATCAGCTTCAGGAGGACTTGGACAGGGTTAATAATTGGGCAAGAGTATTGCAGATGGAATATAGTGTGGAAAAATGTGAAATTATCTGCTTTGGTAGGAAGAACAGATGTGCAGAATATTAAATGGTGAGAGTTTGGAAAATAGAGATGTGCAAAGGGACTTGAAAGTTCTACTCAATAAGTCACTGAAAGCTAAAGTGCAGGTACAACACGCTTTAGGAAGGTTAATGGAATGTTAGCCTGTATCATTGGAGGATTTGTGTACAGGAGCCATGAGATCTTCAGTTGTGTAGGAGCTTGGTTAGACTAAACTGGGAGTTTTGTGTACAGTTTTGATTTCTTCATCTCAGGAAAGATATTATTGCCAGAGACACAGTGCAACAAAAGTACACCAGGTTTGCTCCCAGGATGTCCTGTGAAGAAATATTGAGGAAACCAGGCCTGTATTCTCTACAGTTTTGAAGATTGAAACTTAAAAAGTACATAAAGGGGATAAGGTAGATGCAGATGTAAGATGTTTCTCCTTGTTGGGCGTAGCCTAGAACCAAGGCTAAAAATTTAAGTTTAAAAATAAAGGGGATGCTACTCAGCTCTGGGATGAGGAGATCTATTTTTCACTGAGGGTTGTGAACCTTCATAATCCACAACCACAGAGCACTGTGGAGCTTGAGTCTTTGAGTGCATTTCAGATAGATTTCTGATTACCAGTGTCCTTACAGAGTTACAGGGAAGAGGTGGGTAAAAGACATTGGGTTGTTCCGTCAGCCATGAGCGTAATCAGTGGCAGAATGTTCTGCTCCAATGTTTCTCAACAACTGCCACTTTTAAGAGTTCTAGCAGTAGCAGCATGGGTCCTAACTGATGCCTGAGGTGCACAGAGAGACAATAAGGGGTCTTAAGGTACAGGCAAGTTGAACATGCTAGCAGTAAACCATCAAAACCAGGCTACTCACAAGCAATGCCACAGTAAGACCCATTTTAGTATGTTAAACAAAACATTAAACATTCAATGGATGTTGTTCGTCAGAAGCAAAAACAGAAATTGCTGAAAAAGCTCCGCAAGTCTGGCAGCATCTGTGCAGAGAAATCAGAGTTAATGTTTTGGGTCCGGTGACCCGTTCTGAGGAAGAGTCACTTAACCTGAAATGTTAACTCTGACTTCTTTCCACTGACACTGCCAGATCTGCTGAGCTTTTCCAGCAATTCCTGTTAAAACATTCAATCTGTTTTATGGTTGAAGACTCTTAATTTTATCTTTCTATTGCCTTTCATTGCTGTTGTTGGGCTTACTTGCTAAACATATGTTCCTTAGTGTATTTATCTAGACTGCAAAGATATCAGCCAGAAGGTGCACAGCAAATGCCACTGCTCATGGACTGGGGCCAGCAAATTGTTTGCTGCAGTGCATTGCTAAGATTGCTATTTTCATCTCTCTGCCATCAGCAGCTCTAGTCGAGTGAGATGTATGTATCACACAATCATGGGAATAGGTGCAGAATTAAGTTACTTAACAAAGAAATGACTTGATAATTGTAACAGAGACCTGGACTGAGCATTGCAAAAGATAGAGAATTTAAACTCTCCCTCTCATCCTCCTACAAAAAGTGATGTCTAGTACCTGACACAATAGAAACTGAGGTGAATATATCTTTTTTTTCAAATAAATATGAATATGTGATATTCATCAATTATCACTTACAACAGCTCAGCGTTCCACTTAACAATGCCTGGTTTAGTCTCTATTCAGCAAATATTTGCATATAATTACAAAGGCATTTATTGCAGCTTTTGGACAAGGAGGAAATTTTAACTCAGCGTAGGTTTCTATCTTGGTTGCAGCAACTAGGAGACTGTGTTATTTTTAATTGTCAGGAAACTGTCCTCCTGGGACAAGCATAAAGAGAAAGCAAAAAACAGCTGTCTGAAGGTGAATTTTGGGGAGGCTTTGGTCTTATGCTCACTTTCAGGAAGTGTCGTTCATTTTTGACAATTTGGAGGGTCTTGCAGGAGGAAAAATTGAAGAAGTAGTCTTGGGCAGGTGGATGTGATTTTCTTTATGGCGCCCAGAGGAGAACTTCTGCTCTACTGATCGCACAGTGAAAACTTGTACATTTATCCTAAGGGCTATTTCTGCCTTTAAACATGCCTGCTTTTTATGGCTTTTACCTGCTCTGGGCAGGCACACTATCCATTTGCAAAACCTTTACAGTATTCATTGGAGGTGGCTGATATCTGAATAGATATGTAACCTGCTCATTTTTAACTGTAGCCCCTACAGGCAGGCAGATGAGGTTCAAGTATTCTTCATAGTTCAGTCTTATCAAAATCTACAACTTCAGTCAATTGACTGACCGATTTAAAAAGGCATCTAATTTCAATAACAAACCTCTATATTGAAAAGTTTAATATTGTTGAGTAACCATGTTTCATCGCAACTAGTGTTTCAATTTAGTTAGGTATAGGTCTAAATCTGCAAACAGCTGCCACAATAAAATGTATAAATGTGAGGTGATGCATTTTGGGAGGTCAAATGCAAGAAGAAAGAATATAGTAAATGGCAGAACCCTTAGGAGTACTGATATAAAGAAAGATCTTAGGTACAGGTCCATAGCTTCCTGGAAGTGGCAATACAAGGGAGTGGAGGTAAAATGACCATCAGACATGTTTGCCTCCAATGATCAGGACATTGAGTATAAAAGTTGGTAAGTGATGTTATAGAGTCACAGAACCATAGAGATGTACAGCATGGACACAGACCCTTCGGTCCAACTCATCCATGCCGACCAGATATCCCAAATTAATCTAGTCCTCTTTGCCAGCCCTTGGCCCTCTAAATATCCTTACTCATCCAGATGTTTTTTAAATGTTGTAATTGTACTAGCCTCCACCATTTCCTCTGGCAGCTCATTCCATACACACACCAACCTTTGTGTGAAAAAGTTGCCCATAGGTCCTTGCAGCTGAATAAAATTTTAGTTAGGCCACATTTGGAGTATTGTGTACTGTTCTGATTGCCACACTATAGGAAGGATGTAGAATATTTGGATAGAGTGCAAAAGAGGTTTGCTACGATGATGCCTGGATTGGAGTGTCTTAGCTATGAAGAGAGGTTGGACAAGTTTGGATTGTTTTCACTAGAGTGTTGGAGGCTGAGGGACAACTTGTTAGAAATATATAAAATTTTGAGAGGCATGAACAGGGTGGCAAGTCTTTGTCCCAACATGGAAATATCAAATACTAACACTAATTACAGTGAGGCAACAATGGACAATTTCCTGACCTAGATTATACACAGTTCTGAGCAGCTTGGAAAAATGATGGCAGCAAAAAGTATTATAATGTTATTGTAAGACCATCACTAAAATATGCAGTCACTACTCCTGAGCTTGGCAACAACGCTGTGTGACATATTCAGGCCACTTGAGAGCTTCAGGCACTTTGCTGAATTTGGCAAATTATTTTCTTCTTCTGAGCATCCTGTAGTATATTTAGATTCTAACTCTTCAATTTATTATATGCCCTTTATAACACTTTACAATACTACTCTCATGGTTGCATGTCTGCAATATGAAGGAACATTTTTTTTTAGAAAATTCAATTATCCAAATTCTTTGAGTTCTGACGGCAGTTTATTTAGAACAGGACTCATACTAGTTTACTGCATTTTGTGTTATTTTGAACCCTCCATTTTCCCTCTTCTATATGTTTCTATAACCACCTTGTGGCTACCTGTTGTCTCTTACAAAAAGCTAGGTCTCATGTGAACCAAGATAGTTAGTGCCAATAGGCACATTAACTATGGAGGGTATTGAGATTAAGCAATCCTGCCAAACTAAACGTGTTGTCCAGGTCTGATGGCCACAGGCCACTACGATCACCAAGGTCATTGGAAAGCAATTGAGGACGTTCTGGCTGATGTTTTTCCCTCCAGTCTTCAGTAGCTGAGTCACCAGCTATTGAAGGCAGTGATCTTGCTAATGTCCAGCCGAGGTAAATTAACTCACCACAAACCGTGACTCAGACCTCAGACTTTTTAGATCTATGTGGCTCACTGCCACAGATTTTAACCAAAAAACTATAAAAGGTTTGCTTTCTTTGTTTTGAACCCTGAGAAACCCTATAGTAACTGTAGGCCGGTGAGTCTCACTTCTGTTGTGGGCAAAGTCTTAGAGAGAATTGTAAGGGATAGGATTTATGCACATCTGGATAGGAATAATGTGATCAAGGATAGTCAGCATGGTTTTGTGAAGGGCAGGTCGTGCCTCACAAACCTTATTGAATTCTTTGAGAAGGTGACTAAGGAGGTGGACGAGGGGAAAGCGGTAGATGTGGTGTATATGGATTTTAGTAAGGCGTTTGATAAGGTTCCCCATGGTAGGCTACTTCAAAAAATACGGAGGTATGGCATTGAGGGTGAGTTGGAGGTTTGGATTAGGAATTGGCAGGATGGAAGAAGACAGAGGGTAGTAGTTGATGGCAAAGGCTCATCTTGGAGTGCCGTCACTAGCGGTATTCCGCAAGGATCTGTTTTGGGACCATTGCTGTTTGTCATTTTTATAAATGACCTGGAAGAGGGGTTAGAACGTTGGGTGAGCAAGTTTGCGGATGATACGAAAGTCGGAGGAGTTGCAGACAGTGAGGAAGGATGTGGCAGGTTACAGAGGGATATAGAGAAGCTGCAGAGCTGGGCAGAAAGGTGGCAAATGGAATTCAATGTAGCTAAGTGTGAGGTGATTCACTTTGGGAAGAATAACAAAAAGATGGGGTTTGGAGAAAAGAAGGTTTGGGGGTGACTTGATAAAGGTGTACAAGATGATTAGGGGTTTAGATAGGGTTGACTGTGAGAACCTTTTTCCACGTATGGAGTCAGCTATTACGAGGGGGCATAGCTTTAAATTAAGGGGTGGTAGGTATAGGACAGATGTTAGGGGTAGGTTCTTTGTTCTATGTTCTAATTGGATTGGTATTGTTCCCAAAATTATTCCTCGAATCTCTTTCTTGCCATGTACTGTGAGAACAGGAATTCTAAAGGCAATATGACAATGATATCAAAAGATGCTACTTGCAGCTGATGGGCAAGAAAAAGATTGATAGGAACAGATTGACCATCATTCACTGCCTTCCCTTCATGAATTATAACAATTTATATAAACTTGTTTTTTCAAACCTTTAGTATGTTATTGCTTCTCAAATACCAAATTAATGTGTTTACCTGAGATCTCAGCTTTAGATTCTTGTTTTCTAATGCATTACTGGATATTATGAAGGATTAAAATTTACCCCTTTAAAAATAAATTAAGAGCATGAGTTCTATTAAGAGACTACTTATAACCATTTTCCTATGTTTCTCTCAGGTCTGTGAAAAAGAGAAATTACTGACGGAAAGGAACCAGCTGAATGCCTGTATGGGAGAACTATGGGATAATTTCTCATGCCTTTGCCAGGAAGTATGCGGTGATGTCCAGTTAAACCCAGAGCAGATACAGTCATTGCACAAGTTTTGTCCAGTATTTAGGCCAATGGATGAAACTGCAGCTACAGGCAGTACCACCTTGCCCCTTGCTGGATTAGAGCAGAAGATCTTGAAAACACCGTGCATCGGAGATGGTATGCAGTGCTGCTCAGAGCAAGGAGAGTCCCATCATCAGAACCAGTGGTCACCGAGCCACAATGTAGAAGTGTGCACATCAGGAAATCTGCAAGGGGTTCTCAACCAAGGAACATGCTCAGAAAGGGGGCCCTCACTTGAACAGTGCAGTCAAACTGTGACAGTAGATTTCTGCCAGGAAATGACTGATAAATGTACAACTGACGAACAGCCTAGGAAAGATTGCACCGAATGACTTTTTAATTCTTCCATTTTATTTGTTTCCCTTTAAAGTAAGCAGGAGGTTCAATCAGGATGCAGGCACAGTTCATCTATTGATGTTTTTCTCTTCAATGCACACTACAACAGTCTTAAACTGCAGCAATATTTGGTCTAGGTATTATTCCTCAGAACGACTGAGGTTTATCCTCAATGGTGCTATACCTTGCTTGTGCAGGGAACTTGACAGTGATGACACTGTTATTTTATTATGATTATTAATTATTGTTATTAGGATTTTGGCCTTCATTCTCGAAAGGAAATGGGTCAACAACCCACTTTACCTTGAAGGATCCAATACATAGCTCAGTTGTCTTTTCAGCAAGCTTGGTGGCCCATGTCACACAACAACTCAGGAAATCTTCTGAATATTCAACATAACTCAGTACATGTCAGAGATGATTTTTCATCTAACACCTATTTACTGTAATATACTCCTGCATCCTCTGTTTTAATCTTTAGAATACTGGAACTCACCATCTGGACTGTACAAAGAATTTGGTTACAACATTCCCATTTTGCCTTCTGCAGAATCTGACCGAAACTTTTAAGAATTTAGACAGTTATGTTTTCACACTTGAGCAATATCACTTCTTTGTACTTCATTGTAAGTAAAAAAAAGGATTAATTTGATGTGTATTTGATGTAAATTAAAATGATAAGACATCTCTGGCACTGCTTTGAAAGGTGCCTTTTGAGCAGGGAAGATTTGTTATTATTGCTGATGTAGAACGATACTGGTCAAAACTGCCACTTGCACTCTGTCAATGGATTTGTGATTTCCTACCTAGTGCATTGCACACACATGTTTAAAAACAAAGAAAAGGTGTTCAGAATGATATTATCAGGTTATCTACCTTCCCTACCTAACCAAGCACTGAGAACTAATCCAATTCACTGTAGCCACTGAATTCTCGGAAGTAATCTGGAATGACCAATAACAACTTTTGTAAGTTCAGCTCTTGGTATTCATCAATATTTCCATTTTTAGCTCTTTAAAATTATGTTCAAAGGATCTTCTGGTTGGAGAGTGAGTTAAACAGTGATGTGGATGGAAACTAAAGCACTGGTCACTGAAGCTAAATAAAGTATGTACAAACTTTTGATAAGTTAGAAAGTTAATTTGTTTAATATACTTTTCAAATTACTATATTTATAATATCCCTGCAATCAATTTTTTACTAAAAACAAAAACAGCAACCTGTTCCTAGTCATGCCACTATTGCTTTCTTACTGATTGTGCATAAAGGTCTCACACAAAATCACCTTTTCAATTCTCCTTCCTTTTCTCTATCAAAGCAAGTTACTTCCCCAGTTAAACAGTCTCTAGTAACTTGTGTCACAGTAATCCTGGTGCACAAATTCACTTGAAATGGAGCTGTCCCACCTTGTGTTAACATTCAAAATTCCTACTATGCTGGATGATCATTCAAGGGACCAGGTGACATTTTTTGTCTTTACAATTTGGGTTCATCAAATCCACTGAAAAAGATGACTCATTAATCAGTCCTAATTCATCCAAGTCACTTTTGAGTGAAAATCAGTTGTAGAAATTAAATAGTTGTATCTTACCGTACAATAGTAAATACAATTCCAAAGTACTTCATCAGATGTAAGGAACTTTGGGACACCTTGAAAGTGGTGTATTAAATATTAATATACAAAGTAATAAAGGATGTTACAAGAGAAATAGGTACCGTCACTGCAAAGTAGTAAAGCATTCCATTTCCCAAGTTCCTGACACTAACAAAACAATGTTTAAAAAGATGAATCATTCCTTCAACCTTAAGAGAGCTGAACTGGTAATGTACATTGGTGTTACGTACAAACAACCTGTTTAATACTTAGAGCAACCTCAGCAACAATGAAGTCTGACGTAGCTGAGGTAAGGACCCCAGCTCATTAATGTTGGGAAAGGAAAGCATTAGAAACTAATTGCACTGAAAACAAAAAAAACCCACATACCTAAGGGTCAATTTTGGAAGTAAATATATGGAACTTAATTTGCATTGTACGTTCTGACAGAGCTTATACTGACAGCAGTTGTACCAAGCAAATGCTGCTACTGTTTAGTCCATAAACTTTGCAGCTGTAAAAATATAATTTTGAACATAGTTAGCGATTCTAAGAACTGCATTTAAAATATCATGACCATAAAACAACCTTATTTTCTTGAAATTCAGCAAATATTAATTTAGCCTGACATGTTTGCAAGTGCCAGTTTTTACTTTGTTGCAAGTTTTATTTGAGAACTCAACTTTTGTTTCTGATGCAGCTAGGTGTGTTTAGCAGTTACTCTTGCTGAGCAACACTTTCAGTTTCCAAAAGCAGGAAATGTGAACTTTTGTCAAGATCGTGCATTTCAAACCACTGCTCAAACAGCATTTTTTTATGCTTCAGGAAAGTTAAGCTTAGTATCCATAATTTAGCAGTAAACAGTTTGCATATTTGCTTAATTGATTATATAGCCATTTTTGTTACTATTCTGATTCCTGTTACGTACAAAACTGTTATCAGGAGATTAACAGGAAGCATTATTTATCTCCTGAGTGTTCTTGTATTACACAGTACCCAGACAACCTCATTTCATTTAGTTATATATTGTTGACAAGTTATAAAAGTCAGATTCGGTATTTCAGTTCATAATCTAAAGGTGCCTTCTTTTATTTCAAATTGATTCTGGAACAGATTATTTTTTTCATCAACTTAGTGTAGGTACTGTAAGATTTATAAGGTATAAGATCAACTGCGTACAGTACAATATAATTCTTGTTATTGCTGAAAAGAAAAACATACTGAAGGTATTCGTCTTGCACTCATTAGAACAAATGCAAGAATGCCAAATTTCAAATAATCTCAATTTCTCCCACAAAGAAATGGATGTTGATTGGTTGGCAAGTTGACTGTCATTGGACAAAGAATTGTCATGGAACGTAGGCTCCCTAATCTCCCTGACAAATTCTTGCTAACGTATTGTCCTTGAGAAGATCGTTAATTTGTCAGTGCTAAACCAGAGATCAATGTAGTGAAGTTCATCACTGAAAAGTGCAATGATGTTTCTAACTGGGAGAATGTATAAAATTAGCTTCTACGGAAAACATAGCCAAACACCAGATTTTATATTCAGTCAAAATAATTGGGATAATTATTTTTCAAATGTGTTTATTTATTGTCTAAAAGGCCTAGCATACTCTGTTTTCTTTGAACTACAATAGATAATATACAGATACAAGATTTCTTTTACATTTCATGAACTGACCAAAGTATTACATTCAGTGTTTTGAAAATTTGCCCCGCTAAAAGTGTTGGTCTCAGTGCTTCTTCCTTTTTCGCATGTTAATTTATTATTTGCCATTTTGATTCCATCATCTTGAATAAGTAGTTTCACCACAAAAAAAAGTTAGAATGTGCAAACCCAATTTCAGTGCTAGTTGGTTATTTGATCTTAGCTGGGATGCTGACTGGAATACGACAGAGTCAAGAGTGTGGTGCTGGAAAGACACAGCAGGTCAGGCAGCATCCGAGAAGCTGGAGAATCTGATGAAGGGCTAATGCCTAAACATCGATTCCCCACCTCCTCGGATGTTGCCTGACTGCTGTGTCTTTCCAGCACCACATTCTCGACTCTATCCTCCAGCATCTGCAGTCCTCACTTTCTCCTGGAGTACAACGGATAAGTTCATGCTCCTGGAATGAAGAAAGGAAAATGTACCAGGCAAATCATTGCGGATTGATGTCCAGCAATCCGAGTGTAAATATCAGGTCAGGATAGGATCAGGCTTGGATTTGTCTATAAAAGGCTTATCTATACTCACTGCTGAGACTCCAATATGAATGATGACCACTAGTGGAGCCATATCCTTGCATGGAGTCAATAATCACTTAAGAGGGAGGGAACAAATAAAAACTCACAATATCTTGTTCATATTATGTGTTAAGATTGGAGTAGATGTGTAGAATATTTGCATGAATCCTCGATACAGCATAACGTAAATTCCTGAAGCAGTCCCATTTAAAGTAAAACTCTCTGCTGATGGAAATCAAAGTCATTGTTCCATAATGACTTTTCAATCTGATAATATAATTGAGCTGAATTAGCACTAAACATCTAGATTTTCATGAGTATTTTGCACTTTGGACTGGTTAGTTTTAAAGTTTCATCTCCGTGTTCTGTGCTACTAAATTCATTTAACATTTGTGCTGCAGTTTTAGGAGTAGCATTAGCTGTAATTTTAATTGCTGTTCTAAAATTCCTGATTTTCTTTTTATCTTTCTTTCTAATATCTAGTTTGCTGTTTTCTTTATGTCATCAATCTCTCTTCCCTCTCTCTTCAAAAACCACCATCAACTCTTGAATTTATACCACATCACTTACAATTGGCTCTGATAGCACACAATTAGTTGTGTGCTAAAGGTCAGCTTGTTAGACTGTTGATCTGGGTGATTGGATTTAATCAAATCATATCAGCAGAATGATTGGTAAAACTTTAGCTATTTAGCTATTTTAAGGAAATGCGGACAGTAGAAATTAGTAGCAACAGAGGTAGGTGAAATCAAAAATGCTCAGGATTTTAGTAGATTCAAGTGAATCATTCTGAAATGTGTATCTACTAATTTAGTTCAGCTTTCTCTTAATTAACTTTAGAAACCACTCTGAGCATATATCCTGGTGATGTCCTCAAAACTCAAATCAATGTGTTCTGATTTAAAAACAAAAAAGTATTAAAACTTTTTTGCATTCAGCTAAGTTATAAAAAGTATTCAGATTGTTGAAAATCAATCTTTGTCATTAACCTTTTCATCATCATCCAGTAAATATGTCACTGTATAATGAAAAGTAAGTACAATGTGAATTTTCTGCCTGTTTTAAAAATGGATTTAGATGCATCATTGAAAAACTCGAATAGGTGGAGCATTAGCACAGGCCTCTGGGATTCGACTTATGATTGGAAGAGATTCATTCATCTGCAGTAGCCTTCTGAACTTCCTCCTGGTCAGTGGTTCAAACTATAGTTCTCAACATCACCTATTCTTATCGTTGCCTTGTAGCTTTTTGATGTATTAAAGCTGCAATATAAATGGGAGTTGTTACAGTTGTATTGAGGGGCTTCCACTCCTTTCCCAGCTCTAAAGATGCCTGCATTTGCCTGGTCCAGGGCCCCTGGCATTTAGAATCTCAGAAGTGCTTGTTGTCTCAAGTGATGCTGCTGTGACTAATGAGCTGCAGGTTAACCAAAATGGCTGGCATTGAAAATATAGCTTCTCCCTAGTGAGAATCTCTAGCCAATTAATACTCTATCCAAATTAACCACACCATCCAAAAAATCCTGCCAATCATGTAAGTTAGAAAAGAAAAAGTCTGTAGTGTCTGAAACTAACATCTTGAAAGAATGGTTAAAAGCAGGAAGTCTGACTGCATTCAAAAAAGACCTCATGCCTGTGGACCACATGCTGGCTGCTGGTACAAGATGAAACAGTTCCTTTTCATCTGCAAGGGCACAGTAGGATGACTGGCCTCATTTCTGTGCCATAAGGTTTTGTGTTTCTATATTAAAACTCTTCGACTGTTCTCTTTTAGCTTATAATCCTAGAAAATGGCCTCATGCATTATGGGTCACCACTAAAGTTCAAGTTGACTTTTCACATATTGAGCACATTGTCGTTTTGTCCTTTCAGGATTTTGTGTTTCTATTTTCAACACATGTAGATTTTATTTTAATTTCAGTTCTTGCTGTATGACTTCTAGAACCAATGTGATTTACACTCCAAAGGGGAAATTTTACTTCCCAGTGAGAAACCAGCTGGAAGTGGGATTCTAATTTTGGAGTTGCAGAAACCATTTTCCTGACTTAGGTTCTTCTGCATCCTGCCAGTCTAGCTTCACACTCAGCACAGACCCTGGAGGGTATATAAGCCATCTAAGTCACTGGAGTGGAGGGGCTCCAATTTCAATTGGATTTCAACAGGTCTTGGGGAGCATCAGGATGGCAACAGCCCAAACATCCCTAATGTTTCCACTATCCTGGAAGGTTTAATGAGCTGGCCCGACAAAATTGCCCTGCTCAGTAGGCTACTAAAGTTTCATCAGGATCCTATGCAAGTGGTAATTCAAATGAATTTTATGAGTCTGCTGAGAGTGAACAGGTCAGCTGTCAAAACACTTCAGCAACATTAAGATAGCTGGAGCTTAGAGTTTGAGCAGGACATTTAAATCAGGCTCCTCTTGGATTCCATCAGGTCAAGGAGTTAGAAATTCCCATTGAGTAAGTGGAAATCAGTGCAAGAGTGGTAATTGGATATTCGTAAATAAAGTTACGCAGACAAATACCATTAACCAGCTCAGTATTCAAATTAGGTAAATTCATACTGATAATATTACATGAGAGGAAAATAAGAACATTTGAAAACTTTTTTTTACAACTAAAGTATTATAGTTGACATCATTTTATAACTAAAATGCTGTTCATTGATGTTTTTGAAAAATATGGTGCTGCAGCAAAAAAAATGTATTTGTTCTTAAGAGAATAAATACCTGTTACATTCATCAGGTTGTCATATGTGGTTTTCTCCAAGGTAACAGTTACATTATATTTTTTCATTCATTGAAAAGGCCCTGTTAATCTTGACAAAAAATTTGGTATTTGTTGTTTATGCTATGGCTTGTCAGGTTAACTTTGCTAGTTTTTGATTTTGTTTGTGAGCAGGAAGGATTTCTTCCATCATTTTAATGTGGTGTGATAAAATGCATTACTACTTTAACTGCTGGTATTATTTAATGTATAAAATACACAACTGCTGAATTCCTATCAAATTCTAAATAATACGTGAAGCAGTTTAAAACTAAATGGTCAACAGTGTGTGACTTAGAAAACCCTTTGTGTATAGTTTGTTCCAGAATCATATTGGAATCAAATGCACCTTCACTCTTGCCTTATGTAACATGGAATACTCTGGAGGCCATATTCATGATGGGATGGAAATAGTGTATATGAGGCAGGGGACAAAACAACCCCTGTCTCAGCAGCGAGAGATATTCTCTCGAATGACACATATCTACCTGTATATTGCTCCGTACCTCTCATACTTGGTCAATGACTGTTATCATCAGGTGTTTTTTCTACATACTTTTTACACAACTTCTGTGTGAGATAAATGTAGTAAGTAGATTCATGGCATCATTTCAACATTCTAGGTCTGAAACTTATAGTTGAATTATTTTTATCCCAGGTGACTGTTTTCTGCGGTGTTTTTACTGTCATTATCAGATAGGTGTAAACGCTTCCTTTTTGTTAAAGAGAAAAATATTTGTTGGAATGAAGTTTTTAAAAATTCACAGTGTAAATACAGTATTGTGGAAAAACTTTCAATTGAACTGCTAGTGTTAAAAGATTTTGTCTAGACATCATTTCTGTTTAAATAAATGACATATCATTACATAGCATAAAAGAGTTCTAATTGTTAAGTGTGTTGTAATTGCTATTGGTTATTTCACAGCCATAAATCAACTTGAGTAAATTAACCTTTACTCAATTAAAACAATACACAGTTTTGTTTTCTATGATCCAGTTATTTAAGAAATATGCTTCAATATTAGTTTGGTTTAATTTTTTTGATTTAATTGATCTGAGGAAATAGAAATAGTCTTTGCTGCAGCTACATTCTTCAGCTACATGTGCAATTAGTCCAGCTAACTTTACAACTGTAACGTTCTTGCAAACAATATTCAATTAATCAGCTCATCAATTGATTTTTAGAGATTTCTTCACTTAATTTGAAATAATTGACTTATCAGATAATATTCAGGAAAAATCAAAATCTTCACTTAATGTTTCTTATTATTGATTTGCTGGGAATTTCATGAAATTAACCTGTAAATTGTAGATATCAATATGCTATGCACACACAACTAATACATTGACACAACAGTCATATAGATTATTTTCTTTCAAAGTCATAATAGAAATGGTACAATATTTTAAGCAGTAACATACAAAGAAGGAAAAGTGTCTTTATGATAGATGTCAGGTAGAAATTGAAATTGAAAACCAAGCTGAATACAATGCTCAAAAGTGAATTGAGAAAGTGATTTTGTTTTTATTCACTCCTGGGGTGTGGATATCACAGACTGGCCAGCATGTATTGCCTATCCTTGTTCCCTTGAGAAGTTGGTAATGAGCTGCCTTCTTGCACCAGTGCAGTCCATGTGTTGTAGGTTGACTCCAATGCCCTTAGGGAGGAAATTCCAGGATCTTGACCCAGTAACACTGAAGGAACAGCGTTAAATTTCCAAGTCAGGGTGGTGAATGGCTGAGAGGGGAACTTACAGGTGGTAGTGTTCCCATGTATTTGCTACCTGTCCTTCTTGATGGAAATAGTTGTGGGTTTAGAAGGTGCTATCGAAGGATCTTTGATAAATTTCTGCAGTGCATCTTGTAGGTTGTACACACTACTGCTACTGAGCATCAAGGTTTCGGGGAGTGGATGCTTGTCGATGTATGCCAATCCAGTGAGCTGCTTTGTCCTAGATGATGCCAAACTTCTTCAGTGTTGTTAGAACTGCATCCATCCAGTGGTTGTTGTGAGATATTAAGAGATCCAAAGAGGCTTTATGAAAAAGAAAACCAGCAGCAAACATTAAAGGGAGTCCCAAAGCCTTCTATCAGCACAAAAATTGTGAGGAAAAAAAGGACCAACTTAGAACCTAGAAGGTAGGAGGTATGCTTAATTTATGAAATAAATATCTTGCATCTGCAATTACCAAAGAAATCAATGTTACTCCTCTGTCATGGTGACAGAGGAGGAAATTCAATCACTAAAGGGTTCAATATTGATAAGTGGAATGTATTGGATAAGCTATTTGATACTTAGAGTTGACAATACACCAGAACTGGATGAGATGCATTCAAGGAAATTAAAGAAAGTGACAGTGGAAATTACAGAGATCCTGGACATAGATCTCAAGTTTTCCTGGACTCAAGGGTGCTGTCAGAATGGTGAAGAATTGCAAGCTCATGCCCTTTTTCAATAAAGATTGGAAGGATTTCTTGACAATTACAATCCACTCAGTTTGACTTCTTAGAGCCCATGAGGGAACAGGCAATTCTGAATATGGTGATGTATAATGAGGCGGACTTGATTAGGAAGGTTAAGGTGAAGGAACCTCAAGGAGTAAGTTACTATTATATAGAGTCAAAGAGATATACAGCATGGAAACAGACCCTTCGGTCCGACTCGTCCATGTCGACCAGATATCCCAACCCAATCTAGTCCCACCTGCCAGCACCCGGCCCATATCCCTCCATACCCTTCCTATTCATATACCTAGGAGAAAGTGAGGACTGCAGATGCTGGAGATCAGAGCTGAAAAATGTGTTGCTGGAAAAGCGCAGCAGATCAGGCAGCAACCAAAGAGCAGGAGAATCGATGTTTCGGGCATAAGCCCTTCTTCAGGAAGGTGTGTCAAGCAGGCTAAGATAAAAGGTAGGGAGGAGGGACTTGGGAGAGGGGCATTGGGAATGCGATAGGTGGAAGGAGGTTAAGGTGAGGCTGATAGGCCGGAGAGGGGGTGGGGGTGGAATGAGGCACACTTCCTCCAGGCGTCGTGTTGCCATGGTCTGGCGATGGAGGAGGCTGAGGACCTGCATGTCCTTGGCGGAGTGGGAGGGGGAGTTAAAGTGTTCAGCCACGGGGTGGTTGGGTTGGTTGGTGCGGGTGTCCCAGAGGTGTTCTCTGAAACGTTCCACAAGTAGGCGGCCTGTCTTCCCAATGTAGAGGAGGCTACGTCGGGTGCAGCGGATGCAGTAAATAATGTGTGTGATGTGATCCGCCCTCACCCCCTCTCCAGCCTATCACCCTCACCTTAACCTCTTCCGCCTATCGCATTCCCAATGCCCCTCCCCCAAGTCCCTCCTCCTTACCTTTTAAATTAGTCTGCTTGGCACACCTTCCTCATTCCTGAAGACGGGCTTATGCCAAAAATGTTGATTCTCCTGCTCCTTGGATGCTGCCTGACCTGCTGCGCTTTTCCAGCAACACATTTTTCAGCTCTATTTATAAACCTACCCAGATGCCTTTTAAATGTTGCAATTGTACCAGCCTCCACCACTTCCTCTGGCAGCTCATTCCTTCAGGGAAAACAGCCTCAGCCTATTCAGTATCTCCCTGTAGCTCAAATCCTCCAACCCTAGCAACAACCTTGTAAGTCTTTTCTGAACCCTTTCAAGTTTCACAACATCTTTCCAATAGGTAGGAGACTAGAATTGTATGCAATATTCCAAAAGTGGCCTAACCATTGTCCTGTACAGCCGCAACATGACCTCCCAACTCCTGTACTCAATATGGAGAAGCTGGAATCAAATGAAAAGGTATTATAATTGAGTAAAAGTAAATACAAAGATATAAGGGAGGAACTGGGAAGAGTTGATTGGAAGGGGGAACCTAAGAGGGGAGCAGCACTGGCAGGAGTTTCTGGGAGTAATTCAGGAGGCACAGCAGAAGGAACATACAAAGAGAGAAAGAGGCAACCATGGCTGACAATGGAAGTCAGGGACAGCATAAAAATACAAGAAAAAGCATACAAAGTGCTCAAGATCAATGGGAATTCAGAGGATTGGGAAGCCTTTAAAAACCAGGAGAGGATAATTTAAAAAGCAATAAGGGGGGGGGAGAAGATTAAATATGAGAATAAGCTAGCTAGTATTATAAAAGAAGATTGCAAGAGATTTTTAAATAGATTTTTAAAGGTAAGAGAAAGGCAAGAATGGAAACTAAACTGCTGGGAAGTGAGGCTGGAGAAGTAGTAATATGGAGCAAAGAAATGGTGGAGGAACTGAATAGTACTTTGCATCATTTTTCAGTGGAAGACATCAGTAATATACTAGAACTTCAAGAGAGTTAGGAGCAGAGGTGACTGCAGTCGCCATTATTAAGGAGAAGATGCTGGGGCCACTGAAAGGTCTGAAGGCGGATAAATCATCCAGACCACACGGACTACACCTCAGAATTCTGAAGAAGATAACTGAGGGGATTGTGGAAACATTGGTGGTAATCTTTCAGGAATCACTGGTGTCAGGGAGGGTCCCAGAATACAGGAAAATGGCTAATGTGACACTTCTGTTTAAGAAGGAAAGGAAGGAGGGAGAAGATGGGAAACTGGAAACTACAGGCTGGGTAGGCTGACCTCGGTCATTGGTAGGATTTTATAGTCCATTATTGAGGATGAGATTGTAGAGTACTTGAAAGTGTGTAGAAAAAGGTGTGAAGCACAGCTTCATCAATGATAGCTCCTGCCTCTCAAATCTGTTAGAATTCTTTGAGGTGATAACATGGAAGTTAGACTATGGAGAGCCAGTGGGCGTGATTTACTTAAATTTCCAGAAGGCCTTTGACAAGGTGCAACACAGAAGGCTGCTACATAAGGGAAGAATATTTATAAGAAAATAATGGGTACAGTATTAACATAGATAGATTGGCAGATAGAATGGGATAAAGGGATCTTTTGCAAGATGGCAGACAGTAACTCATGGAGTTCTGCAGGGGTCAGTCTTGGGACCACAGCTATATATGTTAACCATCTGGACAAAGGACCCAAGGGCATTGTTGCTAAATTTGCAGATGACACAAAGATAGGTGGACGATAGGTAGTATTGATGGAGCAGGGAGGCTGCAGAAGAGCTTGGACAGGCTCGGATAGTGGCAGAGAAGTGGCAGTTGCAATACAATGTGGGAAAGTGTGAGGTCATGCATTATGGTAGCAAGAATAGAGGCATAGATCATTTTAATAATGGAAATGTGGAGCACACAGGGACTTAGGAGTCCTAGTTCACAATTCTCTTAAGGTTAGCATGCAGGTTTAGTTGGCAGTTTGGAAGGCAAATGCAATATTGACATTAATTTCAAGAGGGCTAGAATACAAGGGCAGAGATATACTGCTAAAGTTGTGTAAAGCTCTGGTCAGATCACATTTGGAATATTGTGAGCAGTTTTGCGGCCTGTATCTAAGGAGGAATCTGCTGGAATTGGAGGGCATCCAGAGGATGTTTGCAAGAATGATCCTGGGGGATGAAAAGCTTGTTGTATGAGAAGCAGTTGAGGACTCTTTGTGTGTACTCTATGAAGTTTAGAAGGATGAGGGGGAATATTTCCGTTGGCATGGGAGTTTTGGACCTGAGGGCTCAGCCTTAGAGTGAGTGAAGTTGTGAGCTTTTAGAACTGAGGTGAGGAGGAATTTCTTCATCAAGTGAATCTGTGGAACTTGTTGCTGCAGAACAAGTGTAGTCCTTGTGGAGACCAGGTCATTGAGTGTAGTTAAGACAGAAGTAGCTAGTTTCTTGATTAGTAAGGGAATCAAAGGTATGGGGAGGAGGCAGGAAAATGAGATTGAGAAATATATCAAATATGATTGATGGGCCAAATAGCTTAATCCTGCTCCTGTATCTTATCGTTTTCTGTAGTAGGGCAAATTCTAGAAAGAATACTTTTGAATAGTATTAATCATCGCATGGACAAATGTAAGTTAATTATGGGGAACCAGAACAGATTTTGTAAGGGAAAATAATGTTCAACTAATTTCTTGAAGTTCCTCGAAGAGTTACTAAAGAGGATTGATGAGGATAAAGTGGTTGATATGATGTGCATGGACGTTCAAAATATGTTTGTTAAAGTGCCACACAACAGACGTGTGAGGAAAGCTGTAGCTCATGGAATAAAACAGTAACAAGGTGGATGCAAAATTGGCTGAGTGATGAAGACAGCGATTAATGGCTAATGGATATTCTCCAGGCTGTCTCTGATTTCTCCAGATCAAAAGGCTGGGACGAAGCAGAGGTCATCAGTTTATGTACGATGAAAATGGACTGGGTGTTAAACACTTGTTTTCCCAGAGAACTGAGAGCCTCTGCACAATATTACCAGCTGATGTGAGTATACTGACTCTGCCTTCATGAGGGAGATATAAACCAATTCCCAACAGGAGCAGAGATCACATCATCACAAGGTAAGTACACTTATAAATGACATTGGACTAAGTGATTTACTGAACTGGTTTTGACCATCTAAGAAAGTTTCTTTGTATTGTTTTCCCTGAATGGATTTTTTTTAATACCTCCAGGTTTTTGTATATCCCAGGAAATTAAATGGCTATATGAGGGACACGCTTTGGCATGATGGCCTGAAGTCTTGCTCCAGTGTTGAGAGTGCAGATTACAAACAATTTTTGGTCCCGTGAATCCAACCCAGAACAGAATGTCCTCAGTGTTGAGACTTTTCTCCTGGACAAGGCTGGTGTGTTGCTTGGCTTCCTAGAAAGACTGCAGAGACAGCTTGGAGCAGTGGCACTTTATACAGTAGGTTTGCCTCAAAACACCAGCACCATGTTGAAAAGGTTTCTTTTCGTATAGTAATAAAAACCAGTCCTCACCCCTTATACTCACTCAACAATCCCTCACACACTATCCATGCTACTCATGCACCACCATCCACTCCCTCTGGCCCCCGATACCATGTACAGCAAACTGTGACTTTCGCCCACCTCAAGTGATAGAGTTGAGGTTTCAAGTTCGGTCTGACTCAGATTCATATCAAATTTTAAACATTAACTCTGTTTTTCTCTCCACAGATGAGGCCAGAAGAGCTGAGTGTTTTTCCCAGCATTCTCTCTGTGTGATTAACTGCAGCTCACCACTTGTTCCTTCATCTTGGACAGCAGGGGCCAACATTAAACCATAAGACGTAGGAGCAGAAATAGGCCATTCCACCTATCAAGTTTGTTCCAGCATTCAATGAGGTCATATGTTATGGACCCTCAAAACATATCACAGAGGAGGGCTAGATCCTAACTTTTACCTTATTTAAAGGCAAGTGTAAGGTGCTGCGTTTCGGATGTGATTTGATTGATCAAATCTTTCAGGAAAACACATTTTATTCTCATTAAAATAGGCAATGGGCAGTCCTGAGGGGTTGCAGGGGGCACTGCTATGGTTGGAATGCAGGGAAAGTACAGGTTGGGGATTGGACGCAGCATGCTGGGATGGAGGGGATAATCATTCTGAAGGGAGGAAGCAGCAGAGCCTGGGGCTCCAAGGGGCATCGGCGGAAGTGAGGGAGGCATAGATTATCACCACAACCTGGCTCTAAATATTCGTTTGGCTACATTATATGCCTGGGGCTCAGAGGGTAAAATGAGAAAGAGTGGAAATGAACTGATAAATAAATGCTCAAGAAAAATTGAAAGAACTGCGGATACTGTAAGTCAGAAACAAAAACAGAAGTTGCTGGAAAAGCTCAACAGGTCTGGCAGCATCTGTGCAGAGAAATCAGAGATAATGTTTCGGGTTCGGTGACCTTTCCTCAGAACTGATGGTAGTGAGGAAAATGTTGGGTTTCTTTAAAAAAAGATTAGAATGACAATCCCATTGGAGAGAGGAGCAGAATTTCCTCAATGTGGGCATGCCGAGAAGAGATGTGGCAGTGAGTTAAAAACTAAATAAAAACCAATAAAAAAAATGCATTGTGTGGGAACCTGCAGAAGATCAAATCCAATGTGATTTACAGGAAGATAAAGAAAGAAGAGTTTATGAAGCTTTGCTTGGTCATATAGACTGAGAGGCTGAGCCTATGATTCACTCCATGAAATGTGACCCTTAGTGCTTTTCATTCTCATCTAAATTGCAAGAATGTGATTGAAACGGAGTTATCATCATACCCGCAATGAGCAGAGTGGAGGGGGAGGGTCCACTTTCATCTTATGTCAGGTCCTTCAAAGGTTAATAATATTCAACAGAATCCACACAATTGGGAAGGACACCTGATCACAAAATGTTGGATGCAGACGTTGTCCACTAACCTACAGATCCCAAGCTCACTGGTTGACATCATTCAACTATGTGAATTAATCCTATCATGTATTAGAGCTTGGAAACATTCATCCCAGATAGCAATCACCTTCCAAGGTGCAGAAGCTGGTCACTTCACACCTTGGACAGTAAGACAGCTACACCATTATTCTATATACTACATTGCCTTTCTTGGATAATGTGGGGTGGGAGGAGAGGGCCTTTTTATTGCTGCAATTTCAACAAGCTGCTACTGTATATGTGTACCAAAAGATTTGAGAAACAGTAGTCTGATTTAGGGCGACTTAGTGTACAATATCGATGGAGAGGCATTCCACTGGCCTCAATGTTGGGCTCCTCAAAATTTCAGTTTTGAACAACACTGTTCCAATGTTATTGGTATGTGCTTAGACTGCCAAATGATCACATTACCGAGGAGCTGCTTTGTTTCTGATATTACCCACATCGGCTTATCGAACCTTCCCCCAGAGGATCCAGGCGTCAAAGCTGTGATCAGACCTGAGGAACTGTGCAAAAGGTTGCTAAGTGAATGGGTGGAGAGCAACTGCATCTACATCCAGGAATAGCATCAAACTGCAGCTGATGTGGAACTGCCCTCAGCCTTGGAGCTCCCAACTTGAGGTGCTATCATGTTGTGGCGAAGAGGTAAGAAAGCCACAGTGTTTGGAAGAGGACGCCAGAATGCCATGTCATGATGTCCAGTGTTTCTGCAACACAATACCTCCTTCCTCTGGGATCAAAAGGGGACATAGGATGGCCCTTCAAAAACAGCCTTCTATGCAGCTCATGATTGGGACTTCACACGATTACCAATCAGACAGAGGATGCCACCTGATCCTTGAAATCCAAGGAGGGTACACTGAGGCCGTGGGATGAATGGTGAGGATCCATGAGAACTGCAGCATTGGACTGATTTTTTTTAGATATTTTAACATGTTTTAACAAGTTTACAAAAGAAAACTAAAAAAAAGACCCAAGTATAAACATAGATATACAGTTGAATCTTCAATAAATGAAAACCAAAATCTATCAAACAAGAAAAAAAAGAAATACCAAGAGAAAAAAAAGACAAAACTCAACTAACTACTCGTCTAACTTACATCTAACCAGAGTGTATCATTAAAATTCTTACATTATTCAAGAAAAAAAAATCCAACGGATAACACATACATTGAGCATCAGATCACATCAAAACCTGTATTTATCCAAAACATCCCGAGCATAGAGCATATAAAATTCACAAAAATAAAAGTTCTTTAGTGCATTCAGATCAATATAATAAGAAAAACTATTTCTAAATAGTAAAAAAAAGTATAAAACGTATTTAAATGGAGATCTTCCCCCTTATTCCCCCTTATTCACTTCCTTTCCAAAAAACTCATCATAACCTCTCCCAACCAGTGCCCCACCTTGACCCAGGCACCCCCGATAGAACAAAGAAAATTCAAGTATACTACTGAACTAGAACTAACAGTGAGTACCCTTCTCCGGTGATCCGAAGTCAAACATGGACCCTTCATGGCTAAAGCGTAGTATAGCTGGGTAGCGCAATGAGTACTGAATGTTTAAATCCCTTAAACACTTCTTTGCTTCATCAAACGCCTTCTTCTTTCGGACCAAAGCTGGGGAAAAGTCCTGAAATAACATAATCTTCGATCCTTTATAAGTCATGGCTTGGGAATCTTTCCCAAGATTTCTAGAGGCTTCCAAGAGCATCTGCCTCACCTTATAGGTCTGCAGCCGGAACAGGACAAGGCGGAGAGCGCTGGTTCGAGCTGGGCCCGCGTATTGCAACCTGGTAGGCCCATTCAACCCTTACCTGGCCTGATCTAGCCTCCAGATCCAATAACTGCGGAAGCCACTGTTCAAGGAACCTTGTAAGCTGGCCTTCTTCCCATTCGGGAAGGCCCAGCAAACGAATATTTTTTTCACGACCTCGATTCTCAAGGTCGTCAATGTGATTCTCTAAGGTCCGGACTTGCTGCTCGAGAGTCCAGACCCGATCCACGGCCGATTCTGCAATGGCCTTGGAGGTCGCGGCCTTTAGCTCCGCCCCTCCGACTCGGCATTCAATTTCTTCGATGTCTCGGCTGTGCTTTTGTAGCGCGGCCGAGAGTGAATTCCACCGACTTCGGGACTCTTCTATGAAAGCATCGATCTTCGCGTCAAGTTTGGA
The DNA here is from genome assembly GCF_004010195.1 of Chiloscyllium plagiosum. Lineage (NCBI taxonomy): Eukaryota > Metazoa > Chordata > Chondrichthyes > Orectolobiformes > Hemiscylliidae > Chiloscyllium > Chiloscyllium plagiosum. The sequence continues at coordinate 80,748,273 of NC_057712.1, read as the reverse complement.
GATTATTTCCGCGAGGCTCGCCACCGTAGGTAGGTCCCCTGGGGCGGCTGCGGACGCCTCTGCTGCAGCTGGGGAGGGTGGGGAGGGGCTCCTTCCTGCTGAGAACTGCGGGCTCCTTTCCCCCTAGTCATTTTTACAGGAGACTGAAGTGTATAGATTTAGTACTAAACCACTAATTACATTAAATAAAAACTATTTTTAATTGATTTGGGGAGCGTGGTAGAGGAGGGTGGCCCACTTTGCCTAGGTCTTGGGAGGAGCACTATAGACTCAGACTTGTTGAGTCGCCGCCATCTTGGATCCCCCCAGCATTGGACTGATTAAGAAAATGAGAACATTCTTCCAAAGATACAGTACCTTCAGCGTCCAGCAGATCAGCAACGTTGACCAAATCAATGCAGAAAGAGCAAGTTTGTGTACGTTGTCCAATAGAACGGCATTATAAGAAGTCACCTTTCATTGGGCATCAAAATATTTGCTTACAGTCAATGTCCATAATCCCGATATAGGGAGGTTAGCTGTCACTCGGATAGGGTTACAACAATATAAGGAGCTAAATATGGCTAACCTCTATACAGTCATTCTTGTAATTGCAGCTAGAATGACATTCCCTCAGACATCTGGAAATGAAAAGTGAACATGTTACAAGTGTGAGGGCATATTTTGGATGAAGTGTCAGCTGTATCCCCATCCTTTCCCTGCCACTGTGACTTGGTGCCAGCCTGGGAGGTGCAGCTGAGGTGGATGGAGCCTGGTCTGCAGTTGGAGTTTTGGGCAGGTGGCGTTGGGGTGTGTCTGAGGCTAGATGGCCCAGACATAAGACCATAAGACATAGGAATGGAAGTAAGGCCATTCGGCCCATTGAGTCCACTCAGCTATTTAATCATGGCTGATGGGCATTTCAACTCCACTTATCCGCATTCTCCCCGTAGCCCTTAATTCCTTGTGACATCAAGAATTTATCAATCTCTGCCTTGAAGACATTTAGGGTTCCAGCCTCCACTGCACTCCGCGGCAATGAATTCCACAGGCCCACCACTCTCTGGCTGAAGAAATGTCTCCGCATTTCTGTTCTGAATTGACCCCCTCTAATTCTAAGGCTGTGCCCACAGGTCCTAGTCTCCAATGAGTACAATCCCAGGATCCTCAGCTGTTCCTCATATGTTAGACCTACCATTCCAGGGATCATCCGTGTGAATCTCTGCTGGACACGCTCCAGTGCCAGTATGTCCCTCCTGAGGTGTAGGGCCCAAAACTGGACACAGTACTCCAAATGGGGCCTAACCAGAGATTTATAAAGTCTCAGTAGCACATCGCTGCTTTTATATTCCAACCCTCTTGAGATAAATGACAACATTGCATTCGCTTTCTTAACCACGATTCAACCTGCATGTTTACCTTTAGAGAATCCTTGACTAGCACTCCCAGATCCCTTTGTACTTTGGCTTTATGAATTTTCTCACCGTTTGGAAAGTAGTCCATGCTTGTATTCTTTTTCCAAAAGTGCAAGACCTCACATTGAACTTCATGCTGCAAGTGTCCTGCCCAGATTCAGGTTCAACAGCTTGAGCTTCCACAAAGTTAAGGATGACATGGAGGTGGAGAGCCCGACCACTTTCAAGGAGATCTGCATGTGGTTCCTCCTCTGGCATGGTGCTTACTGGCACTGCCCTTTCTCTTTGTGAGGAAGGTGGTCTGATGGGTGATAGCAAATGAGGGAAGATAGTGCATGCAGTAGCGAGAGTGGTAGACTATAGGTGGGTTTGGGTGCAGGAATAGATATATCTAAGTCTGACGTTTCAGAGAGAAGATGTTGGCACTTAACATGATGGAGTGCACTGTTGGGCAGACTGTGCAAATGCCAATGTTCCTCATATCAACTTCAGTTTAGGCTGCCAGGGTTTGGCACTGTGCTCTCCTCTGGTGATCCTGAGGAAAGAAGACACTCCTCCTCTCCACCACTCTGTCCCACCAGGAGCTCCAGGAGCAATTTAGCTGGTCATCTATGGGGCAGTTCTTCACACATGAGCCATGCAAGGCAGTTCTGGACTCATCACATTTGCCTGGTGCACAGCAGTCTTTTAAATATGATGATGGCACCAGGAATCCCATGAGGTCCCAGCATTGGCAACACTTCCAACATTGGCGAGTGCAAAATAGTGTGAACAGGGAACCATACGGTCATGATGCAGAGATCATGAAGTGAGCAACAGAGAATAGCATGATGAAATGCTCACAGAGAAGAAGCATCTGTTAAACTCCCCCTCAAAAATTGGAATTTTTGGTGAAATTCTGCTCTGTGTGTTTCCTCACCCACTGCGATATCGTTGCCTCTTCACTGTCCTCAGAAATGACCTAACAAGCCTTCACTGGTATAATGATAGAAAATAAAAGTTTGTCTTGCCCACACCTTGTGAATGAGTTTTCCTTTAAAAATTCATGGACAAAAACTATTTTAAAGTGTTGGCCAGGACATCATGAGTATTCAAGCAAATTACTGCAGATGCTGGAATCTGAAACCAACAGAGAAAATGCTGGAAAATCTCAGCAGGTCTGGCAGCATCTGTAAGGAGAGAAAAGAGCTGATGTTTCGAGTCTAACTCGAAGCTTTGACAAAGGGTCAGTTAGACTGTAAACGTCAGCTCTATTCTCTCCTTACAGATGCTGCCAGACCTGCTGAGACTTTCCAGTATTTTCTCTGTTGGTATCATGAGTATTCACCCCTCTCCTTAGATTAGAGTCATTTACAACAGAGTAAACAGTGGGGATCATGCTTTATTATCTCACCTGAAAGATGGGACCTCGAACAGCTAGACATAAGCTCAGTGCAGTATTAGAAGGTCAGCCGAGATTATATGCTGCAACAGTGATGTAGGATTTGAATGCCAAAACCTTTTGTTAGAGGAAATAGTTTTAACAAAGATTCAAATGACAAAAAAGGATAGCTTGGGAGAAAGAGTGAATAAAATGCGTTTGAAAAAATATTGGCAGGAGACACATATATGCTTTCTACTTAATTTATTATTTCCTAACTATTTTTCTAAAACATCCAAGTGGAATTGCTGCCCTACCATTTTGGCAAGATTTACACAAATTTCTAATAAGGTACAGCTATCATGTCCTGATACTCGAGCTTTGATCAAGCTTTGCGATATCTAGATCTTTTCTATCTAAGCAAACAGATATGTATTTAGAATAGCAGATAGTCATTAATTGTTAATTGACTATTTACTATTCACACGAAAAAATGACTGTTTTACATCAGCTCAATAAAGATGATAGCACAAGGACAAGCTAACACAGATTTAAATCATTGGGTAAGGAATGCAGCGATGAGGTGTGAAGAACTTATCATTGTGTAATAACCTGGAATTTGCTGCCTAGTAGGATGGTGAAAGTGGAGATGGTCAGTCACTCTCAAAAGGAAATTAAAAAGGCATTTTAGTGAATTAAACCAGTGGGACTGGGGGATGGAGCAGGAGAATGGAATTGAATTAACAAGCTTGGTGACCTCCTTCTATAGTCGAATGCCTCTATCAATATGATAAGAACGTGTTTCCTGATTTCATTCCTAAGTGGCCTAGTGATAGTTTTAATGTACCCCGTTCAACTATGTTGTTTCAAATTTGTATTTTCTATTTAAAATAAGTAAAATAATTGACTTATCAGTAAATAGAATTGAAAAGTGTGGTGCTGGAAAAGCACAGCAGGTCAGGCAGCAACTGAGGAGCAGGAAAATTGACATTTCAGGCATAAGCCCTTTATCAGGAATGCAGGGCGGGCAATGGGGCTGAGAGATAAATGGGAGGGCGGGGTGGGGGGAAGGTAGCTGGGAAAGCGATATGTGGATGCAGGTGGGGGGGGGGAGCGTGGTGATAGTGATAAGTCAGAGAGGAAGGTGGAGCAGATAGATGGGAAGGAAGATTGACAGGTAGAACAATTCAAGTGGGCGGTGCCGAGTTGGAGGGTTGGATCTGGGATAAGATGGGGGGAGGGGAGATGAAGAAACTAGTGAATTTGACGTTGATGCCGTGTGGTTGGAGGGTCCCAAGGTGGAAGATGAGGCGTTCTTCCTCCAGGCGTTGGGTGGCTAGGATTTGGCAGTGGAGCAGACCTAGGACTTGCATGTCCTTAGTGGAGTGGGGGGGGTGTGGTGCATTGAAGTGGTCAGCCTCACACTCTGCTGAGGACATGCAAGTCCTGGGCCTCCTCTACCGTCAAATCCTAGCCACCTGACGCCTGGAGGAAGAATGCCTTATCCTCTGCCTTGGGACCCTCCAACCACACGGTATCAACATTGATTTCACCAGTTTCCTCATATCCTGTCCCCCACCTCATCCCAGATCCAACCCTCCAACTCGGCACCGCCCTCTTAAACTGTCTGACCTGTCCAATTCCGTTTCTACCTATCTGCTTCACCCTCCCCTCCGACCTACCACCATCGCTCCCCACCTATTGCCTTCCCAGCTACCTTTCTCCCAGCCCCACACACCCTCTCCCCTCCCATTTATCTCTCAGTCCCCTTCCCCACCCTAACATTCCTGCTGAAGGGCTTATGACTGAAACATTGATTCTCCTGCTCCTTGGACGCTGCCTGACATGCTGTGTCTTTCCAGCACAATGCGTTTTGACTCAAATTCTCCAACATCTCCAGTCCTCACTTTTTCCTCGTAAATAGAATTACCTAGGATAGTAAAAGAACCAATAAAATAGTCCTGATAGACCTGAGTCAAACTCAATTATAACCTTGAAAAGTGCATTTAGTACTTTACCAGTTGAATGTCTTTACAGTTTCTGATAAAATTTAGTACAGGACGGTGCAACGTACTCTAAAGCATTCTTTGAAAGTGTTGACATTCTTTAAAATGGTCACTGGATAGATTTAGAAGCAGTACTGCAAGGTTTCATGTTTTGTTTTCTATGTTTTAGCCACTTAACAATATTTATCATAAATCGAATGAAGAGTTTCAGAAGACTGTTTTGTTTTTTTGTGAAATTGCAGCTCACGAGGTTCCAACTGTACATGTATTTGTTTATAAACTTGTTTTCCTTTCATGGTCTATGAACTATTTCTGTTAATTCATTTTTGGTATCATTTGCATGTCATACCATCTGCCTGACCTCTGGGTTAACCAGAAAATATAGCGTTTGCATTGAATAGGAAGCAGAAGGTTGATTACTTAGACAGGTGCTGGTTGAGTCATAAACTATGTCAAGTGACAAAGTGGTTTTAATGATGACGCACTTTTTCAAAGTTGCTGTGAGGAGCCTCAGAATGTCTGAAATCAGATCCTCACTCTGTTTACTCCATGCTCCAAATTCTCACTCTGAGCTGTGAAACTCTGCCTGAACATCACGGACTTCCTCAGGGACAGAACTTCGTTTAAATAGATGGTAATCTAGGGCTGTATAATGAAGACAGCAGGAGTTGGAAATAATAGCACTGGCTGACCATTTCCATGACGAGCTGGGGTAGGTCAGCCCAAAATCTTACCCAAAACATTAATAAGACCAATTAACCAGTCCAATAACTCAGTGTGAGCTTGTAGAGGGCCAGTTTGAGATTTTAGTAGGGCACATGGGTTTCACACTGGATCACGGTGCACAATGCAGGGAGACGGTCATGGCAACTCCAGGGGATTAGGTGGATGCTTGGCGGCTTAGTGCTTAGCAATGCTGCCTCACAGTGCTAAGGACCCAGGTTCAATTCCATCCTTGGGCAACTGCCTGTGTGGCATTTGCACATTTTGCCATGTCTGCATGGGTTTCCTGTGGTTGCTCCAGTTTTCTCCCACAGACTAAAAATGTGTAAGTTAGCTGGCTTGGTCATGCTAAATTGCCCATTGTGTCCAGGAATGTGCAGGTTAAGTGGAAGGCCTTGGGGTAATGCAGAGTTACAGGGATTGGGTCGCGGGAGTAGATCTGTGTGGGATGCTCTTCAAAGGGTCGAGGTGGACGGAATGGACCAAGTGGCCTGATTTCACACAGTGAGGATTCAATGATTCGACGAAAGGGACAACAGCTTTGTGGGGCATTCAGGCATTGCCTAGATTTCATCACAATGTTCTGCCATCAGAATATTGATGAGATGTTCAAACAGTGCAAATGTTCATCACTCTCCTGGCATTATGTGGTTCAGAAGAGGGCTTCGAGTTGGACATCTGAAAAGTGAGAGGCAGCCCTATTACAGATGATCCCTCTTCTGTGCTACCACCTTTGCCGTCTGAGTTAATGAGCTGCCCAATCCTCCTCCCCCACTCAACCAATTATTGGGCTGTCATGTCCGGGGATAATTGCAAACCTTTCACCTCACAGCCAGCCTCAGGATCTGGAAACTGTCTAAACATCTGTTTCCCAACCCCTGAAGGAAAATCAGACCCTCGGTTTCAGGCCCTTGATTGGCAGAGAAAGGGGCATGGAAAAAAAACGAAAGCAGGGGAAGTTAAAGGAAAGTCTTCTAGAAGATAAAGGAAACAGGGAGGTCAAAACATAAAACCTGTCAAGTGACTTCTGATTTTTAATAGGGAATAATTTGACATTTAGCTCTTGTATCATTAAAGGTTACTAGTTTATTAATTTTGTCTAGGTACCATGGAGAGGTCGGATGCCATTCCTTTTCAAACGGAAATAATATTTTATACATTTTTGTGATAAGTGAATGATGTTAGAAATTATTTTTTTCACTCATTTGGCCTTAAAAGGCATTGAGCTGGGAATGTGTGTTGAGCCAGAGGCCTGAGACTGAACGATGACTGTGTTACTGATTTTATAAAGGTGAGATTGGGCTGCCTGTAGCCCTGATGTCGGGTTTGGGAGTGAGTGAGTGAGAGGCATTGGAGGACGGGTTGGGGCAATTGTGACGGTTGCAGAGGGGTGCTGTGCAGTTGGCTTGAGCAGGAGATATTCTTCTCAGTTCCTCAAACGTATAAACATTTTCTTGAAAACTGACCTTTCTCCTGGAAATCTTTAAAGACTGCTGAGTAAGCTGCGTATAGAAATTGTGTAACCTGAATGGAGCAGGCCTCACATCACCTGCAGCTTTAACAGATCAGAAGCTTCATTGCATGACCAAAGTTTCCAGTGCACAGAAATATTCTGTGCTTAATCAATGACCTGCAACTTGCAACTCGTTATTGACAGTTTGAAAAATGCTATTCTGGGCCTTACTAAATTGATTTCAAGGGGTGACACAGAGGGCTGAGCAGATGCAATGCAATTTGGATTCTTGTGCATTCATAAAACCAGGTCGTGTGACCTGGAGAATTAAATCATCCACTGAGTAAGATTGCCTGAGGGCACCAACACTTCAGCCTTATGTGTTACTTTTAAACGCATGGGTTCACCAAAGCTGAAGATAGCAATACTTACAGAAGTCAGTGGAGAGGAAAATTAACTGGGGCCTACAACATGCGGCCATTCTCCACACGCTCAAAGTTGAATTTATTCTCCATTAGTGTATATCTGAAATGTGAAATCCAAAAAATTGAAAGATGCACCAAGTAACATGGCAGTGATTGGAAGAAATCCAAGATGGCAGCGATCTAGGAAGATCTCATTGCAGAACTCCACACCACAATGCAAGTGGGACGAAGGTTTAACCCATCCTACCCAGACCACCATGATATCCTGGGACTCTGGAAAGATTGTGGAATCCCAGGAAACTGTCAGAGAGCAACGTACCTTGGTTTTCACCATCCAGGGATGCTGAAGAAGGGAGGAGCTATGTCCGAGGCTGGGCCTGCAGGATCCTCGGAAACGATTTCCTACCAGGCCCTGGTGCAGGAGCTCGCGAAATCTTGCAAGATGTTGGGCAAGCAGATAGAGGAGAAGCTGGCCCCGAACTCTAAGCATGAACAGCAGCTGGGAGACCTGGAGAATAGGATGGATGAGGTAGACACAGAGTCACAGCGGTGGAAGCTGATACCGATTACTTCAAGGATTGGATCCAAGCCCTGGAGACACATGTCCGTAATTTGCTTGAACAGGTTGATGACCTCAAGAACAGGGGCAGGAGAAAAAATATTCGGATCATCAGTCTGCCGGAGGGTAAGGAAGGCGCGTGGCCGATGGAATTTATTGAGGACTGGTTGCTGACATTCCCTAACTTGGAGGCTGGAATGAGAAGCTTGAAGATTGAGAGGGCTCACCGAGACTTGGTGCAGAGCTCAGGTCTGGACTAACATCCTCGTCCTGTCTTGGTGCAGTTTCATCACTATAGAGAAAAGGAAGCTTCCAGAATCCAGGGGAAGGACTCAAAGGCCCTAGTTTATGAGGGTTCTAAGATCATGTTCTTCCAGGACTTCTCAGTGGCGGTGATCTGGAAAAGAAAATCCTATGACAGCAATAAGAGAAGACTGAGGGAGCACGGGATCCAGTACTCTCTGAGGTATCCGGCAGTGCTTTGGGACACATTAAATAGATCTGTATATCTCTTTGACACGTTGGAGACGGCAAGAGACTTTCTGGACAAATTAAATTAATCTGAACAATTTAGTATGTACAAATAGTAGTGTTGTTTGGCTATGTCTCTACCTTTCTTTAAAAAAAGAGTAAGTCCGGTCGGGGATTTCTTTTCCTGTTGTTTTTATTGGTAACAATCTGGGCTCAACTAAGCTCGGGGGCAGTTGGGATGTGTACATTCAATTTCTAAGTTAAGTTATACCAAAGGATAGTGGAGTACTTATCTGTTTTTCAAAATTTCTTTGTTCACATTGTTATTTCACGGTGTATTTTCTTTCTTTTCTGCTTATGGTATGGCTCTAGCTAGGAGGAGAGAAAACGGTTGGGATGACTAGATGCCTACTTACGAACAGTTTATGCCTGCTCAGGTATTTAAATGCTCTGACTGCAGTATTGGCAGTGAGATGGGTTATGAGGAGGGACAGGTCAAGATGGAGTCCTTTTTCAAGGATCTAGAACTCCTGGGTGTGACCCCAAACAAGAGTCTTTTCTCAATGCCCACTTATCAGTGCAAGAGGTGAGGCTGTGAAACAATTTCAGAGTGGTAAAGTGCCCGGTCCTGATGACTTCCCAGCAAATTTTATAAGGAATTTATAAGCATATTGTCAGGCCCAATGCTCAGCAGGTTCAATGACACATACAGTCATGATTGTCTCCCACCATCTCTAAGAGGGGCCAATATTTCACTTATTCTTAAAAAAGGGGGAGGTCCCAGAGGAATGTGCTTCTTAGAGGCCCATTTCACTCTTAAATGTTGTCTTTAAAATCCTCTCTAAGACTCTTGCATTAAGGCTGGAGACTGTCACCATCTACTGTTAAAGAAGACCAGACAGGCTTCATAAAGGGCCGCAGATGTTAAGAGGCTGCTTAATGTAATTCAAGCATGTCAACAACAGTCAATACAGGGATTGGTGATTTCTCTAGATACAGAGAAGACATTTGACCAAGTTGAGTGGCTAAACCTTTTTTTCACTCTAGAGTGGTATGGCTTGGGAGAAGCCTTTATCAGATGAATAAACATTCTCTAAAGTGACCCTCTCTCTGCGGTCATCACCAATGGGGTATGATCAAGCAATTTTAGCATTTTTAGGGGCAGCCGGTAGGGTTGTCCCCTTTCACCAATGCTTTTTACATCGGTGATTGAACCATTGGTGGAAGCTATTTGTAGGGATCCTAATATATCGGCTCCAGAAGTGGGGTTAAAATTGCATAAGATTTTGTTACACGGACGATGTCCTCAATTTTTTTGTCAAATTCAGCAGTTTCGGTGGCTCACCTAATACAATGCATCAGCTCGTTTTGGCACCTTTTCAGAGTACAAAATTAATTTTGCATAATCAGAGGCTATGCCTATGGGTGGTCTTATGAAGGTGCTAGGTCTTGAGGGTGAATCTCAATTCCATTTAAGTGGTCAGAGTGGGGTTTTGTGTACTTGGGCGTATTCATTACTCCAGTTCTTGATTAGTTTAAAGTTAATTTTGTTCAATTAGTCAATAAAATCAAGCAAGACCTACAAAGATGGGAGGTACTTCTGGTCTCATGGTTAGGTCAGAAAGCTCTTATTAACATGTACAAAGCTAAAAATCACACAACACCAGGTTAAAGTCCAACGGGTTTATTTGGAAGCATTAGCTTTCGAACCACTGCTCCTTCATCAGGTGGTTGTGGAAAATAAGATTTTAAAACGCAGGATTTATAGCAAAAGTTTACAGTGTGATGTAACTGAAATTATATATTGAAAAAGACCTGGATTGTTTGTTCAGTCTCTCATCTTTTAGAGTGACAATGTTGGTTTCAGTTCTTTCATATGTAAATTGCAAACTTTTTTAAAAAGTTACATTTTTTAACAACTGGTATCATGTCAGCCCAGATAATGTGTCTGCGCCACAATGGTCAGACTGATCCTAATCTAAAAAACAGATTTACAGAATCTTCCGTGGATTCATGCAGTTTTTGAGCAAGGTAAAATGTAATTCTGCTAGTGCAAATTCACCCCACAAACTTATATGCGCGTGTGTGTGTGTGTGTGTGTGTTGGGGGTGGGAGGGAGAGGGCGGATTCTGAGTGTCTGTGAGAGGGTGTGTGTATGCGTGTGAAAGTGAGTGTAAAGGTGTATAAGTCTGTGAGAGGGTGTGTGTGGGAGTGTATGTGTGAGCATATCAGAGTGTGTGTGTGTATAGTGCAATGAGGTCACCTGTAGTGTGACATGAACCCAAGGTCCCAGTTGAGGCCATCCCCATGAGTACCGAACTTGGCTATCAGCCTTTTCGTTGGTGCCTCTCCCAAATTCCGCTTTGGAGGACAGTCACCCGAAGGTGCACTATACACACACACGCACACGCACTCCTGCAGACACACACACTCATGCAGACCCTCTCTCATACGATCACACATACACTCCCACACACACCCTCTCACAGACTTACATCCCTTTACACTGACATTCACACACATACACACACTATCTCGCAGACACTCATAAATAAATCCCCCGCCCCCACACAGGCAGCCTCACACAGGGAAGCTCACACCTTCAACACATTATCTGGGCTAACATGACACCAATTGTTAAAGTGCACTTGAGAATGTAACTTTTTTAAAAAGTTTTGCAATTTGCATATGAAAGGACTGAAACCAACATGGTCATTCTAAAAAATGAGAGACTTAACAAAAAATCCAGGTCTTTTTCTCAACATATAATTTCAATTACATCACACTGTAAACTTTTGCTATAAATTCTGTGTCTTACAATCTTATTCTCCACAACCACCTGATGAAGGAGCAGCGTTCCGAAAGCTAGTGCTTCCAAATAAACCTGTTGAATTATAACCTGGTGTGTAATTTTTAACTTTGTACACCCCAGTCCAAAACCGGCGTCTCCTAATCTATGACTACTTATTAAGATGAGTATTCTCCACCGTTTGTTGTACCCTATACGAATGCTCCCCCTGATTTTCAATAGGAAAACGTTCAGGAGACTGAGCAGCTGGTTCAGCTCTTTTATTTGGCATCGTAAGTGGCCCCTTACTAAATTAGCTAAACTGCAATTGCCTCACAGACTGGGAGGAGTGGATCTCCTGGATATTACCAGACAGTCTCCTGACTGGTACGCGAAGTCATAGTTTGAAGATATTAGTAGGAGGGTATAAAGGAGACGTCAGAGGTAGGTTCTTTACACAGAGAATTGTGAATGCATGGAATGTGTTGCCAGCTGTGGTGGTGGAAGCAGAGTCACTGGGGACATTTAAGCGACTGCTGGACATGCACATGGGTAGCAGTGAGTTGAGGGGTGCGTAGGTTAAGTTACTATATTTTACATTAGGATTAAATCTCGGCACAACTGTACTGTACTGTACTGTACTTTTCTATGCTCTATGCTTTATTAAAGACCATCAACTAAGCTCGCTTTCATCTTACATGAGTGATTGGGTTTTTGGGGGCCCTCTTTCAATCTACTTGGATATCAAAACCTCTCAGGCAAAGTGACCCTTACTAATTTGCTGTTCTGGAACAAAATAAGGACAGTTAAGGAATATTACCATAACCCAATAGTTACCAATACTGTAAAGCATGGAAGGCAATTCGGCAGAGGGAAGGTAATATTGGCAAAACATCTTTTCTTACACTTATAAGTGGGTATGCGGATTTTCAACCAGGGTTGATGGATTCAGGATTCAAACATTGAGCAGCTATGGGTGTGTCTTGCAAGGGTGATTTATTTGAGTGAGATTCAATGATGTCTTTTGATCAGTTAGCTTGGAAATATGAGCAATCTAGCAGGGACCTCTTTCGTTTCTTTCAAGTTAGGGATTTTATTCAAAAAAAGACTACACTTTTGACTGATCCAACATAGGAGAGGAGGGTGCTCAGTGCGAGGAGTACACTTTCTGTTAGCACTTTATGTCATCAATGGGGGGTCCCTGAGGTGAGTTCAATCAACTTTGCAGGGTGTGGAAGAGAGAAAGCTAGGTGTTGAGGTCATCTTAGAGGCATGGGAAGATATTTGGGAAAATGCAAGAAAGGTATCAATTTGCAATAGGACCCATGCTTTACAATTGAAGATTCTCCAGAGGGTCGACTTGGCTCTGGATCATTTGTCAAAATTTAAACTACGGGTATCTTCAACATGCCCCAAGTGTAAATTAGTACGGGCACTCTTCTCCATTGTCTCTGGTGCTGTGGCAGTCTTCAAACATACTGGAGCACTCTGGTAGATGCAATGGAGGGGATTTTGGGTGTAAGGGTGGAGAAGGACCCAATCTCTCTTCTTCTTGGTCTGCCCAGTGTATTCCCTGTAGATGCACATAAGAAAAAACTTTTCAACATCCTCACTTTTTCCGCAAGAAAAACATCTTGTTAGGTTAGATGTCCGAAAGTCCACTGGGCCTGTCGGGTTGGTGTAAGATTGTTATGTAGCATATTCCCCTTGGATTTTCTCACAAGTATGGTACACCACAAAATTAAGAATTTCTATAAGACATGGCGGTCCTTCTTGGAATATCTGGACACAGATTTGTCCGCCACACAAATAAGGGCCTTTATATAGCCGTAATGATTGTGCTTTATGAGTCCAATATCCAGAGAGGGGAAACTGTGAACAAATGAATAAGTGAAAATTAATGCTTTTGATATTTGAAAATTAGTGTTTTGTTTTGCTGAGCTGTATTATTATTATTTATTTGTTTATTGTTAGTTATTATTTATTTAGTTAAGTAGGTATTTGGGGTCTATTTTTATATATTTATACATTTGTACATGAGGGCAGTTTGGGTTTTTAAATTTTTTTGGCGTTCTTTCTTTGTATTGTTTTAAATTGTATTATTTTGTATTTGTAATGTTAAAAAATCTACTTTTCAATAAAAATATATTTAACATGGCAGTGATTAAAATTTCAGGACCATCTAACCAGATGTCCTATGGAAAAAAGTTGTCACCAATGATATGTAATGCAATCCCTTCTTCTACTGTAAGTGAAAAATACCTATTAAATTCTGTAGTCTCAATTTTTTAAAGCAACTCGTATGAATGCAGTATGACACATCTTTGTGATCATCACATGCTGAGTGAGACTTCAACTTTAATTTTTTGGCCTAGAGGTAGGCATATGGCAACGTTTCATCACATTATCCTCAGACTTGTTCACAGTTTTTGTTCCTTTCAGGAGATTGCTAAACCTGGAACTAGATCAGTGGCTGTTGCTCACATGTGTGTGTGTGTGGGGGGGAATAATGTTAAAATCAACCTTGTTTTTAACTCCACTTGATGGAAAGTAGGGTTCAGGACAATTAGAATAGAATGGTGGGTATAACCACTCCTTTCCTGTTCTGATCTGGTAGACTGCAATTTTAAATGCCCACACTTATGAGCCTTTTTAAAAAGACAAATGGTTTTTCAATGACTGAATGGGCTGTTCTGGTATTTTCAGCTGAGCATTATGTTGGGAGTTTTCTCGCCAGGTCACATTTGCTGAGAAGAGGAGCCAGCCTCAGAAAAGCTCCAATTTAGGATTTTAAAAATCTTTTTATGTGTGTTTCCTTGTGGGCCAGAAGGAAGTGCAGTTATGATTATGGATTTGACACCCAGAGGCTGTTTATATGAGTTCCATGATGACAAATTCTTAAACTGAATTCACTGAGTCCAGTAATTTTCAAATGTCAGGACAGAAAATTGACAATGGCAGCTATTATATTTCTATAAAATCCAATTAATAATCTTCAGAGAAGTAAAGAATATACTACCTATACCTGCACTGGTTGATTTGTGACTCCAACCCCACAGGACAAGTCTAATATTGAACATCTTCAAACCTAACCAATCAAACTTCACAGCTGTGTAAACAATTGCAGTGCTGTAGTCAGGACAACTCAGGATGAGCAATAGAGGCCTGGCATAGATCACTCACATTCCAAGGCTAGACACCTAAACAGGAACAGAAAAGGGTAGCTTGGATTGATCAGTTAGCTTTCCCTTCAGCATGTAAGCAACAGGTGAGATTAGCAGGCTGACTTTACTCTGCTCTCGTCCCTCCACTGCGTTCAAACCCCACATCTCCAGAACAATCTCTACTTAAGACCAAAGGAGCAAGAATAGGCCATTGAGCCAATTGGATCTACTGTGCCATTCAATCAGCTCATGGATGATCTGATAATCCTCAACCTCACTTTTCCCCTTACTCCTAGATTCCCCAACAATTAATAATCGATGGTTAAAAAAAAATCCTTCTACTGATTCGCTGTCATCTCTTAGTATATAGTAAGAAGATAGCTTCGACCCTAACATTTTCTTATTTTAAAGGTAGGTGTAAGGCATTGTGTGCCAGATGCAATTCAATTGATCAATCTACTTGATTTTAAGCAAAACATACTTTATTTTACACTACAGTTAAAATACGGTCAAAATACAATAAAAGAATTGGCTTAACTGGAACTATCAAACTGCTTAACAAAATAATATATGCTAATTACTACTAATTAACTGTTCCAAAATAGTAACATCCCATAAACACACCCTTGACAAAGACAAATTCAGAAAAATACATTATCTCTCACGCAATTCTAGCAGGAGGAAGAGATCCCCAGCTTTTAGCCATAGCAGAGCGAGAGAGATGTAGCAACTTTCACAACCCCAAACAGCTACTGAAAACTAAACTACAAATCTTGGTCCTGTGGGAGCTTCCACAGAAAGATTGCTTCATTTTTTAAAACCTTATTGTGCTGGTACACCACAACACATATACATTACAATGACTCTAAGCATGCAAACATTTGCTACTATAGTCCATTTCAGCCCGTTTCACCAAACACCTCTGTCTTCCTTTATCAAAGTTGTGACATAAGTTGGCAATTACATTCCCTCATCCTGCCATGTATATAATTTTCAAATTGAATTACTACAATAATCAGCTCCATCTAAACAGTCTGGAATTTTTATCCTTAAATTTTTCCAAAACTTTAAGAGATTATGATCAGTATATACAATTATGATGTGCCTACAGATTATGCATCTAGGGAAAGCCATCAATGTTGGCAATGTTTAGTGCTTGGGCTGCAGCACTGACCTCATTGTGGGGAAAAATAATGAAGTGGTGTGATCCATCACAAATCGCATGAGTAACAGCTTTGAAACAATTGTGTTTCAGATTGAAAGAATGCACACTGGTCTTGTTGTGCAGGGTCCATTGGAGAAAAGCAACTATAAAATTATAGAATTATTCATTAAGATGGAGAGTGAAGAAGTCAAATCTGAAATTCAGGTCCGATATTTAAATAAGAGAACAACGAGGGCACTAGATGTAAATTGGCAATGATGGATTGGGAATCCTGCTAGAAGAGTTGGCAGTGGGTAGGCAATGGCTATTATTTAAGGATTTGCAACAATTATTCGTTCCCAACTTGTCCAAAAATAATAGAGCAAAGGTGGCTCAACCATGGTATACAAAATAAAATTAAGGATGGTATTCGATATAAAGTGGAGGCATATAAAATTGAAAGAAATAGCAGCAATTTGAGGACTGGGAGCAGTTTAGCATTCAGTAAAAGAAGACAAAAAGATTGATCAAAAGCAGAAAAGTAGAGTGTGGGAGTAAGCTTGCAAGGAATAGAAAAACTGACTGAAAAAACAAGTGAAGCGATAGAAGATTAGTGAAGGCAAATGAATGCCCATTACGGTCAGAAATGAAGGGAGTTATAATGGGGAATGAAAAAAAGGCAGAAGAATTGAACACATATTTTGGTTCCGCCCTCAGAAAAAAGGACATAAATAAATAATAATAAGAAGAAATTGAAAAAAATCAGTATGAGTTTAAAGAAAGGCACTAAAGAAATTAACAGATTGAAGGCTGACAAATCCCTAAGGCCTGATAATCTGTACCCCAGAGTTCTAAAAGAAGTGGCACTAGAAATATTGGATGAATTGGAGAGCATCTGCCAAAATTCTGTACATGTCAGATTGGTTCCTACAGAATGAAAAGTGACCAATATAAAGTTAGCAGTCAGCATTAACTTTGTACACAAATAACATTCTAACGTAGTCCTCAAGTCAGTGGAGCGGGGATATGGTGAACTTCACAAGGAGAGGAATAGCATGCCTCACGTGAACCTTTGACATAGTGAACATTATTCTGATGTATGCAGCTACAAGTAAACACTGTAGGAGGTTGTAAGTGTACTGGGATTACTAAAATCTTGTCTCCTCTCCCGCACCACAAACATCACATGAGAAAGGCAGCTTTGCATATAAGATAGAGCATGTGGTCCGATACTTTCACTTCAAGATGGGAGGAAATCAGCTCTGAATGTTTTTATGAGCTGTGGCCTGCTAGCAATACTTTTAAGGTCACCTGTGATTAGTTCTGCTCCATAGCTCTAATTATGATCCATTTGTAATGGCCAATGACATTCTCAAGATTTCTTGAAGTCTGAATTTGTACTCCATATAATTGGAACACTGGCAGGTTTCACATGAACAATTCTATCATTACAGATATGACAGGTAATATAGATGTCTTCAATCTATGCAGTATAAGTGCCTGATAAATGCAATTGCCTCGAGAAGGACCTCAGAAGTAAAACCCTCATTCTCAGACAGAATGGAACGTTTAATCCACCCATTCTGGATGTGTTAGCAACCATTTTTCATTTCCATTGTGCATTTGTGATTCAGATGAGGATGGAAAGCAAGACAGGTCACGTTGCATAGAGTAAGATACAGGCACAACTCGCTAATTTAGGTGATTCCTCCTAATATTCATGTTCCATTCTTTCTTGCATTCTGTGTCAACTCCATCAATTCTGATCTGCCTCATGTTTCACCCAACTCTTTCATTTGTCATCATCTTCCACATTACTGCCTGAGCCTGAGGCCTACAGGTTTAATGATGCCAACTATCATGACCCCTTGTTAAAGTCAGGGTAGTGCTGACTAGCAATGGTCTTTACCACCTATGAACTCCTTCCAATGCACCATCATCACCCATCATTGTATATTGAGTTATCACCCATCAAAATTATTGTCTCTTGTGCATCCCAGCATGCTATATCCAATTCCTACTATTAACTTCTCCAACCTATCTACCAAGTTGTGGCCTCTGATAGCACCCGCTGCCTTTCCATGAACAGACCCTCGACTGTGGCCCAGCCCCCTGCCCACTGATAACTGATCAGACCCCTTTACTAATACATGTGCAGCTCCCTGACTAACTTAATGCTACTCCCTGACTTAACATATGAGGAACACTTGAGGACTCTGGGTTTATACTCGATGGAGTTTAGAAGGATGGGGGGGAGCTAATTGAAACTTACAGAATACTGAATGGTCTGGGCAGAGTAGATGTTGGGAAGATGTTTCAATTGGTAGAAGAGACTAGGACCAGAGGGTATAGCCTTAGAGTAAAGGAAGACCTTTTAGAACAAGATAAGGAGAAACGTCTTCAGCCAGAATCTATGGAATTCATTGTCACAGAAGGCTGTGGAGGCCAGGTCATTGAGTATATTTAAGACTGAAATAGGTAGGTTTTTCGGTTCAAGACAATAAAGGGTTACTGGGAGAATGTGGGAGAATGAAATTGAAAAACCTATGAGGCATGATTGAATGGTGAAGCAGGCTCAATGAGCTGAATGGCCTAAGTTTCCCTCCTATGTCTTATTGTCTTATGGTCTTTTTGCACGGGATCTGCAGAGCTGACCCTGGCCCAACCTCTGACTGTACTGATATGAAAACTGAGGTCTCGATCACTCCAAAACACTGGACTGAGATCAGATGATGCCCTCAAATGAATGGATCTATTTAAGGATGCCAAACTGTAACAAACAATGTGTCACAGGTTTCTGCGCTGGGACCACAACTATTTACGATATACATTAATGACTTAGATGAGGAAACTGAATGTACTATAGCCAAGTTTGTGGATGACACAAAAATAGGTGGGAAAGCAAGTGATGAGGATGGTCTGCAGAATGATATAGACAGGTTATATAAGTGGGCAAAAACTTGGCAGATGGAATATGTGGGAAAATGGAATGTTATGCACTTTGGAACAAGAATATTTTAATCTTATTTTAAAAGGGAAAGACTTCAGACAAACTACGGACATAGAGATTTGGGAATCCTCGTCCATGCATCATAAAAAGCTGAGATCCAACTTCAGCAGGTAATAGTGAAGGGAAATGGAATGCTGGCTTTTAATTCAAAGTGAGTTTCAAAGTTAGGAAATTTTACTGAAACTATCTATGGCACTAGTTAGACTACAGTTGGAATACCAGGTGAAGGTGGGTACTGCAGATGCTGAGATTAGAGTCACGATTAGTGTTGGAGAAGCACAGCAGATCAGGCAGCATCCTTGGAGCAGGGACATCAATATTTCTGGCCGAAGCTCTTCATCAGGAATGAGGCTAGGAGCCTCGGGGGTGGAGAGATAAATGGGAGGTGGGTGGGGTTGGGGGAAGGTAGCTGAGAGTGCAATAGGTGGCTGGAGGTAGGGGTAAAAGTGATGGGTTAGAGAGGAGGGTGAGATTTAACTAAAAAAAATATACCAGCATTGGAGGCATCAGGGAAGGTGCACAATGATACCAAGAATGGTGTGACTTCTTATGAGGAGAGGATAAGTAGATTGGGTTTGTATTCATTGGAACATAAAAGAATGAGAGATGACCCTATTGAAACAGACAAGATTCTTAAGGGACAATGTAGCTGTGAAAAGATTGTTTCCCCTTGTGGGAGAGTCCAGGACCAGAGGGCATAATCTCAAATTATAGAAAAGCACATTAAGACAGAGGTATACAGGGAAGAATCTATGCAATTCTTTACCGCAAAGAGCTCTTGAGGCTGATCATGAACTATATTCAAAGCTGAGATAGACTGATTTTTAATCAATAATGGAACCAAGGGTGAAGGGGAAAAGAGAGGAAAGTGGAGTTGAGGATTATGAGCTCAGCCATGATCTCATTGAATTGTGGAGCAGACGCAGACTAAATGGGCTTTATATGCTCCTATGTCTTAAACTGTTATGGACCATTGACTGGTGACCACCCCTATTCACTTGACTGAGGATTGGCCCTCTTAGAAAATGAAGTGTGGGCATTTGATTGAAGTCCATTCAATATTTAGCGTATAAGGTACTGGCACATGCCAGACTTGTGATATTGACTGAACATTGTGATATACAGAAACATGACTTCCAGCTTGACTGATTACTACAGGCAGCCTGGACAAACTGCTTAGCATTGTGTCTGCACTAAAATGCAAGGCAAGACAGAAGTACTGTAAGACTGTAAGTTGCGAATGAAGTGGCAATTCACTAAAAGACAAGGTAAAACAAAGCAGAGGTGTTGTGAGCATCCAAGTAGGTATGAAGTGAGTGATCATTAAGAGAGTTGGCTGAGGACCCTAAGATACACCATGTTCCAATCCATAGGTGGGTCCCTGGACACAAAGCAGCCTGGCTGTGACAATGCAAGGAAAGGTACCAGTGTGGTGCCAAATGCAAGTATTGAAATAGAGAACTATATTATAAATAATGTGAAAATGTGCCATGAGATTGTGGTGAGGCTGGTGTTTGTCTGATGACAGCCTCTGTGGACAGAGCATGGAGATGGTTGCAGCCCATTGAGAATGCCCTGAGATGAGATATTGGGGAACATTGGCCAAGGTGGAGGCCTGGAGCAGCAAGAGGCAAGCTAAAGCTTGGTGTAGAGAATTGTTGCTGTATAGTTCCTCTCCACTGCATGGTAAAATACCAAATTATATGTTAATGAGGCCAGATTAGATACTGAAAAGATGTTCATGCTGAGAGGCATCTAACTACTCACTAGTGAGGTTCCCAATGTTAAAGCCTTGGGTAGAATCTAATTTTTCTGTTCTTGCCATATTCTCCCAATTGACTCATCATTGCCAACATTGATAAGGGGCTGGGAACATTCCTTCTTCAGTTATTACCCGACCGACTCCGGCAGTTCTCTCCCTGGCAAGTTGTCCTCACAGCAAAGCACCCATCAATACAGGACATACCATGGGAGTACCTTTAAAGTAACATCTAGAATTTCTGCTGTCCTGCCTCTATGCTTCGCTAGCCAATGTTTACTAAAGTTAGGTCCAACTTTCATTGTAAAATGACTATCAACCCTTTAGGTGTACCTGTCACTGAAAACTGCACCCTAAAATCTGTCATGGGTTAATTTCTGAAGGCACCACAGAGGCTTGCGCTGCAACACAAGGTAAGCTTTGTGAAATGAATGTACACTCAGAATTCAATGACCAAAGTAACAGATGTTAATATCAGCACCATATTTCACAATTAAAAAATGCTCTTTACGCAAAATCAAAACATTCAGATTTTAAAAGTTTTGATAACTCTGAGAAGTGAAACTTTATATTATACTTGCCACTTGTTTACTTGGAAGCTATCATGGGTGAAGTCATGTGCATTAATGCTGTAAGAATTCTGACTAATGCAGTATTCAGCTGAACGTTGTTATTCTAACATCATTTTGTGATCAGTTCGTTCTGCTGAGATTCAACAACACAGCAGAGGCTTTAAAAAGCACTGTGTTAAGGCACAAAAATACAGAAGTATTGGAGTGCATTAGAAATTTGTAATTCCATTGACAGACATCAAAGATGAAAGAATACCAATGAGTATTTAATTACCCTAGAGGGAAATGATACAAGAATACATCATGAGTATTTAATTAGACTCGGTCCCTATGTGGAACTAAATCGTTCCCAATTACATAAGATAGTGAAAGACAAGACTACAGGTGGTAACAGATGGCAGAAAAATCTTGCTTTGAATTGTAAATAATGGTACAAGTCATGTTTCATCATTATTATGCTTGCCTTTGGTTTTGGGTTATTGTGGATCATTAGCCTTTGTGTCACAGGAGAATCTTGAATGGGTTTAAAATGCACCTGACCATTCAAAAGATAAATTCCTCTCAGGTGAAACATTCAGGAATAAAATGCAAAACCAAATTTCAACTCAACAAATGAAAAGTAATTGATGACATTGAATTGTCTAGGGCCAAATTACATAAAAAATCAGAATTAATGCAGTTTCATCTGTGAATGTAATCCTGATATTGCAGGGGCTCCTCAGTGCCAATGTCACCTCTGATCAGGGACTGTCACTGGGATTAGTATGTGCTATGATAGGATTTAAGGGTCTGCAGCAGTTTAAATGGACAATTAAATATCAATTTTGGCTGGGTGGAGAAGGGCTTAAACATAAAGAGCTGCTTTGGTAGGAGGCAGCAGGGAGAGTAAGTGGCAATTGACCTTAACGTAAATGGTACCTTGGTATAGCAAAACAATTCACTACCTTATTAGGGCAGATATTTTCAACTTTATCATCAAAGAAATGTGGATAGAAACTTATACTCTGAGGTCAGGGAGGATGTACTAAATAAAGCTAATCAATGACTGGCACTGAACTCCTTTAACTCTGTGGTAAAATGAATGAACCTTTGGCCATAAATATCCAAGAAGAGCACATCAGTTTTGACATCTTCAGACTTTGCTTTACGGATTCTTACCCTCACATTCTGTAACCCACTTAAGCCTAGCACCAATCATGGTTCAGTTGGCCACACTTTTGTCTCTTGGTTCGGAAGATTGTGTGTTCAAGTTCAATTTCAGAGACCTGCATTAAAAAAATCTAAAACTAAGGGAGGATCCTGCAGTCAGATGTACCCCCATTAGAGAGGAGACACTAATCCAAACTCTAATCTGGATACTCAGCTGGACTTATAGGCCCCTAACAGCAGATTTACCCTCAGGGTTCTGACTGATCCTTCAAACAAATCGTCTGTCCTTCTTGCCACTACCACTGTCATCCATTCTACAATAAATCAATCAATAGCAAGAGTGTGAGCATGTACTGAGGAACCAGCAACAAAATAATAACATAAATTAATGTAATAGAAACATAATAACCTAATATGTCAGCTGTATGGCCCTTTCCATATTCCCATTCTCTATTATTGGTATAAAACTACTAATTTCACCTGTTCCAGGAATCTCTCCAGATGATGGGTAGAGTTTGCTATCTGAAATGTTGAGGTCAATCAGATTTTTCAGTAAAATATTTCAAGGGAAAAACTCCTCTTTTCAGAACAAAGTTTTACTCACTGTAACCATAAACTTGACTGCCTTAATGCTACTGCTCTCTCTGCGAAAACCTCCAAAAAAACTTCTTTCGTGTTGTTGTTTGTGAGCTTATGTACAAATTGACTGCTACATTACAACAGAGGCTATACTTCAAAAGCACATAATAGGCTGTTCTTATATGTTTAATTTATCTAACTTGGGAGTGATTACTGAGCCTTCAGTTTAAACAAAAACTAGTTTGTTACATATTAAGGAACTAAATAAAGAATGGAAGTATTTCTAAATTTTCAAAAGCCATGCTGTGTTTCCTCTCAAGCCACTCTCTTATGTGGTCTCACAAGAAATAACTGTAGGAGGTACTACTTACAATGCTCAGACATTAACCTTTTAAACGTTTTCTGCTATAGTCTGAAACTGCTGCAGCATATCATGGAGCTGTGAAAGGCAAAATATAAATGTAAACTTTTCTTTCTTTACTTTCAGATGGGCAAATTGCATGGTGTATCAAATTCCTATGGGCTGTTTGCATGCCTTGGAATTATAATAGCTATAACAGCAATGAAAGGAATGCTACATGTGGAAAGCACCATTTCCATTTCCTCACCATACCTGTTCCCTTGCCCTCCCTTCAGCTGTCCTCAAATTCATCCTCACTGTCTACTTTCTCAGGAATGTTGGAAGGAAGTTCTAGGATTTCAACTTGATGATTTAGCAAACAGATGATAAAGGAATATTTCAGGCACCCACCTGACTTGGAAGTGATGAAGTTCCCCTGAGCTTGTTTCTCTGTCCTTCTAGGTGGTGTATGGCAGTGATGCTCAAATTAGTTATTAGTTCAATTACATTATTTCTTTATCACCATAAAGAGTAGTCCATGCACCAGTACAGTGCAGGTAGTTCAGGGAACTGATAAATAACTGGCGTTAGCAGTAGTTGGATGGAACAGAGAATGCTTGTATAATGAATGATAGTGCAGGGCTACACAGAGGCATGCTTTAGTACATAGAACATAGAACATAGAAAAGTACAGCACAGAACATGCCCTTTGGCCCACGATGTTGTGCCGAGATTTAATCCTAATGTAAAATATAGTAACAACTTACACACCCCTGAACTCACTGCTATCCATGTGAATGTCCAGCAGTCGCTTAAATGTCCCCAATGACTCTGCTTCCACCACCCCCACTGGTAAAGCAATCCATGCATTCACAACTCTCTGTGTAAAAAACCTACTTCTGATGTCTCCCTTATACCTTCCTCCTAATATCTTCAAACTATGACTTCTCGTACCAGCCTTGGGGAAAAGTCTCTGGCTATTTACCATAAGGCTTGTTGGTTTACTCTTAGACGATGTGCGGTCATGGCAAGAGGGTCATTTTGCTCTGTGAAAAGGGAGCACTGGTTTGTGGCCCAGGAGTGGCAGTTGGTTTCAGGAGTTATCAAGGAAGCTCATGGCCAGTTTTACTGCTATTTGAATCTTCTCAATGTAAAACTACATAAATACAATTTGTTGTTGCTTTATCCCCCTGCAGGAAACCGACATTGGGAAAAAGTTGAGAATGAAATGGTATTAAATTTAATGTTCCTCACTGAACATAAAAGAACAACAATATATGGCAGGTATCTGGAGCAACATTTACTATCCAGAATCCAAATTTAAAGACTTATCTCGACTCTCCTGCTGTAACCTCACAGGAGATTAACGTAACACTCAAAGAAATGACATGAATAGCTAAAAACAGCTTTTTACATTATTTTTGTAGGTTGTTTTCTCATGCCAGGCGCAACTCTATCAGGGCATTTGTTTGAAAAGGGAAACAAACGTTGGTTTAATTGATCATTAGTGCAAAGGATTATGATTTGAAAATAATGCAGACAAAATTGTTTGGGGTCTTGATTATGCAACTTTTCACAAACTTTTTTATGTACAATGTTTTTTTTGATAATGTCATAGAAATCACATAATACTTAAACAACAGAGAGCTATACTGCAAACAATGTATATTCGGGATGAAATCAGTGAACGACAGAAGCTTTGAATACTCCATGTTTCCAGTGTACACAAAGTCATGGTTCCCTTACTAAAATGAGGTTTTTTTTAATGTTCAAATATGTTATGTTGGGACATCCATGAAGGAGATCATTGACTTGCTACAGATTATGAGGAAGAAAGAACTCAATGATGATAAGGTTGCTTTTTCTTTTGCAGGTATGCCAAAAGCAACAAGTTGATAGCACAAAATTGATAAGATACCTTCTGAAACTGTCAGATCTGTCTACAATCTGTCTACAATAAAAAAAAGCAAAATTAAAACTAAAACCATGGAGAAATACTTCAAATTATTAAAGGCCACTTTACACAATTAAAAAATGCATTCTGCTTTGGGAAAGGGTACAGCAAGAATTTTGCAATACTGATTTAACGAGAATATAATTGGAAGAAATGTGAAATAGGATTTCAGAAAGATCGAGATTCCGACCGAAAAGGAAATTAAAGTCTAATCAGAATAAGAAAAAGGTAAGAAGAAAAACTACAAAGGGCATAATTGGTTTAGAAATACATTAATTTCAGAGACAAGGTCATCCAAGAAATATATTTGTAAATTGTAAGTTTGCTTAAACTGTTCAGATCTCTCACATTGATGTTACAACAGACATTAAATGGACTTAGAAAAGAATCCAATTTTTGGGCCTGTGTCTCAGTAGTGTAACCTGAAATATACCATACATTGGGTTGTATAGTTTAGATACCAAAGACCCTGCTCCCTGTCTCTAAAAGGTCAGGGTTGGGCCTGCTCATCAGGCCAAAGTGAAAGTGCAGTGCAAAAAAGTAAGATGGTGCAATGCCAAGATGAAATCTTCAGTGGCTCAGTGGTTAGTATTGCCAGGGACCCGGGTTTGATTCCAGCCTTTGTGTGGAGTTTGGAGTTTGCATATTCTCCTCGTGAGTGTGTGGGTTTCCTATGGGTGCTGTGCTCCTGTTTCCTGCCACCGTGCAAAGATGTGCAGGATTGGTCATGCTAAATTACTCATAATGTGCAGGGATATGTGGGTTAGGTGGATCAGCCATGAGAAATGCAGGGTTACAAGGTAAAGATAGGTCTGTATGGGATGCTCTTTGAAGTGTTGGTGTGGACTCGATAAGCTGAATGGCCTGCTTCCCCACTTACTTACAGATCATTGTACTTTGTTTTCTATTTTATTTTCTGTTGCACTTTCTAAACACCTTGTGATGTGTATTCTACATGCTACATAAATGTAAGTCATTTTAGGCTAATCAACAACATCTTCCAGTTCTGGCAAAGGTTTGAATCTGAGATGTTAAATCTGCATTTTCTCTCCTTTGATGCGCCATAACCTACTGAATGTTTCCAACAATTTCATTGACCGAATTCACATCTACAGCCCTTAACTTTTCTTTTTAAATTATATGTTCTATCTTTATGCAGGAAAATATAGCAATCAATCAGTGCATACTCTTTTGTTGCATGTTTTAGCCCACATCCAAGAGCTTGGGTTCAATACAGAGGTCATAAATTGTTTTCAGATTTAGTATTCTTTATCTCGCAGTTTATTACATATTAAGATCAAATAATGCTATAACTGTTCATCTGAGATATGCTAGGCTCTAGTTTTACTATTATATTATTGAAATCACTTGTTTGGATTATTCCACATGCTTCCCTGCATGTGTTTCTCTCTTCAAAAGCTTTCTATACCAATCTATTCTGCTCTAAATAATTATGCCTACACTGTGATATTTATGCCCAATGAGGAGCAGCTCAGTGATATCATTGACAGGTTACACAATACACACCAAGATGCCACTAATAGCAATGAAATAGAGAAAAGGCTGGGGTTTTTTTTGGTGGAATTGATTGCGGGATTAAGGTCAAGTTAAATTAGAATAATAATCAACTGGATTCTAAAATAAGCTGCTAGATCAGTGCTGCTTGTTTTACCCAATTGCAGAATCAAGAATTATCTCATGAATTCTGATAATAACGGTTGACAGGAGTTCTAGTTTCCACTCTATACTTAATTCAGAAGATCATTGTTTTTGTTTTGGTGAATAGCCTGGAGGCAGGTGCATCCTGTGCAGTACGTCCTCTGCAACTCAAGCAAATGTATGTAAACATACAGAGACACAATTTGGCAGAGGCTTTCAATATTTCATCCAAAGAAGCTCAACGAGACTGATTGATTGCTTTCTTTTTAAATGTGTGTACACTCAAGCAAATGCTTAGATTCAGTTGATTTTAGTTTGGTTCAATTAAAATAAGACTCCTAGTTATTCAAGTAGTTGTTAAATCAGTTGTTCACTCATGAACTTATCACTCAAGACTTTCTGCTTTTGCCGTTTCCATCCATAATTTTCCCACTTTTTCTAGGAAACCAGAAAGATGCTGGGTTCGAAGTGGAAATCCCCAATCATTATGTAAACAATAGAGAATGTTTGGGCCCATTAAAACAGATGGAGGAAGGCGCCTGGCCAAATTATAGAACTGAACAGATGTAGTATGAAATGTTGTCTCCTCTAGACAGTTGTAAACAGTGTTAGGGCAGTCAACATCCTCTATGGATTTCCCCATCAAAACCTCCTACTGGTTCATAGCCAAGAAGGAGAGAAATTGGTAGATAAGACGTTAATGTAATTTATTCATAAAATTACAATATTAAATATGAGGAATATTCTTCTGCCCATCTATGTTAATCTGTTTAGAGGTTCTTAGATGTTCTCATTGCAAAATATATTTGTTTCTAAATAGTTTACTGATTTTTGATTGAATTACTCTAACCAGGAGCCCATTATTTTGTTCCTACTTTTTATTTACTCATTAATTTGGCTGTTGCAACTGAAGATGACTAGACAGAGGACATTACCCTAATGAACTCCTGCAGTGCTGTCCTGTAGAGATGATTAACCTCCAACAAACACACCCAAGTTCCTTTGTATCAGGTATGACCTCAACCAGAAGAGAATTCTCCCCATGATTGCCATTGACACCAGTTTTGCTGAAGATCACTTTCACTCACATGTGGCCTTGATGTCAAAGGATAATTACTATCACGTCACCTCTGGAATTCAGCATTTTGTCCATGTTGGACCAAGGTTGTAATGGGGTCAGGAAATGTGTGGTCCTGGCAGAACCCAAATTGAGTGTCAGGGAGTATGTTAGTCATGTGCAAATGTTTCTTGGTTGCAATGTCAACGACACCTTCCATCAGTTTGCTGATATTTGGAAGTAGACTGAAATGGCAGTCAGGTTGGATATGTCCTGCTTTTTGTGGAGACAATATATCTGGGCAATTTTCCAAATTGCTAGGTGAATGTCAATGTTGTAGTTGTATAGGAACAGCCTGGGTAGATATGAAGCTAGTTCTGGAGCATAAGCCCTTCAAACTATTGCCAAAATGTTGTCAGGACACAAAGCTTCACAGTATTCAGTCCTTTTAGTCATTTCTAGATGTCCTCTGGAGAGACTTGAGTTGGTTGAAGACTTGTGTATATGTTACTGTGGACCTCACAGGATACCAAGCTATAGCCTGATGCTGCTTTTAACAAAGCCTCCGCTCTCTCATTGAATTATAGTTTAACTCCCAGCTCAACAGAATGAGCCATGAGGTTACAGACTGTGGTTGAATAAAACTGTGCCATGGCTGATAGCCCACAGCGCCTCATAGACGCCCAGTCTTGATTTGCTAGATCTGTTTGAAGTCTCTACCATTTAGCACAGTGATAGTGCCACACAACACTTTCATGAAGACCTTTCTGATCTCAGTCCTTAATCTACATTCCTAACCTCTCAACTTAATTAAAAATCATACTCAAGAATGTTTTTTCCATTCTTACAACTGTTCTATTTTATTAAAAATGACAACTAATCTGAATGTGTTGGATTGGGGTGGACAAAGTTAAAAATCACCCAACAACAGGTTATAGTCCAAAAGGTTTATTCAGAACGTTATTCCTTCATCAGGTAGCTGTAGAGCAGGATCGTAAGACACAGAATTTATAGCAAAGGATTACAGTGCCATTCAACCAAAAAGATATATTGAACAAACAGCAATCTAAAACACTGTAATCTTTCGCTATAAATTCTGTGTCTTATGATCCTGCTCCACAGCTACCTGATGAAGGAGCAGCGCTCTGAAAGCTAGTACTTCCAAATAAACCTGTTGGATCAAAACCCAGTGTTGGGTGATTTTTAACTAATCTGAACATTATAAAGGTAAAGGTGTTCAGTGAGTGTCACATCATAGGATCTATTAAGTGCAGTGAGATTCACAAAATATGTTACAATGCTACCGTGTAAAACATTAACAATTATGAAGAATAATAATCAGGTCAAATTTACCAGAATTCCAATGAATATTTCAGTTCATTCTGGCAGCGTTAGATTTTTTGTAAAAGGAATGAATTTCCTTATTATTTCTTACCTCCACCAATCTGGAATTGACATAATCTGACCCAAGATCAATTCTTACTAACAAATGAATTCCATGTCATACTAACAAAGCTATCCCACAATTCTTCACATCCTGACTGTCCTTTGGGAGGGTTAGGCGACATTGAGTACTACAGATGCTGGAGATTAGAGTCAAGATTAAAGTAGTGCTAGAAAAGCACAGCAGGTCAGGCAGCATCCAGGAGCAGGAAAATCGATGTTTCGGCCAAAGGCCCTTCATCAGAAATTATGTTTTGAGTTTTGGGGGTGGAAAGGTAAATGGGAGGGGTGGGAGTCCACATTGATGCCATGGGGTTGAAGGGTTCCGAGGCGGAAGCTGAGGCGTTCTTCCTGCAGGCTTCGGATGGTGATGGAGTGACAATGGAGGAGGTCCAGGACCTGCATGTCCTCGGCATACTGGGAGGGGGAGTTGAAATGTTCAGCCACGGGCAGTGGGGATGATCGGTGTGGGTGTCCTGGAGATCTTCTCTGAAGCGCTCTGCGAGTAGACGCCCAGTCTCCCCAATGTAGAGGAAACCGGATCATGAGCAACAGATGCAGTAAATGACATGTGTGGATGTGCAGGTGAAACTTTGATGGATGTGGAAGGCTCCTTTGGGGCCTTGGGTGGAGGTGAGGGTGGAGGTGTGGGCGCAGGCTTTGCAATTCTTGTGGTGGAAGGGGAAGGTGCTGGGAGGGGAGGGTGGGTTGTGTACAGAAAGCGGATAGGGGTGGGGAAGGAAATATACCCATGGTGGTGAGGTCCATTTGTAGGTGGCAGAAATGGTGCGGGATGATGTGATGTATACTGAGGTTGCTGGGGAGGAAGGTGAGGACTGGGCGGGACTGTCCTTCTTGCGGTTGGAGGGGTAGGGTCCAAGGGCGGCACTGAGAGTGTGGATGAGATGCATTGCAGGGCATCTTCAACCACGTGGAAGGGGTAATTGCGGTCTTTAAAGAAGGAGGACATCTGGTGTGTTCTGCGGTGAAACTGGTCCTCCTAGGAGTAAATGCAATGAAGGCGGATGAATTGGGAATAGGGGATAGCATTTCTACAGGAGGCAGGGTAGAGGAGGTGTAATCCAGGTAGCTGTTGAAGTCAGTGGATTTGCAGAAAATATCAGTGTTGAGTTGGTTACCGTTGATGGAGATGGAGAGGTCCAGGAAGGGGAGAGAGGTGTCAGAGATGGTCCAGGTGAATTTAAGGTCAGGGTGGAATGTGTTGGTGAAGTTGATGAACCGTTCAACCTCCTCATGGGAGCATGAGATGGCGCCAATGCAGTCATCAATGCAATGGAGGAAAAGATGGGGTGCCGGTGTAACTGCGGAAGATAGAATGTTCCACATTGGCGACAAAGAGACAGGCATAGCTGTTACCCATGCAGGTGCCCATGGCTACCCCGTTAATCTGTAGGAAGTGGGAGTATTCGAAGGAGAAATTGTTGAGGGTGAGGACCAGTTCAGCCAAACGAATAAGCGTGTCAGTGGAAGGGTACTGGTGGGGACGTCAGGAGAAGAAGAAACAGAGGATTTGGAGGCCCTGGTCATGGCAGATGGAGGTGTAGAGAGACTGGATTTCCATGGTGAAGATGAGGCATTGGGGATCAGGGAAATGGAAGCCTTGGAGGAGGTGGAGGGCGTGGGTGGTGTCCCGAATGTGTGTAGGGAGTTCCTGGACCAGGGGGATAGGACAGTATCCAGGTAGATGAAGATGAGTTCGGTGGGGCATGAGTAAGCTGAGACGATGAATCGGCCAGGGTGATAAGGGTTATGGATCTTGGGAAGGAGGTAGAATCGGACGGTGCAGGGCTCTGGGACGATGAGATTGGAAGTCTGGGAGATGATGATTTGGTGATGGGGGAATGAGGTCATGGTCAAGGAGGCAGTAGGAGGAGGTGTCTTCGAGTTGGTGCCTGGCTTCAGCGGTGGAGAGGTCAGTGTGCTAAACTATCACTGCACCCCCCTTGTCCGCTGGTTTGATGGTGAGGTTAGGGTTGTGAGCAGAGGAAGTGGAGGGCTGCTCATTGTGAGGGTGAGAGATCGGAGTGGGGGAGGGGGTAGACAGGTTGAGACGGTTAATGACTTGGCGGCAGTTGGAAATAAAGAGGTCGAGGATGGGTAACAGACCAGCACAGGGTGTCCAGATGGATGGAGTGTGTTGGAGGTGGGTGAAGGGGTCCTCAGAAGGCAGGCGGGAGTCTTGATTGAAAAAGTAAGCTTGGAGGTGGAGGCGGCAGAAGAATTGTGCAACGTCACAATGTGTATTGAATTCGTTGATGCATGGTTGGAGGGTTATATCACTTCTGAGTGTTCATACCCCAGTTTTGATCTCCTTGTGTCCGTGTCTCTATAGTGGTTATATGACATGCACGAAAAGTAGTAAATTAGTTAATGGTGGAGGTGTAGCAATGTTTATCAAGGATAGCATTTGTGTAATAGTTAGAGATGACCTGGGTTCAGAATATAGATGGAGATGAGGAATAGTAGGGGAAAGAAGTCATTCACTGTTGTGGTTTACAGGCTCCTTGTCAGTAATACAATGTGGGACAAAGTATTCAAGAAGAAATAGTGGGCATCATCAAAGGATGGCATAATCATGGATGAATTTAATCTACATGTAAACTGAAAAAATCAGATTGCCATAATATCTTGGATGAGGAGTTCATAGTAATCTTTCAGGGTAGTTTCTTAGAGAAGCAATTTCTGGATCAAACCAAACAGAAGGTCATGTTAGATTTTGTATTTTGTAATGTGCCAGGATTAAGATTAATGATCTCAGAGTAAAGTCATCTCTAGGTAGCTGCAATCATATTATTCATAAATTTCTATCCAATTTGATAGGGAGAACATTGGGTCTGAAACTAGCATTTTAACCTGAAATAAGGACAACTGTATGGGTATGAAAGCTGCAGTGAATCACCTTACAAACTAGTGAATAGATCAATAGAGACACAGTGACAGACATTCCAAGGAATATTTCAAATATTCAGAGTATGTTCCTACTATAAAATGCCAGAAGGAGGATCCACCATCTATGGTTAATTAAACAAGTTAGGGGAAATATCAAACTTAAGGGCAAAGCACATAGCTGCACAAAGATGAAAGGCATATAAAGAATCAAAAACAGAAATTGCTGGAAAAACTCAGCAGATCTAGCAGGATATGTGGAGAGAAATCAGAGTTAACATTTCAGGTCCAATGACCCTTCCTCAGGACAGGCATGTAAAGAATGGTAAACAATTATGAAAATATTTATCTGGCAGAAGGAATTTGAGTATGAAAGGAAGTTACCCATGAATCTAAAAATAGAAAGTAAGAGTTTCTGCAAGCAGTGTTCTCTCTAACCTGTGTACCATCAGCATCATGATGCATAGATTCCACTCCTGCTCTACACGGAAGAGCAAGGAGTGGTTAGATTGAACTGTATAAGATCCTGAATGGTCTTGACAAGGTGGATATGGGAAGAATATTCTCTCTTGTCGGGCAATCCAGAACTAAGGGGCCACTGTTTTAAAATTAGGATTCACCTTTAAGCACAAAGATGAGAAGATATGTTTTTACTCTGAGTTTTGTCTGACTTTGGGAATTGTCTGCCTCAGAAGACAGTGGAGGCAGGGTTGAATGTTATTAAGGTAGAGGTAGATTGATTCTTGTTAGGCAGGGGACTCAAAAGTTATTGGGTATAAATGGGAATGTGGAATTTGAAACATGAACAGTCATGATCTTATTGAATGTTGAAGGAGGCTCAAGGGGAAAATGGTGTACTCCTGTACCTTTATTGATTCTCGCTGCCTCCAGTTGAAAGTTTTACATGGCTGATTTATTTGTTTTGCTGAAGTTGGAAATGCTGGATTGAATTGTTTTCTAAAGTTTCTGCAGGGGTCCCTGGATAGTCTTGATTAGCAAATGAGGTTCAACATTTGCAAAATGGGTTGTAAAATGGGATTATGGGTGTGTTTCAGAAATATGGGAATGGTTTTGCCCTCAGTTTTATGGAACAGCAGATCTGCGTGTTGAAAGCCAGCACAGGCTACAGTGGAAATGGGAGGGAAGGGATGTGGATACTCCATCCATATTCCCCACAAACTGTACATTATTTTTGTTAATTCCCTATTCTCTTATGTTCTGTTGTTCTATTCCTCCTTGTTTTCTGTGAAGTCGTATTGTGCTCAATTATGATCTGATGTTTCTAACTCAGTTGCCCAAGTCCCAAGCTGTTCATGTTGAGTATATTTGTCTGTTATCCATTGTCCATTCCTTTGTTTAACATCCATGCACAAACCATTGGTCTAAAAACAGTTATTGTTTGCCTCTTGTCTGTTCTTTCACTGTCAGTGTTGTAACTTTACAAAAATGAAAACTAGAGGAAACTGTCCACTGTTTGCATGTCACGTTCGAGGTTACATTGCAAGGATTCTATTATACATAATGACCAGAGAAATTTTTGGAACTGCCCTGCATAATGGATGACAGATTCCCTCTGTTTTGAAAGCAGAAATTTAATTAATACAAACTAATATCCGCAACTTGTTTTCTAATAAGGAAAAGTAATACTTTATTCATACGTGAGGAATAAGAGAATGATCAGGGAGAAGATAGGGCCAATCACGGATAGTATAGGGAACTTGTGCGTGGAGTCTGAGCAGATAGGGGAAGCCCTAAATGAGATTTTTGCTTTGGTTTTCACTAAGGAAAGGGACCTTGTTGTGAATGAGAACTTTGAAGAGCTGGGAAACAGGCTTGAACAGATCAAGATTGATGAAGTTGATGTGCTGGAAATTTTGGCAAACATTAAGATTGATAAGTCCCCAGGACCAGACCAGATTTATCCTAGGTT
This sequence comes from Chiloscyllium plagiosum, assembly GCF_004010195.1. Classification (NCBI taxonomy): domain Eukaryota; kingdom Metazoa; phylum Chordata; class Chondrichthyes; order Orectolobiformes; family Hemiscylliidae; genus Chiloscyllium; species Chiloscyllium plagiosum. The sequence continues at coordinate 80,714,427 of NC_057712.1, read as the reverse complement.
GCTCCAGGAAGTGAGGAAGGAGGTTACTAAGTCACTGGTGAGGATCTTTGTCTCCTCATTCTCCACGGGAATTATACCTGAGGGAGCTGAATGTTGTTCCTCTTTTCAAGAAAGGTAATTGGGAAATCCCGGCAATTATAGGCCAGTCAGTCTTCCGTCTGCGGTTGGCAAGGTTTTGGAAAGAATTCTGATGGATAGGATTTATGACTATTTGGACAATCATAGCATGATTAAAGGCAGTCAGCATGGCTTTGTGAGGGACAGGTCATGCCTCATAAATCTTATTGAATTCTTTGAGGAGGTGACGAGACAGGTCGACGAAGGTTGAGCTATGGATGTGGTGTATATGGAATTCAGCAAGGCATTCGATAAGGTTCCTCATGGTAGGCTCATTCATAAAGTCAAGAGGTATGGGATACAGGAAGATTTGGCTCTCTGGATTAAGAATTGGTTGGCTTACAGAAGGCAGAGAGTCATTGTAGAAGGAAAGTATTCTGCCTGGAGGTCAGTGTTGAGTGGTGTCCCGCAGGGCTCTATTTTTGGGCCTCTGTTCTTTGTAGTTTTTAATAAGTGACTTGGATGAAGAGGTTGAGAGGTGAGTTAGTAAATTTGCTGATGACACAAAGTTTGGTGGTACCGTTGAATGTATCGAGGGCTATTGCAGGCTGCAGCGTGACATAAACAGGATGCAAAGCTGGGCTGAGAAATGGCAGATGGAGTTCAACCTGGATAAATGCAAAATGATGCATTTTGGAAGGTCAAACTTGAATGCTGAATATAGGATTAAAGACAGGATTCTTGGCAGTGTGGAGGAACAGAGGGATCTTGGTGTTCAAGTGTATAAATCCCTTAAAGTTGCCACCCAAGTAGATAGGATTGTTAAGAAAGCATATGGTGTTTTTGCTTTCATTAACAGCGAGATCAAGTTTAAGAGCCATGAGGTTTTGCTACATCTGTACAAGTCCCTGGTGAGACCACACTTGGAATATTGTGTCCAGTTCTGGTCACCCTACTATAGAAAAGATACGGAGACTTTGGAGACGGTGCAAAGAAGGTTTACCAGGATACTGCCTGGACTGGAGGGCTTGTCTTACGGAGAGAGATTGACTCAGCTTGGACTTTTCTCTCTGGAGAGAAGAAGGAAGCGAGGTGACCTGATCAAGGTATATAAGAGGCATGGATAGGTTAAAAGCCAGAGACTTTTCCCCAGGGCAGGATTGACTGGTACGAGAAGTCACAGTTTTAAGACATTAGGAGGAAAGTATAGAGGAGACGTCAGCGGTAGGTTCTTTATGCAGAAAGTTGTGAATGCATGGAATGCGTTGCCAGCTGTGGTGGTGGAAGTAGAGACATTAGGGATATTTAAGCAATTGCTGGACATGCACATGGACAGCAGTTAATTGAAGGGTGCCTAGGTTAGGTTATTTTATTTTAGATTAGGAATAATCCTCGGCACAACATAAATGTTGTTCCACAATAAAATGCTATTTTAAATTCAGGAACTATGATATGGGCTTCCATTATTCCTATCCTTTCTTATTCGCTCGATGAGCGCTTGATGGAAATAAACTTGCTGGGCTTTGGAGACACAGCACAGGAGTGGAACTAACTGGAGACACAACATGGATTACAACTTCAAAGGCCTCCTTTGAAGTTGTAAAGATTACATGACATTAACCTCGACTCTGTGCTCATTTTTTTTGTTGTTTTTCTGGAGGTTGTAAACTTTCCCAGGACAGTCAACAAGTTATGTAACAACTTTCCAGCCTCCACTTCTCCAACAGCTCCTTCACATTAGCACAGATTTCCTCACTTCATCATTAGTATCTGTCTTATCACTGAACAATCAAGGACATTTTAATTTCAGCACAGTATGCTGCTTGTACACTGTTATTGTGTTAACTTGCTCATTTTTGAAAAATATATTTTTATTTAAAAAGGAGAAAAAAACTTCTTTTGAATATTACAACAAATACAAAACCAAACAATTCAAACCAATATTAAAAAACAAAACCTCTAATTACACAAATAAATACTAATAACTCAGCTAAAAAAGGAGAATCTTAACAATAATAATAATGATAACAACTGTAATGCATCTCAGCAAAACAAAGCAATAGCCCTTGATCATTGAGCGCACAAGTTTATACATATTCATATGTTTGTAGTTCCTCCTCTCTGGATACCAAACCCATTACTTAGAATTGCCATGGCTATATAAAGGTTCTTATTAGTATGGTGGACAAATCGGTATCCAGGTAGTCCAAGATGGCCGCAACATTTTATTGATATTCTCAGTTTTAAGGTGCACCATATTAGTCAGAAAGTCCAAGGGAATGTGCTGCATGACTAGCTTATGCCAGCCTGCCAACCCTGGGCAATTTTCCAACGCCCACCCTAATAGAATGTTCTTTTTGACACAAAAAGTGAGTATACTGAAAAGGCTTTTTTTGTGTGTGCATCTAATGAAAGAGAATTAACAAAGCCAAGAAGAAGAGATATTGGGTCCATCTCCACCTCCGTCCCCAGGGTCTTCTCTATTTTGCCTACCACAGAACTCCAGTATGTGGTAGGACCAAAGACAATGAGTAAGCATGCCCACGCTCACTTTACATTTAGGACACATTGGAGATGCTCCCGCTTTAAATTTAGTGAGGCAGTCTGGGGCCAGATGGAGAATCTTCAATTGCAAAGTGTGGGTCCTGGTGCAAATCGAGATCCTTCTTGCATTTTTCCAGATATCCAGAAGAGATCTCAACGTCTAACTCCCTCTCCATATCCTACAAAGCCGTTCATTCTTGTACGAGGGACCCTCTCCAATCGATGATAGCGTTTTTAACAGATAATGTATCCTCAGCACTCAATGCCTTCTTCTCCATGTCAGACCCATAAGGATCAGTTAGAAGTGTAGTGTCTTTTTGTATGAAGTTTCTAATTTGGAAGAACCGAAAGAGATCCCTACTGGGCAATTCATACTTCCAAGCCAACTGGTCAAAAGACATTAGTATGTCCCCTTTGAATAAATCACCCAGGCAAAACATGACCCTAGCTGCCCATAGTTTAAACCCAGAATCCATCATCTCTAGCTGAATGCCCTGCATACCAACTATGGGTGTCAAAAATGAAGTTTTGTCAATGCTGCCCTCACCCTGATGCATTGCCCTCCACGCCTTGACAGTATTGATGATTATTGGGGTATGGCAATATTCCTTAACTGTTCTCGTGTTGTCCAAGAACAGCAGGTTAATAAGGGGGCTTTGATGCCCAACCAAAGTGAATGAGGCACCCCCCCCCACTGCCACCGCTGGACCCTATCATTCATTAAAATAGCAACAAGTTTAGCTGATAGTTTTTGATATTTGGGACGCCCACTCCTCCCAGTCTGCAAGGCAACTGCAATTTAGTCAATTTAATTAGGGGCCGCTTGCAATACCAGATAAAAGAACTAAACCAACTGTTCAATATTCTTCTAAATATTTACTTACTAAAAAGCAGAGAAAGCATTTGCATAGGATACAACAGACAGGGCAGAATGTTCATTTTAATGAGGACTATCTGACCTAGCCAAGAGATTGGAAGCACCTCCCATTTACAGAGGTCCTGCTTGATTCTGTCGAATAAATGGGCAAAATTGGCTTTAAATTGCTGATCAAAAATGGAAGTAATAAATATGCCTAAGTAGAGAAAGCCCTCCTGTGACCATCTAAAGGGGAACCAAGATCCACCCTCAGGATCAGGCACTCTCAGGAGACCACCCATAGGCATGGCTTCTGATTTCGCAAAATTAATCTTATAACCCAAGATGCCGCCAAGTGAGTTGATGCATTGTATCAGGTGTGGCACTGAGACGGTTGGGTTTGATAAGAAGACAAGAACGTCATCTGCATACAGTATGATCTTATGTGACTACTTCGTCCCCACTTCCGGAGCGGTTATATTGGGATCCCTGTGTATTGTCTTGTTGACTGCCCCTTGGGTGGCACGGTGGCTCAGTGGTTAGCACTGCTGTCTCACAGTGCCAGGGACCTGGCTTCAATTCCTGCCTCTGGCAACTGTCTGTGTGAAGTTTGCACATTCTCCTGTGTTTGAGGATTTCCTCCAGGTGTTCCGGTTTCCTCTCACAATCCAAAGATGCGCAGGTCAGGTGAATTGGCCATGCTAAATTGCCCGTAGTGTTAGGTGCATTAGTCAGGGTAAATTTAGGGGAATGGGTCTGGGTAGGTTACTCTTCGGAGGGTCAGTGTAGAATTGTTGGGCTGAAAAGCCTGATTCCACGCTGTAGGGAGTCTAATCTAATATAATCTACAAATATTAAAGTTGCTTGACTGTGCACCATTAGTGAGGATCGTGACAAGAGGATCACTATACAAAATCTCCAGCCACCTGATGAAGGTCTGTCCAAACTGCTTCAAAGTATGAAAAAGGTATGGCCACTCGACCCTGTCAAATGCCTTTTCCACTTTTAAGGAGATCACGATTCCCTGTACCAATTGCTGTTGACATATTTGGATCATGTTTAGTAATCTCCTGACATTATCCGTCAATCTGCGACCTTTTATGAACCCCGTCTGGTCCTCCTTAATGATGGAGGGCAGTACAGTTTCTAGCTTTTATGCCAGAGTCTTAGATAGAATTTTGAAGTCCACATTCAGGAGTGAGATAACCCCCGAGCATAGGCTTTAGCTGTTTCCCAAAGAATGGATGGGCTATTGGCCGAGTCTGAATTAATATCTAAGAAAGCCCTGAACTCAGTGGAAAAGAATTCAATAAACTTGCTATCCTTGACGATGAAGGGGTCCAGTCGCCAATGCTTCAAGTCTACCACTGTATCCTTACTCTTAATCAATAAATACACTGGGGTGTGATTGGAAATAGTGATATAGCCAATCGTACATGACACCACCGAGTCCATATGTGCTGTGGGGGTCAGAAAAAGATTAATCCTGGTATGGCATTTATGTGGGTTCGAGAAGAACGTAAAGTGCCTGCCAGTAGTGTGAAGGTGCCTTCAAACATCTACCAACCCCAATTCAGCACACAGATCCCCTTAATTGTTTAGATTGCAAAGAAGATATTGGCGGGCCTTTGCATGGAGGGTCTATGAAACAATTGAAATTCCCTCCAACGATGATATGTTGAGATGCAAGGTTAACCAGTCTAGAAAGTGCGTCTATCAAGAATTTAAGACGGTGGGCCGGGGGACAGTAAACATTTAAGATCCTGTACTCTTCCCCATGTATCAAAGCTTTAAGGATTAAAAATCTCCTGTGTGTGTCTTTAATGCAGTCGAATAACTTAAATGGGAGATTCTTTCTAACTAAAATGGCCACCCCTCTACTCCTCGTATTGAAAGATGAAAAATAAACCCGGTCATACCTTTCTGTTGCAGCTTCAAATAAGGCAACATCCATCCTCTCCCTTTTAAGGCTGGAAAGTACCTTCTTCCTCTTGACAAGTGAATGACTCCCTTTAATATTCCAGGTTCAGCACTTAAACACATCCTTCACCATAACCTTCCACAACACCAACTAGACTCTAGAGAGGAGGAACCCAAACTACAGATCGCTGAGCTTTAATGCAAAAGAATCCACAGAACCCAAAAATTACACAGATAAAAACTACATCCAACAAATCTACAAATCTATATACAGCAAAAACAGAAAAACAAAAAATTGCCAAAGGCACTGATTGGAGGAATTTACTCCCCATTCGAACGGGGGACCTACACATCCTTCAACCCTACCACCCACCCAAACACTCTCTCAACTCCTACCAGCTAGGATCACGCCACATGCAGTGACCACCTGGTAGAGAAAAAAAACACGCAAGAGCAAGGTTAGTACTGTAAACAAGTAAAAATAAATATGTCACCCATCCCTTAACATAACTTAGAGATTAGAAATAAATATTCTATCCAACCCAGACATCATTTCACGCAACTTATTGCCAGAAAGGAGACACCACCAAGTCATTTTTAAAGAAAAGCAAACTCAAACAGCTCTGACCTCTGCCTATTCAGCCATTTGACTTAAGTCAACACGTCCACAAAGTTCTTTGCTTTCTCTGGCGATCGAACAAATGTATGGATCCATTATGACTGATCCGAAGCACCGCTGGATATCTTAATGAATACTGGATCCCAAGTTCTCTCAATCTCCTCTTGACGCCATCATAGGACTTCCTTTTCCAAACCACTGCCACCCAGAAGTCTTGAAAAAACATGAATCTGGAGCCGTCACATAGTAATGCCTTTGGGTCCCTCCCCTGGATCTGGAGGCTTTCATGACCCTCTGCTTGTCTCGATAATGATGGAACCTTAACAGGACAGGGTGTGGACGCTGATCCACACCTGGTTTTTGTGCCGCGATCTGGTGGGCTCTTTCAATTATTAGTTGAAGAGTGTGGTGCTGGAAAAGCGCAGCAGGCCAGGCAGCATCCGAGGAGCAGGAGAATCGACGTTTCGGGCATAAGCCCTTCTTCAGGAATGAGGCTGGTGTGCCAAGCGGGCTGAGATAATCCAGGCGTCGTGTGGCCAGGGTCTGGCGATGGAGGAGGCCAAAGACCTGCATGTCCTTGGCAGAGTTGGAGGGAGTGGCTGGCCTCTTACCCGCCCTCGATCTCTTCATATCCAACTGCTGTCGCGACATTGACCGCCTCAACCTGTCCACCCCCTCACCCACTCCAACCTCTCACCCTCTCAACGCGCAGCCCTCCACTCCCTCCGCTCCAACCCCAACCTCACCATTAAACCGGCAGACAAGGGTGGCGCAGTGGTAGTTTGGCACACCGATTTTTACACCGCTGAAGCTAGACGCCAACTCACGGACACCTCCTCCTACTGCCCCCTTGACCATGACCCCACCTCCCACCACCAAACCATCATCTCCCACACCATCCATAACCTCATCACCTCAGGGGATCTCCCATCCACTGCCTCCAACCTCATAGTCCCACAACCCCACACCGCCCGTTTCTACCTCCTGCCCAGAATCCACAAACCCGACTGCCCCGGCCGACCCATTGTCTCAGCCTGCTCCTGCCCACTGAACTCATCTCTAGATACCTCGACACTGTCCTGTCCCTCTTAGTCCAAGAGCTCCCCACCTACGTTCGGGACACCACCCACGCCCTCCACCTCCTTCATGATTTTCGCTTCCCCGGCCCCCAACGCCTTATCTTCACAATGGACATCCAGTCCCTATACACTTCCATCCGCCATCACGAAGGCCTCCAAGCCCTCCGCTTCTTCCTCTCCCGCCGACCCAACCAGTGCCCTTCCACTGACACCCTCCTTCGACTGTCTGAACTGGTCCTCACTCTTAACAACTTCTCCTTCCAATTCTCCCACTTCCTCCAAACCAAAGGAGTAGCCATGGGCACCTGCATGGGCCCCAGCTATGCCTGTCTCTTCGTCGGATATGTGGAACAGTCCATCTTCCGCAGCTACACTGGCACCATTCCTTACCTTTTCCTCCGCTACATCGATGACTGTATTGGCGCTACCTCGTGCTCCCACAAGGAGGTTGAACAGTTCATCCACTTTACTAACAGCTTCCACCCCGATGTTAAATTTACCTGGACCGTCCCAGACTCCTCCCTCCCCTTCCTAGACCTCTCCATTTCCATCTCAGGCGACTGACTCAACACAGACATTTACTACAAACCGACCGACTCCTATAGCTACCTAGATTATACCTCCTCCCCCCCTGCCCCCTGTAAAAACGCCATCCAATATTCCCAATTCCTTTGCCTCCGCCACATCTACTCCCAGGAGGAGCAATCCCAAATGGCCTGCTTCTTCAAAGACCGCAATTTCCCCTCCGATGTGGTTGACGATGCTCTCCACCGCATCTCCTCCACTTTCCGCACCTTCGCCCTTGAACCCCGCCCCTCCAATCGCCACCAGGACAGAACCCCACTGGTTCTCACCTTCCACCCCACCAACCTCCGGATATATCGTATCATCCTCCGTCATTTTCGCCACCTCCAAACAGACCCCATCACCAGTGATATATTTTGCTCCCCACCCCTATCAGCGTTCCGGAGAGACCACTCCCTCCGCGACTCCCTCGTCAGGTCCACATCCCCCATCAACCCAACCTCTACTCCCTGCACCTTCCCTTGCAACCGAAAGAAGTGCAAAACTTGTGCCCACACCTTCTCCCTCACTTCTCTCCAAGGCCCCAATGGATCCTTCCATATCCATCCCAAATTCACCTGCACCTCCACACACATCATTTACTGTATCCACTGCATTTGATGTGGTCTCCTCTACACTGGGGAGACAGGCCGCCTACTTGCGGAACGTTTCAGGGAACACCTCTGGGACACCCGCACCAACCAACCCAACCGCCCCGTG